>NC_135971.1:31091304-31239334 GCF_053455715.1 Rhinoraja longicauda
AAACTTCACAGTGGAGCAGTGAAATGTGGAAACAAGATACTGGAGATGCTGGATTACAAAAAAAAATAAAGTGCTAGAGTAACTCAGCGGGTCAACAGCATCTGTGGAGATCCATGTGTTCCGGAGCAGCTCCTGACCCGCTGCGTTACTCCCGCACAATATGCCTTTTCTTTTTGTAAACCGGCGTCTGCTGTTCTTTGTTTCTACATCGCAACACCGAACGTTGAGGTACCGCAGAAACACGTTGAACGATGTGTCCGGACTTACCAGGGATTCCAAATGCCGCCAGAATTGGATAGGCGATGTCCTTCACGTATAGAATCGGAGCCCGCCTCATTCTGGATGATCTCCGCAGCTCACTGTGCGAACACGATGGAGCAAGGAGCACGACTCTAATGCTCATGAATACTCGCGCCAATCCTCCAGCGTATTCACGGAGTGATGGAACACTGGCATTAGTCATGGACATTTGAACAAACATTTCTACGCAATTCCACACAGAGAGCTGTGGAGGCCAAGTCAATAGATATTTTTAAGGTAGAAATAGACAAACACATGATTAGAACGAGTGTCAGAGGTTATGGGGAGAAAGCAGAAAAACGGCATCAGGAGGCAAGATCAGCCATGATTCCATGGCAGAATAGACTCGATGGACCGAATGGCCCAATTCTACTCCTATAACGTGAACTTGTGAATTTTAACTCCTTATTGGAGGAGCAATACTGATTGCAAAAATTGTAGGAGGACACGGGCTTATTATTGACCTGTATCTCGATCCACGACGTTTCACGTGGCGGGATTCACTTCGTTCACTGGGCGGCCGATGTACTGGATGTCGGAGGATTTTTAACGCGGGGAAAATCCGAAATATAATCCGCGCTTTATCGCATTTATACCCAAGAAAGCGGGAATTAAATATTTCACAATGGCTTGCTCAGGTCGTTTCTGTTTATGTCTAATATGAATGCTTCATGTTGAACCCAGGGAAAAGGAGCATGACGTCCTTGAAATAGGTGTGCGGCTATAAATGTCACATCCCCTCTTGATATCACCTCAAAGTTCGAATTAGAACATATCCTCCCGTCAGCAATTCCATGAAACATTTTCCCTTTGACCTCTTATTTTGTGACCGATTAACTGCTTCAATTAAACGGTAACATATTGCGCTGAAAACCACAAACCAGTTGCAAATTTGAAAAAAGCAGCTCGAATGGTTGGAAATACTCAGAAGTTGGTTGTGCATTTCTGTTTTCCGAGAATGTCTGAGCATTTGTCCGTCGATTTTCCTTGTTTTTTTAATCAAAAATATTTATACAAATATTAAAATAATATATACAATACAATAAAACCAAAACAGAAACAACCACCAGAATACTATTCAAACAAATATACCAATTGGAACTATTATACAATTATATTACAAACCCCATCCAGGATAAATCCAATCCCTCGCGGTGCCCAGCGGTCCCGCAAATCCTCCAGGGTGCCCGTGGACAGCGCGTAGTCCCTCTCCAACACTATCCGGGCGCGGATGTAACCCCGGAAAAGGGGTAGGCAACTGGCTCGGACAGAGCCCTCTTCCGCCTGGCGCCGTGAGTCGCGGATGGCCAGCTTGGCCAGGCCCAGGAGCAACACAACCAGGACATATTCGGCCCTCGATTTGCCTTGGTGGCGGGCCCGACGTGTTTGTGTGATTGTTCATTGATTTCTATCATCAATAATGGCACTAATGGATACAAGGCACAGTACAATTGCTGTATCACTGAACTAAAACCAAAACAAAAATGAGGTAAATCTGAAATAAACAGTAAGCTTTGCTTACTGATATCGGCTTTGCTGATATCCTTCAGATTGATTATTCAGCCCGGACTAACCTAAACATGAAAACGTCTCCAATTGTGTAGCCATGGCGTGGGGGGGGGGGGGGGGGGTGCATAGAAACATAGAAACATAGAAAATAGGTGCAGGAGTAGGCCTTTCGGCCCTTCGAGCCTGCACCGCCATTCAATATGATCATGGCTGATCATCCAGCTCAGTAGCCTGTACCTGCCTTTTCTCCATACCCCCTGATCCCTTTAGCAAAAATGGCCACATCTAACTCCCTCTTAAATATAGCCAATGAACTGGCCTCAACTACCTTCTGTGGCAGAGAATTCCACAGACTCACCACTCTCTGTGTGAAGAAATGTTTTCTCATCTCGGTCCTAAAAGACTTCCCCCTTATCCTTAAGCTGTGACCCCTGGTTCTGGACTCCCTCAACATCGGGAACAATCTTCCCGCATCTAGCCTCTCCAACCCCTTAAGAATTTTATATGTTTCTATAAGATCCCCCCTCAGTCTTCTAAATTCCAGCGAGTACAAGCCCAGTCTATCCAGTCTTTCCTCATATGCAAGTCTCGCCATCCCATGGATTAATCTGGTGAACCTTCTCTGTACTCCCTCTAAGGCAAGAACGTCTTTCCTCAGGTTAGGAGACCAAAACTGCACACAATACTCCAGGTGCGGTCTCACCAAGGCCCTGTACAACTGCAGCAGAACCTCCCTGCTCCTAAACTCAAATCCTCTTGCTATGAACGCCAACATACCATTCGCTTGCTTCACTGCCTGCTGCACCTGCATGCTTGCTTTCAATGACTGGTGCACCATGACACCCAGGTCACGTTGCACCTCCCCTTCTCCCAATCGGTCACCATTCAGGTAATACTCTGCTTTCCTGTTCTTGCCGCCAAAGTGGATAACCTCACATTTATCCACATTATATTGCATCTGCCATGCATTTGCCCACTCGCCTAATCTATCCAAATCACTCTGCAGCCTCCTTGCATCCTCCTCGCAGCTAACACTGCCACCCAGCTTCGTGTCATCCGCAAACTTAGAGATGTTGCATTCAATTCCCTCGTCCAAATCATTAATATACACTGTAAATAACTGGGGTCCCAGCACTGAGCCTTGCGGTACCCCACTAGTCACTGCCTGCCATTCCGAAAAGGACCCGTTTATTTCTACTCTTTGCTTCCTGTCCGCCAACCAATTTTCTATCCACCTCAAAACTGAACCCTCAATACCGTGTGCTTTAAGTTTGTACACCAATCTCCTATGTGGGACCTTGTCGAAGGCCTTCTGAAAGTCCAGATATAACACATCGACTGGTTCTCCCTTATCCACTCTACTAGTTACATCCTCGAAAAATTCTATAAGATTCGTCAGACATGATTTGCCTTTGGTAAATCCATGCTGACTTTGTCCGATGATTTCACCACTTTCCAAATGTGATGCTATCACATCTTTAATAACTGACTCTAGCATTTTCCCCACTACCGATGTTAGGCTAACTGGTCTATAATTCCCCGTTTTCTCTCTCCCTCCCTTTTTAAAAAGTAGGGTTACATTAGCTACCCTCCAGTCCTCAGGAACTACTCCAGAATCTAAAGAGTTTTGAAAAATTATCACTAATGCATCCACTATTTCTGAGGCTACTTCCTTAAGCACTCTGGGATACAGCCTATCTGGCCCTGGGGATTTATCTGCCTTTAATCCATTTAATTTACCTTACACCACTTCCCGACTAACCTGGATTTCCCTCAGTTCCTCCATCTCCTTAGACCACCGGTCCCCCGCTATTTCCGACAGACGGCTTATGTCTTCCTTAGTGAAGACAGAACCAAAGTATTTGTTCAATTGGTCTGCCATCTCGTTGTTCCCTATGATCAATTCACCTGTTTCCGACTGCAAGGGACCTACATTTGCCTTAACTAATCTTTTTCTCTTGACATATCTATAAAAGCTTTTGCAGTCTGTTTTTATGTTCCTTGCCAGTTTTCCCTCATAGTCTATTTTCCCTTTCCTAATTAAGCCCGTTGTCCTCCTCTGCTGGACTCTGAATTTCTCCCAGTCCTCTGGTATGCTACTTTTTCTGGCTAATCTGTATGCTTCATCTTTTGTTTTAATACTATCCTTGATTTCCCTTGTTAGCCACGGATGCACTACCTTTCCTGGTTTGTTCTTTTGCCAAACTGGGATGAACACTTGTTGTAGTTCATCCATGCGACCTTTAAATGCCTTCCATTGCATGTCCACCGTCAACCCTTTCAGCATCAATCGCCAGTCTATCTTGGACAATTCACGCCTCATACCCTCAAAGTTACCTTTCTTTAAGTTCAGAACACTTGTTTCTGAATCGACTTTGTCACTCTCCATCCTAATGAAGAACTCTACCATATTATGATCACTCTTGCCCAAGGGGCCTCGCACAACAAGACTGCTAACTAACCCTTCCTCATTACTCAATACCCAGTCTAGAATGGCCTGTTCTCTCGTTGTTTCCTCGACATATTGGTTTAGAAAACCATCTCTCAAACATTCCAAGAAATCCTCTTCCTCAGCACCCCTGCCAGTTTGGTTCACCCAATCTATATGTAGATTGGTCACCCATTATAACTGCTGCACTTTTAGTGCATGCATTTCTAATTTCCTGCTTGATGCAACCCCCAACCTCACTACTGCTGTTAGGTGGCCTGTACACAACTCCCACTAGCGTTTTCTGCCCCTTAGTGTTTCGTAGCTCTACCCATATCGATTCCACTTCCTCCAAGCTAATGTCCTTCCTTTCCACTGCTTTAATCTCCTCTCTAACCAGTAACGCTACCCCACCTCCTTTTCCTTTCTGTCTATCCCGCCTGAATATAGAATATCCCTGGATGTTGAGCTCCCAGCCTTGGTCACCCTGGAGCCATCTCTCCGTAATCCCAACTATATCATAATCATTAATAACTATCTCCACATTTAATTCATCCGCCTTATTACGTATACTCCTTGCATTGAGACACAAAGCCTTCAGGCTTGTTTTTACAACTCTCTTACCCCTTATACAATTATGTTGAAAAGTGGCCCTTTTTGATTTTTGCCCTGGAATTGTCTGCCTACCACTTTTACTTTTCACCTTGCTACCTGTTGCTTCTACCCTCATTTTACACCCCTCTGTCTCTCTGCTCCTGCTCCCATCCCCCTATGTGCAGATGGAGCAGGACCGGAGAACTGACGCAACGTCAGCCACGTTGGGGAGGCGACTTGGCGAGGGAGTGGGTGGGGTAGGAAATTAGAGGGGGCGGGGGTCTTGGGGCGAAAGACAAGATGGAAGGGGGGTGTTTGTAGGATAGTACCCAAAATTGGAGAATTTAATGTTTATACCGTTGGCTTGTTAGCTACCTAAATGAAATATGGGATGCTGTTTCTCCAATCTCCGGATTCCACCCTTCTCAGTCAAACTACACCCCTCACCATGTGCTTTCCCCTGAAAATGCAAGAGGTGTAAAGCCTCTCCCTTTACCTCCATTCAGGGACGCCAGCATCCTTCCAGGTGAGACAGAGGTTCACATGCACCTCTAACATCATCTCCTGCACCCGGAGTTCCCGATGTGGCCGCCTGTATATCGGCGAGACCAAGCATCGGCGACTGCTTTGCTGAACACCCGCGCTCGGTCCGCCAACGTCTAATGGACATTCCGGTTGCTAACTCCCTTTCCAATTCCCAAATTGACCTTTTTGTCCAGGATCTCCTCCATCGCTAGACAGAGGCAGACGTAAACAAGTCAGAGAGTCACATTGCACGGAAATTGACTCTTTGGCCTAACCTACCCATGCTGACGACAGTCGCCCCCGCCCACGTTGCGCCCATATCCCTCTGAATCGTTCCTGTCCATGCACTTGTCGAAATATCTTTGAAATTATGTTATAATATCTGCCTCAACTACCTCCTCTGGCAATTCATTCAATACACCCACCACCGTCTGCGTGAAAAGTTTCTCCCATAGATTTATATCAAATATTTACCCTCTCACTTAACGGCAAAATGGTTTGGTTCTTGATTCCCCTGGTTTGGGTTAAATATTCTGTGCATCTATCCTATTAATTCCCCTCCCGCTCTTATACACCAGTGTAAGAATATCCTTCATCCTCCTGTGCACCAAGGAATACAGCCCTGACCTGCCCAACCTCTCCCTATAGCTGAGGCATTAAGTTCTGCTAACATCCCCGTAAATCTGAATTCTTTCTTTCTTTTTTTTTTTTGTTTTTTTTTTTTTTTGAAAAGCATATGTACAAATCGAAATTTTAAAAAAAACACATTTGTTACAAAGTTCTTACATAGCTTCAATTTTTAAATTTTTGAAGAGAGAAAGTAAAAATAAAAATATAAAACTATAAACTTGGGGAGAGAGAGTAAGAGGGTTAAAAAAAAAAAAAGATATAACAATAAAAATTAACGGGAGTAGATCCGGGAGACAAAAACCACAGCTGTACATCCAACCCCCAACTCAAGTTTCAACTTTTTATTTAAATTTTTTAATTTTTTTTATTTTAGTCCTGTGCCAAACCCATTTACTTTTCTAAAAATTCAATAAATGGAGACCATATTTTTAAGAATAACTCAGGTTTGTCGATTAAGGCAAACCTTATTTTTTCCAAATGCAGGGTCTCTGTCATTTCCATAGTCCACATTTTAATTGTGGGGGTTATTGGTTTTTTCCAAAATTTAAGTATTAGTTTTTTCGCAGTTATTAGACTGTAATCAAGAAAATGTACCTGACTTACTGTAAAATTTGTAGTATGTTCTGATAATCCTAATATAATTAATTTTGGGTCCATATCTAATTTTTTATTAATAACTTTAGAAACTATTTTAAAAATCTCCAACCAGAAGTTTTGCATTTTTATACAAGTTACGAAAATATGAGTTAAATTAGCTTCTTGAAATTGACATTTATCACACATAGGAGAGATACTAGGAAAAATCCTATTTAATTTCGTCTTCGAATAATGTAATCTATGTATTATTTTAAATTTTATTAAGGAATGTCTAGTATTCAATGAACATTGATGTATATGTTGTAAACTTTCATTCTTTCTTTCTTAACGCCATCTTTCCTATAGCAGGGTGACCAAAACTGAACCAGAAACTCCAAACGTGATCTCATCAACCTTATAAAACTGGGAAATATCATCATAGCTTCTATGCTCAATGCCCTGATTGATGATGACCACTGTGCCTAAGGACTTCTTGTCCACTCCGTCTACCTGTGGCGTCATTTTCTGGGAACTAGTACCTGCACTCCCAGATAGCTCTTCTCCACAACACTCCCGAGAGCCATATCATTTATTGCAAAGTCCCTGCCCGAGCTTCACTTCTCAAAATGCAACACCTCACTCATATCTGCATTAAACACCACTAACTATTCCTCAGCTCACTTGCCCAACTGCGCAAGATCCTGCTGTTATCTTTCATAACCATCTTCGCTATCTACAATACAATCCACTTGTATGGATTCGCACATTTACTAATCCTACCTTGTACATTTTCATCCAAATCTTTAATACAAACAACAAAGGGGGTTAGGCCCAGCACGGACCCCAGAGACACACCACTGTCACAGGCCTCTAGTCCGCTAACCAACTTTCCAGCAACACCCACTGTCTCCTTTTCCATGATGGCAATATTCCATCCAGTCGGCTGGGTTTCCCTTGAGTCCATGCGATCTAACGCTTCAAAGTAGACTACGACACGGAACCTCACCAAAAGCCTTAATGAAATCCAGAAAGATAACGTATGCAGCTCCGTCCTCGTCACGTTTACTGGTTATGTCCACAAAAGTCAACAGGTCTATCTGAATGCATACAGATCTTATCCCTCAGAATGCTCTCCAGTTACGTGCCTACCACAGATGTTAGGCTAACTGGACTATAGTCCCCATGCTTTTCGTTGCAGCCTTTCTTAAATTGTGATACAAACATTAACCACCTGTCTTCCGGCAACTCGTCCGTCTTTAATTATGATGTAGATAATTAAAGCATGGTGCCTGTAATTTTATCTCTGGCTTCCGACAGCGTCCACAGATATATATGATCAAATCAAGGAGATATGTTTACCTTCAGACGCCTTAGCAATTCCTCGACTGTAATATCGACTGTAATATCGACTGCCCTCAGGACACTGCCATTGATTGCCCCCAATATTTACAGTTGTTGTGCCTTTCTCCACGGTAAAAACAGAAGGTGAATACTCAATGAGGACATTGCCATCTCTGGTTTGGTTTTTTTGTTTTCCCATTTTCTCTCTAGTTACCAACTTTACCTTAATGTACACACATTTTCTTTTGATGTTGCCTGATACTATCTGCTAACGTTAACCCCTGCCCCCTTTTTGTCCTTTTACTTTTTTTATTAAGTCTGTTCGTCAGTTCCCCAAATTCCTTCAGGAATATATATGATGCCAGCTGCTTATACCCGTCCCGTGCCTCCTTCTATTTCCTGACCAGAGCCTCAATTTCTCTCATCACTCATGCTTACGCTCATCTGTCTATCCCTTCAGTCTAACAGGCACATGCATGCCCTGAACTCCAGTCATCACACATTTCAAGCACCCCTATCTTCCTGTCTCCACCTATATCCTTCCTTTGTCCCGCCCCCCTGACATCAGTCCGAAGAAGGGTCTCGACCCGAAACGTCACCCATTCCTTCTCTCCCGAGATGCTGCCTGACCTGCTGAGTTACTCCAGCATTTTGTGAATAAATACCTTCGATTTGTACCAGCATCTGCAGTTATTTTCTTACACCGTATGTTATTCTACTTTCCAATCCACTCCCTACATACCCAGGGGCAATTTATACCGGCTATT
This sequence comes from Rhinoraja longicauda, assembly GCF_053455715.1. NCBI lineage: Eukaryota > Metazoa > Chordata > Chondrichthyes > Rajiformes > Arhynchobatidae > Rhinoraja > Rhinoraja longicauda. The sequence goes on from NC_135971.1 coordinate 31,099,975, forward strand.
TATTCAGCTGTACCCTTAACTCGGATGTCGGAGGAAGGCGGAACATCCGAAGGAAACTCACACGGTCACAGAGAGAACGTGTACACGCCGCACATACTGCACGCGAAGTCAGATTGAACTTGGGGCTCTGGTGCTGTGAGGCAGCAGCATTGGATGTCACCCAACTAGGCATTTGGTGGCTTCCTATTGGGGACTGGTGACATTCCACGGGCACTGGGCGCATTTTATGTGCACTGGTCAGTTCTCTGTTGTCATCCATATCCTTTTTTTTATATCAAAAAATACTTTATTCAAGTAATAAATATTTAGTTACAAAACATCTTTTTTAACAAAGCCCTCCGACATTTCCGGAGGTTACATATTCGATACAGGCATTCACTTCCAAATTTACAGACATTTACACAGTATCCCTTATATTGAGGGGCGTCTTCACCACACCCTGCCCCCCATGTCCAGCAGCGGAAGGCACCTAGACTGTGGTCCTCCCCCACAGAGCCTTGGCCTGGCTGCACCAAGGTTCAGTGCGTCCCTCAGCACGTACTCCTGCAGTCTGCAGCGGGCCAGTCGGCAACATTCCTTGACGGACAGCTCGCTCCGCTGGGAGGCCAACAAGGCTCGGACAGACCAAAGAGCGTCTTTCACCGAGTTGATGACCTTCCAGCAGCACTCGATGTCAGTGTCCGAATGCGTCCCTGGGAACAGTCCGTAGATCACAGAGTCCTCTGTGACGGAGCTGCTCGGAATGAATCGTGACAGGGACCCCTGCAGACCTCTCCAGACTCTCTTTGCAAATCCACACTCTGTTAAGAGGTGGGCCACCGTCTCCTCGCCATAGCAGCCGTCCCGAGTGTAGCGTGCACCGGTAGTGAGGTTCCGGCAGTGCAGGAAGGATCTGACTGGGAGGGCTCCCCTCACCACCAGCCAAGCCAGGTCTTGGTGCTTGTTGGTGAGTTCTGGCGATGGGGCATTTTGCCAGACAAGTTGGGCAGTCTGCTCTGGGAACCACGCCATAGGGTCCATGGAGTCATTCCCCTGCAGTGCCTGCAGGACGTTCCGTGCAGACCACTGCCCGATGGACTTGTGGTCAACGGTGTTGGTTCGGAAGAACCTTTCCATGAACGACAGATGGTTCGGCAATGTCCAGCTGACTGGCACATTGCGTGGCATCTGCACCAGGCCCATCCTTTGCAACACCGGGGACAGGTAGAACCTCAGCAGGTAGTGGCACTTGGTGCCCACGTGCCTTGGCTCTATGCTCCGCCTGATGCAGCCACACACGAAGGTGGCCATCAGAACGAGGGCGACTTTGGGCACGCTTTTACCCCCGTTATCTACCGACTTGTGCATTGTGGCTCGTCGCACCTGGTCCATCGCCGACCCCCAGATGAAGCGGAAGACGGCCCGGGTGATCTCCTTGGCGTAGGAGGAAGGGACGGGCCACACTTGCGCAAAGTACAGCAGCCCCGAGAGCACCTCACACCTGATGACCAGATTTTTCCCTGTGAAGGAGAGGGAGCGCTGCTTTCACACCTCCAGCTTCTTCCCCACCCTGGCTATCTGCTCCAGCCAACTTTTGTCACACGCCTCAGCCCTCCCGAACCAGATCCCCAGCACCTTCAAGAAATCAGGCTTGATGGTGAAGGGGATGGAAGATCGGTCGGTCCAGTTGCCAAAGAGCACGGCCTCGCTCTTCCTGCAGTTCACCCTGGCCCCCGTGGCCGACTCAAACTGGTCGCAGACGCTGATCAATCTGCGGACCGACCCTGGATCCGAGCAGAAGATGGCGACATCGTCCATGCAGGCCCTGACCTGAGTGCCCCCACTGCCTGGCAATGTCACTCCTCTTATGCTCGCATCCATCCTGATGGACTCGGCAAAGAGTTCAATACAACAGACGAACAAGACAGGGGAGAGAGGGCAACCCTGCCTGACTCCAGACCTGACGGGGAAGCTGTCTGATTCCCACCCATTAATCTGGACTGCTCTACAGATATCGGTGTAGAGCAGTTGTATCCACTTCCTGATTTCCTCCCCAAAGCCCATTTTGGAGAGCACATCCTTCATGTACGTGTGCAATATCCTGTCGAAGGCCTTCTCCTGGTCCAAGCTGACCAGGCAGGCATCCACCCGTCTATCCTGCACGTAGGCAATGGTATCTCTCAGCAGCACCAGGCTGTCTGAGATTTTCCTGCCCGGTACAGCACAGGTTCACCTCTCCCACAGCAGACTTGACCCGGTTGGCGATGGCGTTAGACAGGATCTTGTAATCTACATTCAACAATGTGATGGGTCTCCAATTCCTTATATCATTCATCTCCCCCTTCTGCTTGTAGATTAGGGTGATGCTGCCCTTCCTCATAGAGTCTGACATGCTGCCGACTAGAAGTATGTGGTTGTATACTTCCAGCAGGTCCGGGCCCACCCAGTCCCACAGAGCCGACTACAACTCTGCCGGTAAGCCGTCGCTTCCGGAAGTTTTACTCGAGTCAAAGGAACGGATGGAGCCTGTCAGCTCCTCCATGGTCAGTGGTTGGTCCAGACTATCCCGCTTGCTGTTGTCCAAGAGTTCCGTGATGGAGGACAGGAGGTTGTGGGAGGCGGTGCTGTCTGTGGTCTTTTTACCGTAGAAATCCTTATAAAAGGATCTGCAGATCTTGAGCATGTCTGTCTGCGAGGATGTTACTGAGCCGTCCTCCTCCCTAAGGCTGTTGATCACAGAGCTCCCCCTGTGAACCTTATGGAAGAAGAAACGTGAGCACGTCTCATCCTGCTTAACATGGCGGACCCTGGACCGGAAGATGATCTTGGAGGATTCAGAGGTAAAGAGCCGAGCTTGCCAGCCCTTCAACTCTCTCAGTTCCTCCCTCACTTTCACCCCTCTCTTCTGCAGAAGGAGCAGTTCCTGCAAATCTATCTGGAGTTGACACACTTCCCTCTTATTCTGTCTTGCTCTCTGAACATCTTTGGAGACGAAGAACTTCTTGATGTTCTCCTTTGTTGCTTCCCACCAGAGTGTCGGGGAGTCAAAGAGGGGCCTCACAGTTCTCCAACATGCGTAGTCCCTCTTTAGCTCCTCAACGTTCTCTGGGGTCAACAGCTCCACATTTAACTTCCACGTCCCTCTGCTCGCCTTCCGGTGCTCCTGTATGAGACAGGTGGCCTGAAGGAGGCAGTGGTCAGAGAAGAACACCGGCGCGAGGTCGGTGTGTCTGACCGTGACGGCCCTCGATGTGAAGAGGAAGTCTATCCGGGACTGGGCTGAACCGTTCGGTCCTGACCAGGTGAACCGCGGCTGGACCCCGCCTGCAGGGTCGCTGAAGGCGTCGCGCAGCTTTACATCTTTGACCGTCTCCACCAGGAGTTTGGAGGTGCCGTCCAGTCAATGGTTGGCGCTGCCGGATCGTCCAGCCGCATCGATGATGCAGTTGAAGTCATCGGCCAGAACGAGCGGTCGGGACGTGGCCAGCAGCGGTGGGAGCTGCTGGAGGACGGACGCCAACCGCTCGCTCCGCATGGGTGAGGCATACACATTAATCAGCCGGAGCGGAGAACGACGGTACATTAAATCCACCAGCAGGAGACGCCCCCCCCCCCCTCACCACCACCTCCCTGACCTCAGTGATGGTGAAGCCCCCTCCCCGCAGCAAGATCCCCAGACCGGAAGCGCGACAATCATTGCCCCCCGACCATACCGTCAGTCCGTGGGGCCACCATCGCGGCCATCGCGACCGCAGCGGAGGTGTGGCAGCCCGCACTCCTGCAGAAAAGTCACATCCGCCTTGACCTTGGCCGGTACTGTAAGGCATTGACACATCGCACAGTGCTCTTCACACTGCGCACGTTTAGGGATGCCAGTTTCAGCTCCAATGTCCGTTAGAGGTCCAGACATTCCTTCTGCCCCAGCATGTACATCGTCTGGGTGAGTTCCAGCACCTTTGGTGGCACAGGTACTGGGTGCTGGCTTCCTCAGCACAGGGCGAGTTATCTGGCGTGGCCATTGCACTGCTCCCGGTCTCCTGGAGCTGGGGCCCATTGGCCACTGCACTGCTCCCAGTCTCCTGGAGCTGTGGCCCATTGGCCACTGCACTGCTCCCAGTCTCCTGGAGCTGGGTCCCATTGGCCGTTGTACTGCTCCCAGTCTCCTGGAGCTGGGGCCCATTGGCCACTGCACTGCTCCCGGTCTCCTGGAGCTGGGGCCCATTGGCCGTTGTACTGCTCCCAGTCTCCCGGAGCTGGGGCCCATTGGCCACTGCACTGCTCCCGGTCTCCCGGAGCTGGGGCCCATTGGCCACTGCACTGCTCCCAGTCTCCTGGGGCTGGGGCCCGTTGTACTGCTCCCAGTCTCCCGGAGCTGGGACCCATTGGCCGTTGTACTGCTCCCGGTCTCCCGGAGCTGGGTCCCATTGGCCACTGCACTGCTCCCAGTCTCCTGGGGCTGGGACCCATTGGCCGCTGCACTGCTCCCAGTCTCCTGGAGCTGGGGCCCATTGGCCACTGCACTGCTCCCAGTCTCCTGGAGCTGTGGCCCATTGGCCACTGCACTGCTCCCAGTCTCCTGGAGCTGGGTCCCATTGGCCGTTGTACTGCTCCCAGTCTCCTGGAGCTGGGGCCCATTGGCCACTGCACTGCTCCCGGTCTCCTGGAGCTGGGGCCCATTGGCCGTTGTACTGCTCCCAGTCTCCCGGAGCTGGGGCCCATTGGCCACTGCACTGCTCCCGGTCTCCCGGAGCTGGAGCCCATTGGCCACTGCACTGCTCCCAGTCTCCTGGGGCTGGGGCCCGTTGTACTGCTCCCAGTCTCCCGGAGCTGGGACCCATTGGCCGTTGTACTGCTCCCGGTCTCCCGGAGCTGGGTCCCATTGGCCACTGCACTGCTCCCAGTCTCCTGGGGCTGGGACCCATTGGCCGCTGCACTGCTCCCAGTCTCCTGGAGCTGGGGCCCATTGGGCACCGCACTGCTCCCAGTCTCCTGGGGCTGGGGCCCATTGGGCACTGCACTGCTCCCAGTCTCCCGGAGCTGGGGCCCATTGGCCACCGCACTGCTCCCAGTCTCCCGGAGCTGGCCGTTGTACTGCTCCCGGTCTCACGGAGCTGGGGCCCATTGGCCGTTGTACTGCTCCCAATCTCCCGGAGCTGGGGCCCATTGGCCACTGCACTGCTCCCAGTCTCCTGGGGCTGGGGCCCATTGGCCACTGCACTGCTCCCAGTCTCCTGGGGCTGGGGGACCACCGGCGTGTTCTTCCTCTTTCCATTCTGCTCTCCCGTTTTCTTCCTCTGCCTCCGTTGTCGGATCCTCAAAGTCGCCTCATCCTCCGACGAGGAGAGGTTGCTGTCGTCGGTCTGGGAGAAGACTCTTTTCTTGGACTTGCCTGCTCTCTCCGACCTTTGCTCTGTGCGCAGAGCCTTCTGGGTTTTCCTCCTCTGTGCCAACTTCCATTCCTCCTCCTGTTCCCCGTCTTCCATCGACTCACCCTCCTGGGCAGGGGGCTGGAGGTCTCTGTCCGGTGGTTGGGGGCTCGAGGTGGTCGAGCTGTCATCGCCCCTGCTCTCCTTTCCCATTTGGGCCTTAGCAGTGGTGGGACGCGTCTCGACCACCCTGGGAGTGTTGGCAGCGGCCCCTCTTGCCGCCTGTGCATAGGTGCAGGCCCTTTTAGGGCAGGCCCTGTAGAGGAGGCCTGCCTCCCCACACAGGTTGCAGCTCTTACTTTCTTTACAGTCCTTTGTCTCGTGGCCTTCCATCTTGCAGTTTTTGCAGACGACTGTCCTGCATTCTGCCGCCACGTGCCCAGGTTTGTTGCATTTCCTGCACACCCTGGGCTGCCCCGCGTACGTCATGTAGCCCCGGTTCCCTCCGATGGCGAACACCGAGGGAGGGTGGATGATGGATCCCTTCCCGTCCACCCTCAGCCTAACCTTCACTTGCCGCTTGCTCGTCCAGATCCCGAACAAGTCCTTCACGTCCACACAGATCCCAGCCCCTTCGACATAGCGAGCCAGGAAGGTGAGGACATCCACGACGGGCACATGTGGGTTAAACATGTGCACCGTGATCAGCCTTTCCTTCTGGGTGGGGGGGGGGGTGAAGAGCGGCTGCACCTTCAGCAGCGACAGCGGGGCTTCGTCCCCCTTCTCCCGGAAGTCTTGCAGCATCCTCTGCCATCCCGCCGGGTGCTGGGAGGTAACGTCAATATAGCCGTTACCCGGGAAGTCCTGGAGACAGAAGATGTCCTCGACCTTGAATCCGCAGGCCTCCAGCACCACCTTCTTGGTGAAGAGGTCCCGTGAGAAGGGGCTCCCCACCCTGAGGTCCTTCACCTTTACTCGCAGGGTATTCCGGATACCCTGTCCTCCCGCTCCGTTTGCTGCCGCCATCCCGCCTGGATAAGGGTGTTAGGTTGGCTACCCAACCAGCATGGATCCACCCCTAAGCCAGACTCCTGGTCACCGACGTGACCTCCGCTCCTCGTCAGTGATCTGCGACTCGATACTGGTACTGCTCTTATAAGAACATCCTGCGAGAACCGTCTTTTTGATCATGGTCTCTCCCCTGCCATAACCATAACCATATAACCATATAACCATATAACTACAGCATGGAAACAGGCCTGTCCGGCCCTTCCAGTCCACGCCGACCATTCTCCCTGACCTAGTCTCATCTACCTGCACTCAGACCATAACCCTCTAATCCCCTCCTATCCATATACCTATCCAATTTACTCTTAAATAATAAAATTGAGCCAGCCTCCACCACTTCCACCGGAAGCCCATTCCATACAGCCACCACCCTCTGAGTAAAGAAGTTCCCCCTCATGTTACCCCTAAACCTTTGTCCCTCAATTCTGAAGCTATGTCCCCTTGTTGGAATCTTCCCCACTCTCAAAGGGAAAAGCCTACCCACGTCAACTCTGTCCGTCCCTCTCAAAATTTTAAAAACCTCTAACAAGTCCCCCCTCAACCTTCTACGCTCCAAAGAATAAAGACCCAACCTGTTCAACCTCTCTCTGTAGCCTAAGTGCTGAAACCCAGGCAACATTCTAGTAAATCTCCTCTGTACCCTCTCCATTTTGTCGACATCCTTCCTATAATTTGGCGACCAGAACTGCACACCATACTCCAGATTCGGCCTCACCAATGCCCTGTACAATTTTAACATTACATCCCAACTTCTATACTCGATGCTCTGATTTATAAAGGCAAGCATACCAAACGCCTTCTTCACCACCCTACCCACATGAGATTCCACCTTCAGGGAACAATGCACAGTTATTCCCAGATCACTCTGTTCCACTGCATTCCTCAATTCCTTACCATTTACCCTGTACGTCCTATTTTGATTTGTCCTACCAAAATGCAGCACCTCACACTTATCAGCATTAAACTCCATCTGCCATCTTTCAGCCCACCCTTCCAAAAGGCCCAAGTCTCTCTGTAGACTTCGAAAATCTACCTCATTATCAACTACACCACCTATCTTAGTATCATCTGCATATTTACTAATCCAATTTGCCACACCATCATCCAGATCATTAATGTAAATGACAAACAACAGTGGACCCAACACAGATCCTTGGGGTACTCCACTAGACACTGGCCTCCAACCTGACATACAATTGTCAACCGTTACACTCTGGTATCTCCCATTCAGCCATTGTTGAATCCATCTTGCAACCTCACTATTAATACCCAACGATTTAACCTTCTTAATCAACCTTCCATGTGGAACCTTGTCAAATGCCTTACTGAAGTCCATATAGACAACATCCACAGCCTTGCCCTTATCAATTTCCCTGGTAACCTCTTCAAAAAATTCAAGAAGATTAGTCAAACATGACCTTCCAGGCACAAATCCATGTCTGTCTGCAACCGCCTTTTTGATCACGGTCTCTCCCCTGCTCATTCTCTTGGGCCTGATCAAGTACATCGGAGGACAATGTACGAAATAAGAACAGAAAGAGCAGATGCCCTTACTGAGGTATACTGTATATGAATCATCATTTTTTTTGTTTTTTGTCTATTGTCATCGTTTAATGTACGTTTTGTTCTATTTTTAACTCTGTGTATGTGGGGGGGTGGTGGAAACCTTTTTTCAAATCTCCTCCTCAACGGAGATGCGACCTTTACCGTGTCGTATCTCCGTTCGCGCTACGGCCTATCATCGTGGAGTCGGCGGCCTCCAGCTGGGATCGACCTTGAAGACTCCGGTCGCAGGGCCTGGACTTACCATCTCGGAGGCTTCGGCCGTGGGCCCTGCAGACCGCAACATCGGGAGTTCGCAGGTCCCTGGCTGGCGACCGGTTTTTGGGAGCTCCAGCCGTAGCAGCTTCGACCGCCCCGAAGTGCGAGGTATGAGCGACCCGCTCGCAGGCCCTTCATCGCCCTGCGTGGCCTGGCCGCGGCACTTTCCATCGCCCGGTGGGGGCTCAGGACCTTCATCGGCTTGCTTGGCTCGGCCCTGGGACTTTCCATCGCTCGGTGGGGGCTCAGGACCTTCATCGGCCTGCTTGGCTCGGCCCTGGGACTTACCATTGCCCGGTGGGGGCTTCAAAAAGTTGGGAGCCTCGATCACCTCGTGGCACCACGGGAGAAGAAATCAGGAGGAGATAAGACTTTTCTTTGCCTTCCATCACAGTGAGGGTATGCCTAGAGCAATCACTGTGATGGCTGTTTGTGTAAAAATTGTATCTGTGTGTCCTGTGCTTTTTGCTGTCTACTGCCGGACCCTGACGTGAGAGGACGCTGGCGTTGTTTATTCGCCGCTTCTCCGTTAGGATAGTTTGTCTGTTTGTTTTTATGTTATGATTGTTTATGTAAAGCGCTTTGAGCATCTGGAAAGGCGCTATATAAAATAAATGCTTATTATTATTATTATTATTAACTACGGGTGAGGTTGTGGAAGTCTTGAACGTGGCTACTTTTCTGTCTCTGTTTAAGAAGGTCTGCAAGGTTATGCCTCGGAACTCTAGACCAGAAGGCAGGTTACTAGAGAGTATTCGGAAGCATAAGATATATATGCGAATTAGGGATAGTCAGCATTCCTTGCACGTGGGAGATCTTGTCGAAGGAATCTGATTTGATTTTTTGAAGGAGAAACCAAAACAATTCAGGAGGGTAACGTAGACGTTGAGTATATTGACTTTTGCAAGGAATTTGATGAGGTTCCGCATGGTCGGCTGCATTGGAAGGATAGAACGCATGGGATCCAAGGAGAGCTAGCGAACGGAATGGAGAATTTGCGTCATGGAAGGAAGCAGAGGGTGATGGTAGAAGCTGGTTTATCGGACGGGAGGGCTCTGTTTAATGGCGTGCCTTCGGGATCGCCACTGAGCCCCGGTACCGGTTTGTGCTTTCATTGACATTTTGATGAGAATCTAGAAGACATTATAAATCAGTTTGCAGATGACACTAAATTAGATGTTAACGTAGGTGAATATCAAAATGGTTATCAAAAATTACAGTAAGATCTTAATCAGTTGGGTAAATGGGCGGGGTAATAGTTAATGGAGTTTAATGTGGATAAATGCAAGGTTTTGCATTTTTGGAAGTCGACCCAGGACAGGGCCTTCACAGTGTGTAAGAAAGGTGTTGTTAAGCTGGAAGGAACGCAAATCAGATATATGAGTGTATTGGCAGAACTCGGGCCTCAGTTATGGGGCGAGGTTGGGCAGGATTGGACTTTATTCATTGGTGCACAGGAAAATGAGGGATGATCTTATTGACGTGAATAAGGTCACGAGAGGAATAAATTACCTTGCCGTAGATGCGATTTTTCCAGATCGTGTCTCCGGTTGCTCTGCGGCCTAACATCATGGAGGTGGTGGCTTTGCTCGAGACTGACATTGAGCCCCACTGCGGGGCCGTGGACTTGCCATCCGATCGTGCGATCCCTTGCATGGGACCGATGATCTAACCGCGGCGTGCGGATTTCAACATCGAGGAGCTCGCAGTCTCGGGTGGAGACTGATGTCGGGAAGCTCCAAAGTCGCAGAAGGTTCAATCAGCCCCGTCCCGCGGTCTGATCGCCCGGCGCGGGAAGCTGAGATCCCCCGATGCGGGAGCGTGATCTCCCCGACGCGAAGGGGCCGACCGCCGGCTACGGGAGCCAAGATCGTCCCGTCAACGGAAGGCTCGAGGCCCCCGACCGCGTGTGAACAAAGAAGGCAAGAGATTGAACTTTGTTTAGCTTCCATCACAGTGAGGAATGTGGGGGAGTCACTGTGGTGCATGTTTATGTTAAAATGTATCTTGTGTGCATTGTTGATTTTTTATTGGTATGGCTGTGTGGCAAATCAAATTCCTCCTATGTTGCAAAATATACTTGCCTCATAAAATATGATTATAATTATGATTATGAGTATGATTATGGTTATGATATGGTGGATACATGGAGTATTTTACACACAGTAGGGGAATCAAGAACAAGACGTCACAGGTTTAAGGTGAGAGGTAAAATATTCCATAGGCACCGAGAAACAACCTGTTGACACGGAGGGCGATGGATGTATGGATTGGCTTCACGAGGCAGATACTCTAATAACATTTTAAACACATTTGGACAGGTACATGGATAGGATTTATTCAGGGCGATAGGGGCCAAACGTGGACAGGTTGGACTAATGCAACTCGGGTATCTTGATCGACATGGTCTAGTTGGACCGAATGGCCTGTGTCGATGCTGTATGAATTGGACCCTATGATACTATAATTGTAACAGTTTGGCAGGATGATGAAAATGTCGTACGACATGCTTCCATTCATATGTCGGGGCATAGTCTGACGTTGTGTTCCTTTCCTGCGAAGGTACATGGAGAGGATAGGTTTTTATTGATATGGGCCAAATGCAGGGAGGTGGGACGAGTGTAGAAGGGGGATTTGTCAAGTTGGGCTGAAGGCCATGTTTCCACGCTGTATCACTCCTTGACTCTAAGACTGTGATGTATGACCCAATGTCAGGGCACATTGCTGCCCGAAAAACTTAACATTGCATGTGCGATGCATTTTGGGAGGTCAAAAATAAGAGAGTATATGCAGTAAATGGACTGACCATTAAGGGCATTGATTTACAGACCGACCTTTTGGGTTCCATGAAAGTGTGTGGGCAGAGAATACAGTAGTCTCCTATCGTTATTTCACCTCGAAAACAGATAGGGAATTTTGGAAGCGATACACAAAACGCTGGGGTAACTCAACTGGTCAGGCAACATCTCCGGAGAAAATGAATTGGTGATGTTTCGGGTCCAAAGCATTCTTCAGACTGAGAGTCAGGGGAGAAGGGAACTAGAGGTAGGCAAAAGGTATAAAGAACGAATTAATGAAAGGTATGAAAATAACCAATCAAAGCCAGCTCTGATGATCAAGGAAAGGCGGACCCCACAATGGTCCAGTCCATTGACTGCTGTGGAAACGTGATAACGAACAGTGACACTACGCAGGACGAGAGGGAAACTACGAGGCCCATTAGGGTGGAGGAGGGACAATGAGACGGAGGGAATGCAAGGGCCACTTTAAATGAGAGGAATCAATATTCATACCGCTGGGTTGTAAGCTGCCCAAGCGAAATATGAGGTCCTTTTCCTCCAATTTGCGTTTGGCCTGGGTCGGGGAAATGATGAGATCCTCAAGGGTAAATAATATGAGTTAGGCTAAAAGGTTTACGAGCAGCAACGCCAGCAAATGCTACATTTATATTTAATGAAACTGCAAGTGACACGGAAAATGATTGGCATTAGCTGCACATAATTGTATAAACTAATTAAACCGGGTTAATTTTGTTTTTAATTATCAAGCACGTGATGCATTTGATATTTTTCTACATCAAAATTATGTCAATAATAGCCAGAATGCTCTTGAATATAATCAATTTATTTATAGACATATTTGGTGCCTGGTGGAGTAAATGCGCACATTTAGAATGGGTTAACAAGTTAACTTTCAGTGCATCTTAATTCCATCTAAAACTTATGGTTAAATTAAGTTATCCATTATCTAAGGCGGTTCACTTCCTCGGGATCTGAGAGCGGAAAATAAACCCAGTCAGAAAATACAGAAAGGGACATATGTGTCCCTGATTATCAAAAATATTTAGAACAATTCAAACTCTTTTTGCACTAATGAGATATCACAAGGCCATGCAGACGGACGAATTCCCCGCCGAAACCTTCGTATCATTGCAGGACCGCTTGTCTCTCGGCATTGACAGGTGTTGTGAGACGTGCAGCTGTTTGTCCCACAGAGCTGCGCTGTTTCGAGGGAGAGCTTGAACAAGGAAAACGCGGTTGTACATCCTCGCTGAGGGATGGATGTAAGAACATCCCGCCTGACCAGCGAGAGTGATAAAATCATAACCATCGAGCTTCGCAACTCAGTAATATGCCCTTCGGCCCATCCCGTCCAAGTTGACCATGTTGGCATGTTGGGCTTGTCCCATTTAGAGTCATGGAGTCAGAAAACACGAAGGCACGACCTTGGCCCATCTTGCTCATGTCGCTCTACGTTAATCCCCCCTCCTCGGTTTGACCCAGGTCCCTCTCAACGTTCCCTGGCTACGTTCCACACCAAATGTAATTTCCCTGCGGTAAAGGAGGCTTTTGGTACATTTGACCTTCATCAGTCATTGTGTTGAGTAAAATAGTTGGGACGATATGGTGCCGTTGTACGCGACGTCATTGAGGCCGCGTTTAGAGTTCAGGTTTTGGTTAACCTGCTACAGAAACGATTTTATTCAGCTGGAAATTCAGCTGGAACTTCGCAGTATCGTTCAGAGAACTAGGAATCGAGATTGACTAGGCTGGGATTACATTCCTTAGAGCACAGAGGGCTGAGCGGTGATCTTGTGGAGGTGTATAAAATCACGAGTGAAATCGATAGAGTGAATGCACAGTCTTTTACTCACAGCAGGGGAATCAACAACCAAAAGTTCATACGTTCAAAAGATTCAGTTGAGAAGAGAAATAATAGGAACCTGAGCGGCAACTTTCTCACTCCCAGTGCGGTGGATAAACAGAACGAGCTGCCAGAGGAGGTGGTTGACGCAGGTACTATAATGACATTTAAAATACGCTTGGACTGGAACATGGGCAGGGAATAGTTACATGGATATGGGCGATACGCGGGCAATTGGGGCTGGTTTCGATGGGGTATCTTGATCAGCAGGGAAGAGTTTGGTTGAACAGCCCGTTTCCATGCTGTCTACTTTTCTGACTCTATTTGGCCATCACCCTACAAACTTTCCCTATCCATACATCTGTACAAGTAACTTAAAGTAAATACATCTCAGAAGTAGTTTAATTCTGCGCTGTCTGCTCTTTGGAAGTTTACACAACTTCGAAAGACATTTAGCACATTTGTAGATCTCCTTGCGTGCATGCACTCCCATTTAGACAATAGACAATAGGTGCAGGAGTTGACCATTCGGCCCTTCGAGCCAGCACCGCCATTCACCGTGCTCGTTGCTGATCATGCACAATCACTACCCGTTCCTGCCTCCTCCTCATATCCACTGACTCCACTATCATTAAGAGCTCTATCTAACTCTCTTCAAAGCATCCAGAGAATTGGCCTCCACTGCCTTCTGAGGCCGAGAATACCACAGCTTCACAACTCTCGGAGTGAAAATGTTTTTCCTCACCTCCGTTCTAAATGGCCTACACCTTATTCTTAAACTGTGGCCCCTGGTTCGGGACTCCCCCAACATCGGGAACATATTTCCTGCCTCTAACGTGTCCAACCCCTTAATAATCTTATATGTTGCGATAAGATCCCCTCTTATGCTTCTAAATTCCAGTGCATACAAGCCTAGTCGCCCCAGTCTTTCAACATATGACAGTCCCGCCATTCCGGGAATTAACCCACTGAACTTTCGCTGCACTCCTTCAATAGCAAGAATATCCTTCCTCAAATTTGGAGACCAAAACTGCACACAGTACTCCAGGTGCGGTGTCACTAGGGCCCTGTACAACTACAAAACTACCTCTTTGCTCCTATACCCAAATTCCCTTGTTATGAAGGTTAACATTCCATTGGCTTTCTTCACTGCCTGCTGCACCTGCATTCTTCCTTTCAGTGACTGATGCACTAGGACACCCAGATCTCTTTGTACTTCTCCTTTTCCAAACTTGACACCATTCAGATAATAATCTGCCTTCCCGTTCTTACCACCAAAGTGTATAACCTCACATTGATCCATTATACTGCATCTGCCATGCACCCGCCCACCCACACAACCTGTCTAAGTCAGTCACCCTGCAACCTCATAGCATCTTCCTCACAGTTCAGACTGCCACCCAGTTCAGACTGCCACCCAGCTTTGTGTCATCTGCAAGTTTGGTAATTTTACTTTTAATCCCTTGATCCAATTCATTAATGTATATTGTAAATAGCTGAGGTCCCAGCACCGAGACATGCGGTACCCCACTAGTCACTGCCTGCCATTCTGAAAGGGACCCATTTGTCTCCACTCTTTGTTTTCTATCTGCCAACCAATTTGCTATCCATGTCAGTACCCTACCCCCAATACCATGTGCTATATTGTTGCCCACTAATCTCCTATGTGGGACCTTGTCGAAGGCTTTCTGTAAGTCAAGGTACACCACATCCACCGGGTCTTCCTGTCCATTTTCCTGGTTACATCTTCAAAAAATTCCAGAAGATTAGTCAAGCATGATTTCACCTTCGTAGATCCATGCTGACTCGGAACGACCCTGTTACTGTTATCCAAATGCTCCGCAATTTCGTCTTTTATAATTGACTCCAGCATTTTCCCCACCACCGATGTCAGACTAACTCGTCTATAATTTCCTGTTTTCTCTCTCCCTCCTTTCTTAAAAAGTGGGATAACATTAGCCACCCTCCAATTCACAGGAACTGATCCTGAATATATAGAACATTGGAAAATGATCATCAATGCGTCCACGGGTTCTCGAGCCAACTCATTAAGTACCCTGGGATGTAGACCATCAGGCCGTGGCGATTTATTAGCCTTAAGTCCCATCAGTCTACCCAACACCATTTCCTGTCTAATGTGACTTTCCTCCATTTCCTCCGTCACCCTGGGATCTCTGGCCACTAGAACATCTGGGAGATTGTTTGTATCCTCCTTAGTGAAGACAGATCCAAGGTACCTGTTCAACTTGTCTGCCATTTCCTTGTTCCCAACAATGAATTCACCTGCTTCTGTCTTCAACGGTCCCACATTTACCTTAACTACCTTTTCCCTCTTCACATACCTAAAGAAGCTTTTACTATCCTCCTTTATATTATTGGCTAGCTTACCCTCGTACCTAATCCTTTCTCCCCGTATTGCCTTTTTAGTTATCTTCTGTTGCTCTTTAAAAGAGTCCCAATCCTCTGGCTTCCCACTCTTCTTTGCTATGTTATACTTCTTCTCTTTTATTTTTATGCTGTCCTTGACTTCCGTTGTCAGCCACGGGTGCCTCTTACTCCCCTTAGAATCCTTCCTCCTCTTTGGGATAAATTGATCCTGCAACTTCTGCATTATCTCCAGGAATACCTGCCATTGCTGTTCCACCGTCTTCCCTGCTAGGGCATTCTTCCAGTCAAATCTGGCCAGCCCCTGCCTCATGCCTCTGTAATCCCCTTTGCTATAATGTAATACTGTCACTTCCAATTTTCCCTTCTCCCTCTCAATTTCTGGATTAAAAATTAGCACTGCCTCTTAATCGCTCTTTTACCTTGAGTTCCCTTATCAAATCAGGTTCATTACACAACACTAAATCCACAATTGCCTTCTCCCTGGTAGGCTCCAGTACAAGCTGTTCGAAGAATCCATCTCGAGATACTCCACAAACTAGCTTTCCTGGGGTCCAGTACCAACCTGATTTTCCCAGTCTACCTGTATGTTGAAATCTCCAATAACCACCGTAGCATTACATTTGCCACATGCCAATTTTAACTCTTGATTCAACTTGCACCCTAGGTCCGGGTTACTATTTGGAGGCCTGTAGATAACTCCCATTAGGGTCTTTGTACCCGTATTACCCTTACAATTCCTCAGTTCTATCCATACTGATTCTACATCTCCTGATTCTATGTCACCCCTTGCAAGGGACTGAATATAATTCCTTACCAACAGAGCGACCCCACCCCCTCTGCCCACCTGTCTGTCTTTTCGATAGGTCGTATACCCCTGAATATTCAGCTCCCAGCCCTCGTCCTCTTGCAGCCATGTCTCTGTAATTCCCACAACATCATACTTTAATTTTGTTCAGTATTGTGCAAGGCAATTATATTTATAATTTGGAAAAATTATTCGGTGTATCATTTAATGTAATTGGTTACTTTGGCAACAAGAGCCATGGGCCATTTGATCACGTTTTTCATTTCCTCTCGGAATTTCCTCTGGGATACAGCATAAATAAAGGTGTTCGTGCAAGAACTCAAAGACTTCAGCATGTACCCTGACAACTCAGCAATAGTGAAGGGGTCATTGTAACTTGCTTCCAAAAATTGTGTGTCAGTAAATTGCACGCATATGAAACATATCAAATTAACCATCCACAAGAGAATAAAGCTGCCAGATATGGCAAGGAGCAAAACGATGGATTTTCTGCGGTTCTCCATCTCTGGGTCAGTGTGTTTCGCAGTACTGTTGTTTCCACGTAATCCACTCCTCACACGATTTGCCAGCATAATGTTTCTGATGGTCAGGGAATTAAGCAGCAAGATCAACACATAAGGTGCAAATGGGCTCAAAATCGTTTCCAGCCACAAAAATGCCGCCCAAATGGGTAACGTATAGAAGCTTGATTTTACGTAGCACGAATACTCGACGCCATTAACTACCTCCCGGGGTTCGTATATAAAATAGTACGGAATGTTTTCGACAATACTGATACAAAACACCACAGCTATCACAATAGTCACATTCTTTTCAGTGCAATATTTTGCTCGTAGCATTTGATGGCAAATAGCAATAAATCGATCGAAAGTAAAAGCCACAGTGAGCCATACTGAACAGTCCATGGAAATAAAAATCATGGTCAGAATAAATCTGCAAATAGCAGTGTGATTGAAAAAGGAATGTGGAAAATATGCATTAATAATCTCATATAAAATTACAACAAATGTAATAACCATCAAGTCAGCGACTGCCATTCCCAGCAGGTAACGAGTGATGCATTTGGAGAGACCGCAGTTCCCTCGGAACAAGATGACGATTGCCAACAAATTTGCTGCAACAAAACAAATGTATATTAACAATGATATTTGATATGAGAGGCTAAATAGTTGATGTTTCATCATCTGCATTAGAATGTATTGCACAATATTTATCTGATAGTTTTAGTGGAAATCGGTTGCAATTTTGTTCGATAGCTCAACTCAGACTAGTGTGTCTGTTCTTTGCAGTGCTGAAGTCAGAACGTAGTGCTGCAGGTCAGACACGTCTCTGCGGCGGAACCCTGGACCAAGTACTGAGCGGGAGTGTGATCTCGCTGAATTGCGCTTTGTACGAAACATGACTGGGTTATGCAACGCGGCTCCAGGTGACCGCCCACCCTCGTTGGAGGTGGCTTTAAAGTAAATAATTTTGTTGCATTTTCTCCATTCTAAAGATCTGAAATAATGGGTATAATAGAGAAATACATTATTTTATTCTTGTTTTCTTATCGTTTGCTTTGATTGTTTAAAAATGTTGGAGCTATTCTATGTTATTGATTTCCATACATACTTTTGACAGGAAGGTTGGCCATAAGCTCCGGTGACCGTCTTAGGTGGGCACTCATGATTCATTATTTGGGATTTTATCACGGCCAGTGCAGCACTCCACTGTAAACGACTAAATCCATAGTGCGGTCAAGAGCTCGTCTCGACTCACGTCGGCAGAAATAATGAGTAAAAATGTAGACAGGCAGCGGGGGAGTTGCGGGTTTAGTGCAATATTTGCCAAACCAAGTATCATCCAACTTATTATTACTTACCATTGGCTCTACGTCGGAATCGAGTGGATAATTTGCAATTTTGTCTCTAGAGTGTTATTTATATTTATAATATTGATTTAAAAAATAGAACATAGAACAGTACAGCGCACTATCCGGTCCTTCGCCCCACAATGCGTGTATCGAAATTGAGGTCAAGTTCAGATAATCTCTCCCTGGTCGAGATCCATAACCCTCCATTCCCCGCGTACCCATTTACCGATAAAAACATAGGCCTTCACCATCACCTTGTCAGCGCGTCCCAGGGACCCAGCAGCCTCTGTATAAAAAAGGTTTCCTACACATCTCCTTTCAACTTTCACCAACTGACTGTCCTTGAATCCATTTCCACTCGTGTTTGAGAGAAAAAAGGTTCTGACTCTCCAAAGTATCTCTGCCTCTCTTAATCGCCAACCTATCTCCACCTTTCATTTACTTCTAACTCTATAGCTCTTTGCATTCGCTGGAGCTTCCTGGAATTCACCGCCAGCTTCCTGAAAGGGATCTGTCAGCCCTTCTCTGACTATGACCCTGTGCATTGCAAAACACGTGTCAGGACCCAACTGGAGATCAGATTCGAAGTATCTTGTATCACCCAACACCGCAGAGAGCCCTTCTACGGTAATGGAATGACGGCAAAATTAACCAAAATGCACAATGCGCAAAGGTTTATTATGATTGGGCTTAGTGTAGTTTAGGTTAGGTTAAAGAAACAGCCCGGAAACAGGCCCTTCGGCCCACCGAGTTCGCACCGACGTGTACATTAACACCATCCCACACTAGGGGAAATTTACACTCACATCGAGCCAATCAACCTACAAACCTGCACGTCTTTGGAGTATGGGAGGAAACCGAAGATCTCGGCGAAAACCCACGTGGTGACGGGGAAAACGTACAAACCCCGTACAGACAGCACTAGCTGTCTGTTATCCCAATTTAACTTCCACTCCCCATTCACTGGCAGCATTTTTAGAGAAGCGAATTAGCTGACAAACCCGCATGTCTTTGGATGGAGGAGAAAACCGGCGCAACCGAGGATAGCCTTGCGATGGCAGGCGAAACGTGAACACTCCACTGACACAGCACCCGAGGTCGGGATGAACCCGGGTCTCCCGCAGTGTGAGGCAGCTACTCTACCAGTTGCGCCACTGTGCCGAGTTATATTCATTTGAATTTGATTTATATTCCTTACTTATCCTACAAGAATGAGGAAAAACGTTTTCAGTCAGAGAGTTGTGAATCTGTAGAATTCTCTGCCTCAGAAGGCAGTGGAGGCCAAATCTCTGAATGCATTCAAGACAGAGCTGGATAGAGCTCTTAATGATAGCGGAGTCAGGGGGTATGGGGAGAAGGCAGGGACGGGGTACTGATTGAGAATGATCAACCATGATCACATTGAATGGCGGTGCTGGCTCGAAGGGCCGAATGGCCTCCTCCTGCACCTATTGTCTATTGTCTATTGTCTAAGAACATTTTGGTAACCAGCGGGCAGATAATTAAAATCACGTTTTGAAAGTATTATTGTTGATTAACACCATTACTCAAAATCAATCTATTGACTGGGGTGGTGGGGAGATGCAAACCTCCTCTCACCACATCAGATTACTGATACAATTGGT
This sequence comes from Rhinoraja longicauda, assembly GCF_053455715.1. Taxonomy (NCBI): domain Eukaryota; kingdom Metazoa; phylum Chordata; class Chondrichthyes; order Rajiformes; family Arhynchobatidae; genus Rhinoraja; species Rhinoraja longicauda. The sequence goes on from NC_135971.1 coordinate 31,119,523, forward strand.
TCAGACTTGGATCATTTTGCAGATAGACACAAAATGCTGGCGAAACAGCGGGACAGGCAGCATCTATGGAGAGAAGACGCTTCGGATCGAAACCCTTGTTCAGACTGATGTCAGGGGAGTGGGCGGTAGAGAGATAAAATGTAGTCGGACACAGTAAGACTGGTCGGAGAACTTGGAAGGGGGAGGGGTGGAGGGGAAAGCAATGGCTACTTGAAGTTAGAGAAATCAATGGTCTACCGCTGGGGTGTAATCCACCCAAGCGAAATATGAGGTGCTGCTCCTCAATTTGCGCTGGGCCTCACTCTGACAATGGAGGAGTCACAGGACAGAAAGGTCAGCGTGGGAATGGAAGGGGGAGTTATTGTTGAGCAACTGGGAGATCAGTTAGGTTAGGGCTGACCGAGCGGAGGTGTTCAGCTACACGATCGTCGAGCCAGCGCTTGGTCTCGCCGATATACAAGAGTCCACAACTGGATCAACGGATACAGTAGATGAGGTTGGAGGAGGTGCAAGTGAACCTCTGCCTCACCTGAAAAGACCATCGGAGTCCTTGGCCGCACTCGAATGGGGAGGTATAGGGACATGAGTTGCATCTCCTACAGTTGCGGGGACAAGCACCTGGGAGGGGTGGTTTAAGTGGGAAGGGACGAGTTCACCAGGGATTTACGGAGGGAAGGGTCTCTGCGGAAAGCGGAAAGGGGAGGAGATGGGAAGATGTGGCTAGTAGTGGGATTCCGTTGGAGGTGGCGAAAATGTTGGAAGATTATGTGCTGTATGCGGTGAGGACAAGCTGAAATTTGCCATAAATACAAAAATGTCTAATTTTGCCTCGGTCACATTGTCAAGAATGCCCTTCACGGAACCGGCAACTAGAAAAATGTTTACACTCAAATAACCTGCCCTTCCCGGTGATTGATATAAGACTAATTGACTGAGCGATGTTGGCATGGCTACCCCATCTAATGAAAAATCCAATGCTACCGCGCTGGAAATCTAATTCAAAATTACAATTGTTAATGCTGACTGGAACATCAGCAATGAGATAACTCTGTTGGCAGTTTGACCAGTTCTTCAGTTTTAGATAAATGCAGGGGGATAAAAGTGCCCACGATGCATTATAAATTTATCGTAGGTGACGGACAATCCATTTTTTCTATTGCAACAAATGTCAGTCTGAAGAAGGGACTCGACCCGAAATATCACCCATTCCATCTCTCCAGAGATGCTGCCTGCCCCGCTGAGTTACTCCAGTAGTTTGTGTCTACCCATGAGGACACATACCTTCCTTGTCACCGAGCACCCGGTAGGTATATTTTACGATTGGTAATTTGGCGACTAACAAGCCATTAACATTAATTCGCCACATAAGAAACCAGACATCTGTCTATTTCTATTAAAACACCTAACTTTAAATCACCTCAATTTGATTAATTGAACACAACGGGAAAACAGATGTGAATTCATTTAAAGTTGGACATTTACGTCACCGAAAGCAATACATCCATTCAATACACAAGTGGATTAAACTTGCTCGTAATAAAATGTTTTACCTGATTTTAAATAGCTTACCAGGTACTCCAATTGTTCCAAGAATGGGGTAGTAAATACTTTCAATCTGTAAAATTATGGGTCTCTCCATCTTTTGAGAGATGCGATCCTGTTCCGCCCGGTAATTTGCCTGGACCTCAAAATCGTGCCTTACTTATATATAGACGGAGCCTCTCGTGACACATGTACACCACGTGATTGCATCAATTAACTATAGACATTGAAACAAATCGGTTAACTTGAGTCCCAGTAGCTGCAGTTCATCAGGTGGAAATAAAATATTTCCACCACAGTGAGGACGTTTATTTTTGGATCCACGTTGCAATGAACCAAAGCAAGAATTTCCGACGGCGTGGGTGCCCCTCAGTCTTGATGAAATCCTGAGCACTTTGCATTTACTGGTGCAGTTTTACATTTTGAATTAATTTTATTTGAAATCCACCCAAAATGATCCAAACGATTAGATAGAAAAATAGAAAATAGGTGCATGAGTAGGCTATTCGGCCCTTCGAGACAGCACCGCCATTCAATATGATCATGCCTGATCATCGAAAATCAATACTCCGTTCCTGCTTTTCCCCATATCCCTTGATTCAGTAACCCGAAGAGCTATATCGAACTCTCTCTTGAACACATCCAGTGATTTGGCCTCCATTGCCTTCTGTGGCAGAGAATTCCACAGATTCACAACTCTCTGGGTGAAAACGATTTTCCTCATCACAGTACTAAATGGCCTACCCTTTATTCTTCAACTGTCGCACCTGGTTCTCGATTGCCCCAACATCGGGAATTTTTTTCCTGCATCTAGGCTGTCCAATTCTTTAAGAATTTTATACGTTTCTATAAGATCCCCTCTCGTCCTTCTAAATTCCAGTCCATCTTAACGATCCGTTTTTTCATGAAATGGCAGTCCCGCCATCCCGGGACTTAATCTGGTGAACCTACGCTGCACTCCCTCAATAGCAATAATATCCTTCCTCGAGTTAGGAGACCGAAACTGCGCGCGATATTCCAGGTGTGGTCTCATTATCACACTGTACAATAGATAAAAAGTAACAAGCAGAACTTGAATTCTCTAAATTTATTATACCTTATTCCAGGTCATTTATCAGGCCTCTTCACTCTGATTTCAACCGGTGATGTTTATGCCTATTCGTAGTTAACTTATTTTGCATAGTACTACACTGCTGCAGAGAGGAATTGTTTTTCACTACGAATAACTTTGCTGTAGAATGACACATGTTGTAAATCTGAATTGGAACATTGAATCAAAATTCTTCTGTCATACCCGGGTCGTGCTCAATGCGTTCTTGATCAGAGCTGGCAATAGAACTGTTTTTGCAAATCGCGAGAGCGTCCACTGGCTCGTTGAGATGGCACGTGAACACCGTGTTACATTTATGTCGGACAACTTCTGCTTTGCAGTCAGATAGGAGATACATGGAGCATGTTTAAAGATGCACTATGAAGCAAATTATTCAGAAACGAGTTCTGATTTTCACATAGACACAGTGTTGGAGTAAATTAGTGGGTCACGGAGCATCTCCGGAGAACATAAATACGCAGCATTTAGGGTTGGGACCTTCTTTTCAGGCATTGCAGCGGGTGGGGGGGGGGGGAGGTGAAGATGGAATTGGACAGAGATGAAAACATAAACATTGAAAGACAAAGAAAAAGGGGAAGTGGATCATTTGCACATCATGCATCTAGAATTAGACAGATGTGCCGCATCACGACCTCATTCAGCAAAGTGAACCCCAGGCATCTCATTTTTCGCCTGGGCAGCTTACAGCCCAATGGTATGAATATTGATTTATATAACTTCAAGTAATCCCTGCATTCGCTCTCTCTCCGTCCCTCTTCCACCCAAGGCGCACCAGCTTCTCGTTCTCGCCGAGCAAACAGCGGACGATGGCATCTTCACCTAATTATCGTAACTTTTTAGCATGCATTTCTTTCATTTGTTCTATATCTCTCTACATCTCTCGTTTCCCTTTCCCGCGACTGTCAGTCTGATGAACGGTCACGACCCGAAATGTCACCCATCCCTTCTCTCCAGAGATGCTACCCGTCCCGCGGAGTTACTCCGGCATTTTGTGTCAATTTTCGCCCAGGAACGAAGGAATTGATAGATAATCGCCGAGACTCTCCGTTCCATTATTTCGTCTCCATTTCAAATTAGCTGTTCTGAGTGGTGTGCCGAACCTATATGGATTGAAGTAAATACATAAATAAAAATAATTAAGCAATTCAGAACAACACTGGCTTCTTTTCCGTTCAGAAATATCCCCGAAATATCATTGTAAACGTTTTTTGTTCTTCGTTTGGGTATCGCGTGGACATTTCTTCGTATATTTGTATATTCCCATTATGTAACCCTTTGGTATCGGTTTCATCAACTTGCGTTGAGCGATGTAACTCTAATAGTAACTGTAACCACAACAATTGTAACTGTGTATTCACAAAATGCTGGAGTAACTCAGCAGGTCAGGCAGCATCTCGGGAGAGAAGGAATGGGTGACGTTTCGGGTCGAGACCCTTCTTCAGACTGATGTCGGGGGTGGGACAAAGGAAAGATATAGGTGGAGACAGGAAGATAGAGGGAGATCTGGGAAGGAGGAGGGGAAGGGAGGGACAGAGGAGCTATCTGAAGTTGGAGAAGTCGACGTTCATACCACCGGGCTGCAAACTGCCCAGGCGAAATATGAGGTGCTGCTCCTCCAATTTCCGGCGGGCCTCACTATGGCACTGGAGGAGGCCCATGACAGAGAGGTCAGACTGGGAATGGGAGGGGGAGTTAAAGTGCTGGGCCACCGGGAGATCAGTTGCGTTAATGCGGACCGAGCGCAGGTGTTCAGCGAAGCGATCGCCGAGCCTGCGCTTGGTTTCGCCGATATAAATAAGTTGACATCTAGAGCAGCGGATGCAATAGATGAGGTTGGAGGAGGTGCAGGTGAACCTCTGTCTCACCTGGAAAGACTGTTTGGGTCCTTTGATGGAGTTGAGGGGGGAAGTAAAGGGACAGGTGTTGCATCTCGTGCGGTTGCAAGGGAAAGTGCCTGGGATTGGGGTGGTTTGGGTAGGAAGGGACGAGTGGACCAGGGAGTTACGGAGGGAACGGTCTCTGCGGAACGCAGAGAGGGGAGGGGATGGGAAGATATGGCCAGTGGTAGGGTCCCGTTGTAGGTGACAGAAATGTTGGTGGATGATATGTTGGATCCGCTGGCTGGTGGGGTGGAAGGTGAGAACGAGGGGGATCCTGTCCTTGTTGAGAGTGGGGGGAGGTGGAGCAAGAGCGGAGCTGCGGGGTGTGGAAGAGACCCCAGTGAGAGCCTCATCTATAATGGAGGAGGGGAAGCCCCGTTTTCTGAAGAACGAGGACATCTCGGAAGCCCTAGTGTGGAACACTTCATCCCGGGCGCAGATGCGGCGTAGACGAAGGAATTGGGAGTAGGGGATAGACTTTTTGCAGGGGACCGGGTGGGAAGAAGTGTAGTCCAGATAGCTGTGCGAGTACGTGGGTTTGTAGTAAATGTCCGTCACTAGTCTGTCTCCTGTGATGGAGATGGTGAGGTCCAGAAACGGGAGGGAGATGTCAGAGATAGTCCAGGTATATTTAAGGGCAGGATGGAAATTGAAGTGTATGAAGTCAGTGAGTTCTGCATGGATGCAAGAGGTAGCACCAATGCAGTCTTCGATGCAGCGGAGGTAGAGTTCGGGGATGGGGCCAGTGTACGTCTGGAACAGGGATTGTTCGACGTACCGGACAAAGAGGCAGGCGTAGCTAGGGCCCATGCGAGTGCCCATAGCTACGCCTCTGGTTTGGAGGAAGTGGGAGGAGTCAAAGGAGAAGTTGTTGAGGGTAAGAACCAGCTCTGCTAGGCGGAGGAGAGTGTTGGTCGATGGGGATTGGCTGGTTCTACGGTCGAGGAAGAAACGGAGGGCTTCGAGACCATCCTTGTGGGGGATGGAAGTGTAGAGTGACTGGACAAATTATCTGACTTGTAATTATCTCTGTATTCTATAATATAATAATATAATATAATAATATAGTCTCCATTTTAGAGAATAATCAACTTTGCCGACAGTTATTACGCAATTCTATTATTAGAAGTAGCGAACGTGATCTGACTAACTTTGTTGGTTTAAATGAGTGACACTTATCTCATTTAATTTGCCTTGATTAGGCGTCATATGGTTTCTCTTGAGAATGTGCTACTATCGTTATAAAGCAAGCGACCTGTCATACCACTGGCAGGACACGTGGATTATCTCTGGGCATGAACGCGCCTGTAGTCAACCAGGTAGAAAACGTTTTCTACCCTATCCTTGTCATCATTGGTGTTCCTGGTAAGCCCTTTATAATTCTCTGCCGATATTGCGCCACCTAGACATTACTGTTAAAAATAGATGTTGCTTGAGTTACTGAAACAATATTGACACCGAAAATCTAAAATACATCATCGCTTCTATGGCGGGTGGACCCAGTGCCATGCTGACCGGCACATTAGTTCTACGTTATCCCAGTGTCTCATTCGCTCCTTGCGCTCGAGGGACATTTTTGTACGGGGGTTAGTTTACTTGCAACCACGCGGGTATTTCGGATGAGGGGAGATTCGGTACCACATGGAGGACACTGACGCGGCCACATGCCGAACGTGTATGGTTCACATAGACCGCGTTGGTCTCTGCTGGGTTCTGTGTTCTATATTCTCCAAGTGTTCCCTGCCCTGTGATCGTAAATGGCTATCATCAAGTTATTGGAGGTGAGCAATTAATCTATCGATTTGCCGCTGAAGTAGACGATCCCCTGCTACGGCACGTCATATTCACCGGTGCTGTCGGTCGCCGACTAATTAACATGTGCCTGCAGATGTTGTGTGATAACAATATCCAACCGGTGCAGATACTTCTGAATCCATTGGCGCTGTTCACAAAACCAGGGCTGTAGTAATTCTCCATCTCCAAATAGAAGCGGACTGATAGCGAATTGGGCAAACACAGCCCCTACGATATCGAAGACGGCAGGTTCGGTCCATCTAGCTTGCGTCGCGTCCAACTACAATTGGGTTCACCGGCTGGTTTTCCTTCTCACACGCTCTTCCCAATTTCCCCAAGTTTTGTGCCAGAGGCCGATTCACTGGCGACAACGTACACAATAACCATAATCATCATAATCATACATTATTAGCCAAGTATGTTTTGCAACATACGAGGAATTTCATTTGCCATACAGTCATAACAATAAAAAGCAACAGAACGCACAAAATACATTTTAATATGAACATCCACCACACTGCCGCCTCCGCACTCCTCACTTCGATGGAAGGCGAACTAAAGTTCAATCTCTCCCTGCTTTGTCCTCCAGCGGTCGGTGGCCTCTAACCTTCGGTTCACGGGACAATACCGTAGCGGGCGGTCGGGCCTTCCTCATAGGGGCGATCAAGCTCCTGTGTCTGGGGTTTACCCCGTGTCGGCGCTTGTCGAACTTCGTGCAGCTTGGAGCTTCCCGACCTCGGTCTCAACCCGAGACTGCGAGCTACTTGATGTTAAAGTTCGCAGGCCGCGGTTGCAGCGCCGTTCCAGGCAAGGCATCGCACGCTCAAATGGTAAGTCCACGACCGTGGGGGCTCAAAGACAGTCCCGGGCAAAGCCATGAGTTCCACGATGTTAGGCCGCAGAGCGACGTGAGATGCGATCCGGAAAACAATCTAATCTCCGGCAAGGTAACAGATTGAAAAAAAAAAATTCGCCCGACTCCCTCCCCCACCCCCCACGTAAAACAACCTAGAGAACATTAACACATACTTATAAAACTCACCAAAATTTGTTTTTAAATGGACGAAAATGATAGATAGATCGTAGGCGAGGCAGCCATCCAAGCGCTACCCGGTAAGATGCCAAATGGATGAGTTTACGACCAGCCAGCGGTATTTCGCAAGTAGAAAGACATCGGGGCTCCGGACCGCACAGTAGCACAGCTTGTGCTTCTGTCTCACAGCGCCAGAAACCCGGGTTTGATCCTGACCTCCAGCGTTTCCCATTTGGAGTTTGTACGTTTTGTTCAGGACAACGCGATTCACCCGTTAGCTCTAGTTTCTTCCGCATTCTAAAGATTCTGGAGTTCTGGTTCCTTCGCTCAACACGTCCAGGTTTGAAGGTAAACTGGATTCTGTAATTTATTCCACTGCGCAGGGAATGGATGCGATTGTTGTAAAAAAATGGACCTGGTGTGAAGGGGTGATAAATGTTCGGCAGGCCTAGATGTGCCTGGGAACTGTTACCATGCTGTGTCAATCAATCAAACAAAGGCAAGGTAAGGTAAGGCATTGAAGGCAAAGCAAGGCAAGGCATTAAATAGAATTCGGTGAACTCAAAGCAAGGCATTGTCGGGAAGGCAAGGCAGGCGTCGATGGCAAGGCTTTGACGGCATCGCGTGGGAAGGCATTGAAGGCAATGCATCAAAGGCAAGGCAGGTTATTGATGGCATGGCATTGAATGCAAGACAAAGGAAGGCTCTGAACTGAATTCATTGAAATCACGGCAGGGCCTTGTAGGGAAGGCATGGCAGGCGTTGATGGTAAGCCTTTGACGGCAGCGCAAGGGAAGGCATTGAATGCAATGCATTAAAGGCAAGGCAAGTAATTAATGACATGGCATTGAAGGCACGACAAGGCAAGACATTGAATGCAATTCATTGGTCAAGGCAAGGCGTTGTAGGGAAGGCGGGGCATTGAAAGCAAAGTAAGGCATTGAATGGAACTCATTGGTCAAGGCAAGACATTGAAAGGACGGCAAGGCAGAGCATTGAAAACAAGGCAAAGCATTGAAAGCAAAGCAAGGCATTGAATGGAATTTATTGAAGGCAAGGCATCGAATGGACGGCAAGATATTGAATTAAACATTCAGTCACACAGGCATACCACCGTGCACACAGGTAAAGGGTTGAAATTCCACACAAACAATTCCAGTAATCATTATCGGACCTGCGACGCTGAAGCTATCAGGTAGCAGCGTTACTGCAGTCCATTTGCTTTGATGGAAAAGGGTGGTACAAATTGTACGCCTTATGAAGCATATCCGGTCGGAAATGAAGGGTAAATGAGGAGTTATTTGGGTGCAATATTTGCATTCACAAGTGCATCCTGAAATCAATCCGCGATTGGTACCGAGGAATGTAAGTGTGACCATTCCCCTGCCGAAAATCTCGATGCGAGATGGAGAATCAAATGATCCACTCACTTTCAAACGACGAAGTGTCAAACTAACGTGCTCCTGGAACAATAAAGATGGTCATTATAATTTGGTCTTTTCTACAGCTAACCTGTTGGCAATCGTCATTCTCTCGCGGGGAAAGTGTGGCCTCTCCAAATGTATCACCCACTACCTGGTATCCATGGCCGCAGCTGATCTAATGGTTCTGATCTTCGAGGTAATTCTCTCCGAGATGTCCGGTGCCTATTATCCATATTCATTCCTGAACTTATCTCACATTTGTAAGCTCCGTATTTTGTTTAATTGTATTTCCATTGATTGCTCTGTCTGGCTAACGGTGACTTTCACCTTCGATCGATTTATCTCTATTTGTAATCAGACTTTACGAGCAAAATATTGCACTGAGAAAACTGCGGCTTTGGTGATAACATGTATCTTAAGTATTGTTCAAAATATTCCAGTGTATATTTTCCTCGTACCCCTATACATAATTGACAACGTGGCTTGGTACTGTTGGATACCATCAGATATCTACACCACAACGATAGGGGCAGCACTTTCGGGGATCGAAACCATTTTAGCCCCAGTTGTACCAATTATACTGATTATTCTCCTCAACGCCCTGACAATCAAACCCATTATACAATCCAACAGAGTGAGGACTGGTCTCCGACGGAACAACAAGGCCGAGTGCGGGGCAGATCACGAGATGGAGATCCGAAGGAAGTCCATCATTCTATTGCTGGCCATATCCGGTAACTTTGTACTGCTTTGGATGGTTTCCTTCGTGTGTTTCATGTGTGTAAATTTCCTAGACGTTAATCTTTTAGGGTCAGATCACAACGACCCATTTACCATTGCAGAACTGTCCGGATATATGCTGAGAGCTCTGAGTTCTTGCACCAACACGTTTATTTATGGGGTTTCCCAGAAAAATTTCAGGGAGGAATTTAAAAATGTGATTAAGAGCCCATTCGTTTTGTTTTCCAATTCAATAAAGTGTCTTCAATAGCACGGTGAATCTGAAAATTCCTTTCGAAATTACGTATTCTTCTACTTTGTGTTGTTGCATCTTACTCTCCGAGCGGCCGTTCCTTTCATCCAGTCAATGTCGACCGTCAGGATGACCCTTTCAGTCAATTTAACATACGCACACCCATTCGATGTATCCGAAGACAGTCACAAAATTCCGACGTAACTCATCGGGGCAGGCAACATCTTAGGAGAAGGGGAATTGGTGACGTTTGGCGTCGAGACCCTGTTTGAAGAAGGGTCTCCACCAGAAACGTCACCCATTTCTTCTCTCCAAAGATTCTGCCTGTCCGTCTGAGTTACTCCAGCTGTTTGTGTCTATCTTCCGTTAAAACCAGCATCTGCAGCTCCTTCCAACCCATTCATTGTATCCCTTTGAATTCCACTTAAATGACCACTGATGCTGCAACAGCCCTGCGTCATCAGGGCCGGATCATAGAGTTTATACCGCAGATTGACACAAAATGTAAAAGAAATGCAACAGGTCGGGCAGCATCTCTCGACAGTATAGACAGGTGACATTTCTGGACGGAAAGCTTCTTCAGAATAAATAAGGTTTCCGGCCCGAAAAGTCGCCTATCCTTGTTCTCGGCATTGGTTGTTGACTACAATACGTGACACAACATGGCAATTATCAGGATAGATATCTTGCTAGAATTAAATCTGCATCACTTCCGGTGGCGTTATGGACTGAACAAGTCGCACGTCAACTAGCTCCGTGAACATTCCGATTTAGGAAGAGAGGAACGGGTCGGGCCCGTTGCAACTTACCGGCAATTTTCAACGAAGGGTGGGTGACGTCATCAGATCGCGACTTTTAAAAGTAAATTTCGACAAGTCGCACCCCCCCGTTAAAAACCGTTAAAAAAGGAACGGTCAGAATAAGACCCGTGGAAGAAGAAGAATCAAGCCAGATGGAACCCTCTGCTACAGCCCAAACCTCAGCATCGGGTCAGGAAGAAACTGCTAGACGAGCAACCCGGAATCCACAGCCTAAAAAAATTGGATTGGAAGAATTTCGCAGCGTTGTGGGTGAGGAGCTTTCAGATATGAAGTCTAAAGTGGTAAATATGACAGTTGAATTACAAGAAATGAAAGCTGAATTAGTTTCCCTTAAAGGAATGAAGGGGGATATACTATCCACTATTAAGGAGCAGTTGGATAAATCAAAGGCTGAAATGAATGAACACATGGAGGAAGTAACCTCCAAGTTACAAAAGTTGGACTCTGATTTTTCTGGTAAGCTGAATCACATTACCGCGTCAATAGAGCAACATGATGAGGCTATAGGTGACTTGGAAAGTTTAGCCGAGACAAGTGCTGAAACTACAAAAGTAGTATTGTCGGAGACTCAGCGTCTTTCTGATTTAGTGATGAGATTAACCGAAAAATGTACTGACTTAGAGGGTCATTCAAAACGACAAAATTTAAGAATCCTTGGTGTTAAAGAAGGCAAAGAAAAAGATAAAAACGTTCGTGATTTTACTGCTGAGTTATTACAGGAAGTTTTGAAAATGGATTCAAAGCCCTTGCTGGATCGAGCCCATAGAGCACTGAGAGCACGGCCAGGTGCTAATGCGCCTCCAAGACATTTGATTCTGAGGGTGCATAATGCTCACGTTTTAGAAGATATGCTGACAAAAATTGCTAGTAACAGAGCTTTATCATTCCGAGGCGATGAGATTCGCATCTTCAGAGATTACCCCTTTGAGGTGGTTAAGAAAAGAGCACTGTTTAATGAGACAAGATCTATTCTTAAGAAGATCCCAGCGCTCAGATTTGGTATGTTGTATCCAGCAAAACTCCGAGTGACCTACAATCAAAAAGAATCCTTTTTTACTGACTATAATAAAGCACTGGAATTTGCTCGGGAGATCGAAAGGTCGCTGAAGGCTTGATTATGATTTCATGGCTATCTTAATTGGCAGACATTTAATTGGACTTTAAAAATATGAAAATTCAAAGATTTAAGTTTAGTGTATATACTATACGTATATTAACCGTAATTAATAATTATTAATTAAAAAAACATGTATATTTTTATTAATTATCACTAATAAGAAGTATAAGTAATATTTGATTTATGTAAACCTTACTTTGAATGCTTAATTAATACACTTTAGATAGAAAAATCGATTTAATATAGACTAATTAGTTTCGGGCCTGCCCCGTTTATCTCTCTTTTTAAAAAACAAAAAAACAAATAATAATTGTGTTAACAAACGGAGCTAGTATTAATTTTTTTTTATATCTTACGGAAGTCCTTAGATTTTTTGCCACCTTAGGGTGGCTAACACTAACTGCACTAATTGTAGTTGTAGCTTTAGTTGTCTCTTCTTTTTTCCTGCACTCTTTTAACCTTTTAGATATTGATTTTTTTTTTAGATTTAACTTTTATTATCATGTTTTTTTTCAGAAATTATATACTTTTGGGAGATATTTCCGGGAGGCACTCTACGCTGTACAAAAAATCATCCACCCTTCATTCAAGAAAAATGTTGTAGTCCGGGTGCCAGACCATTTGCTTTATTATAGACCATTCATTGGTTAAGATGCAAGATTCTATTAGGAAAACAGGGGTTAAAGGTATTACATTTTGTAGTTGGAATGTCAAGGGTGTTAATGAACCAATTAAAAGAGGTAAAGTACTTTCACATTTAAAATCTATTGATGCAGACATAATGTTCCTTCAGGAAACTCATCTAAAAAATGTAGCACATAATAGACTGAAAGGCAAATGGATTGATAAAGTATTTCACTCATCGTTTCCCTTTAAATCAAGAGGTGTTGCTATTTTAATTCGTAAGGGTATACCATTTATAAATACTTCCTCTATAGTCGACACTGAAGGTAGATATGTTATATTAGTGGGAGAACTATATTCTACAAAATTGATATTGGTGAATGTCTACGCACCAAATTTTGATAATCCGTTATTTTTAAAAAAAATATTTAATACCATTCCAGAATTTGGACAATATAATTTGATAATTGGAGGAGATTTAAATTGTACATTAGATCCTTATTTGGATAGATCTTCAACTCAAAGGAAAACAAAATCCAAGTCGTGTGAATTATTAAACTCTTATATAAATAATGCAAATATAAAAGATGTTTGGAGGATTGATAATCCTTCAGGCCGAGAGTATTCATTTTATTCACCAGTGCATAAAACTTATTCAAGAATTGATTATTTCTTGGTGGACTCCAAACTTATTCCTTATACGTATAATTCAAAATATCATAATATTATTATATCCGATCATGCCCCTTTAACATTTAGGGTAAAACTCCAAGGAGCAACGGGGAAACAGACTAATTGGAGATTTAACCCGCAAATCTTAAATGAAAAAGCATGTTATGACTATCTTAAATCGCAATTTGAGATTTTTTTTAACGCAAATGACCTTCCTGAAACACCTGCGTCCCTGCTTTGGGAAACATTTAAAGCGTTTGTGAGAGGATGTATTATTGCTTTTCAAGCGTCTCAAAACAAGAAGAACCGAGCTGAACAGAATGACCTGGAAAGTCAGATAAGACAGTTAGACATAACAAATGCCATCGCTCCCTCTATTGAAATACATAATAAAATTGCAGTTCTCAAATATAAGTTAAATTATATCCTTTCAGCTCATATTTTAAGGCTTTTTCAATATACTAAACAAAAACATTTTGAATTTGGAGATAAACCACAGAAATTGCTAGCACGTCAACTACGTAAATTAGAAGATGATTCTACAATTCATAAAATTAGATCAGAAAATGGAGATTTGCTTAAACTACCTAAGGATATTAATCAGAGATTTTTGCAATTTTATCAGTCATTATATTCATCAAAAATAACAGATACTTCTGCGCAGATGCAAAAGTTTTTGCAGGAATGTAACCTTCCTGGTTTGAATGTGAGTGATAGAAATTTACTGGGCGCAGAAATAACTATGAAAGATGTTGAAGAGACTATTAAATCCATGAAAAATGGGAAGACTCCTGGCCCTGATGGCTTAAATAATGAGTTTTATAAAAAATTCAGTGGTTTGATCTCTCCACGTTTGCAAACTGTATATAGTCACGCCTTTAAACAACAGAGATTGCCACAAACTCTGACTGAATCAACAATAATCCTCATTCCTAAAAAAGATAAGGATTCTGAAGACCCTGGTTCGTATAGGGCGATAGCTCTTTTAAATACTGATCAGAAGATATTAGCGAAAATCTTAGCTCAGAGATTAAGTCTAGTTATAGACAAATTGATACACCCCGATCAATCAGGCTTTATAGCCAAACGATATTCATGTTTCAATTTGAGACGCTTGTTTAATATAATTTATTCAAATAGACTATTAAATGAAGATTTAGCAATCATCTCGCTAGATGCTGAAAAAGCATTTGATCAAGTAGAATGGCCTTATCTTTTCTCAGTGATGGAAAAATTTCAACTAGGTGAAAATTTTTGTGCATGGGTGAAACTTTTATATACATCCCCAACAGCTAGAATATTAACTAATCAAATGCTGTCATCTAAATTTCATTTAGCTAGGGGTTGTAGACAAGGATGTCCACTATCACCACTTTTATTTGCCCTAATTATAGAACCACTTGCTGAGAGTATTAGATCAAATTCACATATTTATGGCTACAACACTAAACATACAACCAATAAAATTTCTTTATATGCGGATGATGTATTAATATATATTACAAAGCCAGAAATTAGCATTCCGAATTTATTAAATCTCATAACTCAATTTGGTTCATTTTCAGGTTATAGAATTAACTGGTATAAAAGTGAAATTATGCCAATAATGGAGCATAATCCGGCCATACTTCAACAATTTCCTTTCAAAATTGCCTATGAAAAGTTTAAATATCTTGGAATTTACGTGACTAGGAAATATACTTCTTTATTTAAATCAAATTTTCCTCCTTTACTTGTTAAATTACACAGAAATATCCAATTTTGGAAAACACTTCCTATATCATTAGTTGGTCGTAGTAATGCTATAAAGATGATCTTTCTGCCACAGCTACTATACTTATTTCAAGCAATTCCGATCTACCTTCCAAAAAAGTTTTTTAAAAAAATTGATTCAATTGTTACTAATTTTATTTGGGACTACAAGACTCATAGAATAAATAAAAGACACTTATGTAAGTCTAAAATTAATGGAGGAATTGCTTTACCTAACTTTTTATTTTATTATTGGGCGGTTAATATTAAAAATATAACCTGCTGGTTGGATGATTCTGATCAACAACCGGATTGGTTAAAGATGGAGAAAGAGGATTGTTTACCATTCGATATTGGTGCGATCCTCTTAGCTCCAATAAATTTAAATAAAAAAACATATGGAGGTAATTCCATTATACATAGTGTTATCCGTACCTGGAAACAATTAAAGCTTACGTTAAAATTGAGTAAATTATCTGTTTTCCTTCCTATTGCGAATAATCCTTCTTTTAAACCGTCTGTCTTAGATAGAGGCTTTGCTCAATGGAAAAGTTATGGAATCAAAAGGGTGGGAGATCTTTATCATAAGGGAACTTTTCTTTCGTTTCAGGAGTTACAGCAGAAGTACGGATTACATGTTAATAAATATTTTAGATATTTACAACTTAGAGATTATGTAAAATCACACATGCAAGAATATAAGTTTAGAGGTCCAGAAATACTTGATGTATGCCTGAATCGACATTATAACTCAAATAAATTAATATCTTTTATTTACAATATTCTCCTTGACATTGACATTCCGTCATCAGAATCTTATAGACGAGCATGGGAGGACGAATTGAATCAAGTTATAATGCAAGATATATGGGATGAAAGTTTACAACATATACATCAATGTTCATTGAATACTAGACATTCCCTAATACAATTTAAAATAATACATAGATTACATTATTCGAAGACGAAATTAAATAGGATTTTTCCTAGTATCTCTCCTATGTGTGATAAATGTCAATTTCAAGAAGCTAATTTAACTCATATTTTCGTAACTTGTATAAAAATGCAAAACTTCTGGTTGGAGATTTTTAAAATAGTTTCTAAAGTTATTAATAAAAAATTAGATATGGACCCAAAATTAATTATATTAGGATTATCAGAACATACTACAAATTTTACAGTAAGTCAGGTACATTTTCTTGATTACAGTCTAATAACGGCGAAAAAACTAATACTTAAATTTTGGAAAAAACCAATAACCCCCACAATTAAAATGTGGACTATGGAAATGACAGAGACCCTGCATTTGGAAAAAATAAGGTTTGCCTTAATCGACAAACCTGAGTTATTCTTAAAAATATGGTCTCCATTTATTGAATTTTTAGAAAAGTAAATGGGCTTGGCACAGGACTAAAATAAAAAAAAAAATTTAAATAAAAAGTTGAAACTTGAGTTGGGGGTTGGATGTACAGCTGTGGTTTTTGTCTCCCGGATCTACTCCCGTTAATTTTTATTGTTAGATCCTTTTTTCTTTTTTTTTTTAACCCTCTTACTCTCTTTCTCCCCAAGTTTATAGTTTTATATTTTTATTTTTACTTTCTCTCTTCAAAAATTTAAAAATTGAAGCTATGTAAGAACTTTGTAACAAATGTGTTTTTTCTTATTTCGATTTGTACATATGCTTTTCAAAAATAAATTAAAAAAAAAAAAAAAAGAATTAAATCTGCATGTAATTGCGACGGATAAATCTGTACAAAGTAGTGCGACGGATAATTTACTGTACTTTAACCCAAGTACCTGCCGATGTTCGTTTAGCAACGAATGCACAAGATGCTGGGGTATCTCTGCGGGTCAGGCAGCGTCTATGGGGAACATAGGTAGCTGTCGTAATAACAAGGAACTACAGTAGATGGTTTATACCCAAGATTGACACAAAATGTAGAAGAAATGCAACAGGTCGGGCAGCATATCTCGACAATATAGACAGGTGTCATTTCTGGACGGAAAGCTTCTTCAGAATAAATAAGGTTTCCGACCCGAAAAGTCGCCTATCCCTGTTCTCAAGAGGTTACTCCAGCATTTTGTGACTATCTGTAGATTGGTGACGTTTCCGGTGGGGATCTTTCTCAGACACAGTAACTTCCTGAAAGATAGTATGTTCACAATTAACCAATTTTACTCTTATCAAGATCAAGGCGACAATTGTTGGCACGGTGGTAGAGTTGTTGACACACAGCAACGGGTGCCCGGATTCGATTCTGACAGGAAATGCTGTCTGCATACAGTTTGCATTTCGGTTTCCTCACACATTCGATAGATTTGTGAATTTTGTAGGAAATTGACGGCTGAAAATTGCCCCTAATGTGCATGGATTGGATGGGGCAGTGGGATAACATAGATCTAGTCTCACTCCGAAGCCAGAACCAGGAAGATATCGACGCCAACGGCCTCCTAGTCTGCCGCTCCTTATGACAGTCATAGAGTGATACAGCGTGGAAACAGGCCCATCGGCCCAACGCGCCCGCACCGGCCAACATGTCCTAGCTACACCAGTCCCACCTAAATGCGCGTGCTCCACATCCCTCCAAAACTGTCCTAACAAATGTACCTGTCTAACTGTTTCATAAACGTTGGGATGGCCCCAGCCTCAACTACCTTATCTGGTAGCTTGTTCCATACACCCAGCACCCTTTGTGTGAAAAAGTTACACCTCAGATTCTTATTAAATCCTTTCCCCTTCACCTTCAAGATTGACAATATATTTCCTTCAACATGGTGCACGCAACTGAACACAATATTCTAAATGTGGCCTCACCAACGTTTTATACGACTGCAACATGGCCTCCAAAATTCTATATTCTGTGACGGATTAAAGGCAAAAGTGCCAAAAGCCCTTTTGACCAACTTATCCACCTGCGACTCGACCTTCAGGGAACCATTCAGCTGCACTACAGGATCCCTCTGCTCTACAGCACTCCCCAGAGACCTACCATTCACGGTGCTGGTCCTGCCCTTGTTAGACGTCCCAAAATGCAACACTTCACACTTCTGTGTATTAAATTTCATCAACTACTTCTCAGCCTACCTGACCAATGGTTCTAGATTCTGCTGCAAACTTTCACAACCATCTTCACTATCTGCAAAACCACCCACTTTTGTATCATAAGCAAACCTGCTAATCTTTCCCGGTATGTTCTCATCTAAATCATTGCTGTAGATGACAAACAGTAACGGGCCCAGCACCAAACCCTGAGGTACACCACTAGTCACAGTCCTCCCAGCCTGAGAAGTAATCTTCCACCATCACCCTCTTCTTCCTTCCATGTCGCAAATTTGCTATCCATTCAGCTATCTCTCCTTGGATCCCATGCGATATAACATTCCAGAGCAGCCCGCCATGCGGAACCCTTTGGAAACCTTGTCTGAACCTCCCCCTCTTAGCCTGAACCCGTCCGGTTCTAGGCCGGGCTTACTGACATCGACGAAACGTCAGTCCTCACAGCTTTCCCCGCCGCTCTCATGTCGTGCCAGCCGACCGCGCCGACCACCCTTGCCTGCAATCCGTCTGCGGACGGGAGGCGGCCATTGACTCATCCGATTCCTGACTCTGCCCCGGCCACCAACAGGCGGGAAGCATCAACGCATCCCGGTTCCAGCCTCTAGTCCCTGCGAGGGTTCCACATTGCCAGATCCGACAATTTTACGTAGACTGACTCCCATGGTGAACGTCCTGGGTCCCGCTACTTCCACTGCCAACAGGGAACCTCAGTCCTGGGACCACCTTCACATTACACCTCAAAGTCCCTCCGATCTCAACCCCCATCATTTCTCCATAGCACTTCACCCTCGACCCCTATCCATCCTCCCCGCTGACCACAGCTGTCCCCTTGGCGTGTTTTCACGATCAACCTGACCTCTCCCTTTCAGAAGCAAAACCGTCGGTCCTTAACAGAAGCCTTAGTTTTACTCCTGTGTTCAGATGACAATGAGCTCCCCCCACACCCCCAAGACCCCCACACCACTATCCCCAGCCGGCATAATATCGAGCTATTCTTCCGGAGCTCACGTTACACGGTCTTTACCTATAGGAAGGGGGCTCGCCGCAAAGTTACGGCACACTGGGTGGCAGTCTGAACTGCGAAGAGGATGTGAGGAGGTTGCAGGGTCACTTGGACTGGTTGAATGAGTGGACAGTAGCATGGCAGATATAGTATAAGGTAGATAACTGTGAGGTTATCCACTTTGGCAGCAAAAATCAGGAGGCAAATTATTACATCAATGGTGTCGGATTAGGTAATGGGGAACTGCAACGAGACCTTGGTGCCCTTGTACACCAGTCACTGAAAGTAAGCGTGCAGGTACAGCAGGCAGTGAAGAAAGCTAATGGCATGTTCAGAACAAGAAGATTTGAGTGCAGGAGCAAAGACGTCCTTCTGCAGTTGTATAGCGCCCTGGTGAGCCCAGATTTGGACTATTGTGTGCTGTTTTGGTCTCCTAATTTGAGGAAGGGCGTCCATACTATTAAGGCAGTGCAGCGTAGGTTCATGAGGTTAATCCATGGGATGGAAAGACTGTCATATGAGGAAATATTCGAAAGACTGGGCTTGTATTCACTGGAGATTAGAAGGATGAGAGGGGATCTTATAGAGATATATATAATTATAAAAGGTATAGACAAGCTCGATGCAGGAAAAATGTTCCCAATGTTGGGGGAGTCCAGAACCAGGGGACACAATCTAAGAATAAAGGAGAGGCCATTTAAAACTGAGGTCAAAAGACACTTTTTCTTGTGACTTTGTAAATTTGAGGAATTCTCCGCCACAGAAGGCAGTGGAGGCCAATTTATTGGATGAACTTAAAAGAGGGTTAGATGGAGCTCGAGGGGCTAGTGGAATCACAGCCCTCCCCTCAGAGTCTTTTTACTCTCACCCTGTCACCCAGAAGTCTCCATATCAGAAGCAAAACCGTCGGTCCTCAAGAAGCCTTACCCTGTGTTGAGATGTCAATAAGCTTCCCCCCCCCCCGATACCCAGGCCATCACCCCCCGCCGCCATAATATCGAGCTCTTCTTCCGCCCCTCACGTCAATGGGCCTTTATCTAAGGGAAGGGGACTTCCCCGCAAAGTGACGACTAATTTTCCCGTCTCCAACATTTTTCCTCCATCCCGACGGCCTTCTATCCAATCTGGTCTTTGTTACTGAGAACTGTCGCCGCGAAATCATTAGTGTTGAATTCTCCACAGCCTTGACCCACGCTGACCCCACGTCTCTCAACGCGCAGCTCTCCTCTCCCTAATAACCGGACATTATCACTAAACTCGCAGACAAGCCGAACACGAGGCCGTCATCGCCCAGACTGTGTCTGATCCAATCGCCTCCAGCGGTCTCTTCTCCGCAGTCTCCCCGCCATATTCCCCAGGCCCGCACCTCCTTTCCAAGATCCACTAAATTGCAGACGGGTTTTACTCCCGGTAACTGGGTAGTTGTGCATTTCGGGAGATCAATGTAAGGGGGAGGTACAGTGTTGGTGGCAAGTGGGTTACCAGCTCTGGTGTGTGGAATGATAATATCGTCCAGATCCATAGTTCCCGAAAAGGAGGAATACAAGTGACTAGAATGGTAACGAAGCCGTTTGGTATCATTGGTCGTCATTGGTCGCGCTTTGAATACAAAGGTCTGGAAGTTATGATACTGGCCGACAACACTATGGGTCGGTCACATGTTCAGGATTGTGTGCAGTTCTGCTCGCCCCTTGCAGCAATGGCTTGAAAGCTTCCGAGTGCTGCAGAAGAAATTTAACAGACTGCTTCCCGAATTGGATTGCATTGACAACCAGGAGAACCAAGACAAACTTGGAATGCTTCCTCTGGAATGGCGAGGGTTTAAAGGAGACTTGGTAACACAACGCTACGAGAGCCATTGATGGGATAGCTAGTCATAAAAAACGTTCTCCACTGTGGAGGAGATTGTGGGGCACATGGTTAATGTGAAATGGTCAGAGTTTAAAGGATTTACGTGAGCACGTTTTTGTACAGAGAGTGGCGAGTGCGTGGAACGTGATGCTGGGGATGGTGGTGGCGGCAAATGTAGAAGTAGCAGCAAGAGGCTTTTAGAAAAGCACATGGGCAAGCATAGATAATTCAACATTATTTTACTGTGGGGAACTGAGAATACAAATTGAATAGGAAGTGTACAGAATATGAATCATTACTTACAAATATTTCGATATTCTATAAAATAATAATATAGTCTTTATTTTAGAGAATAACCAACTTTGCTGGCAGTTATTACGCAATTCTATAATTAGAAGTAGCAAACGTGACGTGACTAACTTTGTTTGTTCAAATGACTGACACTAATTTCAATTAATTTGCCTGGTTGAGGCTTCAAGTGGTTTCTCTGGAGAATGCGCTACTATCGTTATAAAGCAAACGACCTGTCATACAACTGGCAGGACACATGGATCATCTCTGAGCATGAACGGGCCTGTAGTCAACCAGGTAGAAAACGTTTTCTACCCTATCCTTATCGTCATTGGTGTTCCTGGTCAGTCCTTTATAATTCTTTGCCGATATTGCGCCGTCTAGACATTACTGTTAAAAATAGATGTGCCATTTCTTATTGCTTGAGTTACTGAAACAATTGTTGACACCTAAAATCTAAAATACACAATCGCATCTATGGTGGGTAGACCCAGTGCTGCGTTTACAGGCACATCAGTTCTAAATTGGGTTGCGCCCATGAAAAATTTGCCAAATCTTCTCTGCCAATGCCAAACAGCTTATTCTGCCATTGACTCTTGTTCGGTGTTGTTTGATGGATTGGATGATTGAAGTCTGAAGAAACAAGACATATTGGCAATTTAACAATATATTCATTTAATAAACAGGAGCCTCAGTAGCGTGTGGAAGAACCATACACAGCCACAACAGCCTGGCACCTCCTCCTCATGCCTGGTCACACACTGTTGTGAGATGGCATCCGATTCTTCAACCAGCATTTGTCGCAAGTCAGCCAACGTGGTTGTGTTGGTCACTCTGGCATGAACAGCACGCCCAAGCTGATCCCACAAGTGTTCAATGGGGTTGAGGTCAGGACTGCTGGCAGGCCATTCCATCCTCTCCACTCCCAAATTCTGGAGGTAGTCTCTGAGAAACCCTGCTCTGTGGGGGCGAGCATTGTCATCTTGGAGGATAGAGTTCGGTCCCAGACTGTGGAGATATGGGATTGCCACTGGTTGCAGAATCTCATCTCGATATCTCTCTGCATTGAGATTGCCTCCAATGATGACAAGCCTTGTTTTTCCAGTGAGGGAGATGCCCCCCCACACCATCACACTGCCTCCACCAAAAGATGTTATTCTATCGGTGCAGCAATCAGCATAGCGTTCTCCGCGTCTTCTCCACACTTTGACCCTATGATCCAACTGCCGTAGGCAGAATTTGGACTCATCGCTGAACATAACGTTCCTCCACATGTTCAGGTTCCAGTGCACGTGTTGCCGACACCAGCGCAAACGGGCCTGACGGTGAAGGGCAGTCATGGCAGGCCTCCTGGCAGCCCTATGAGACCGGAGATCGGCTGCATGCCCGAATTGTCTGGGCAGAGAGCCGTCGGCCACATCGTCCTGCAAACCTTGACTGCAAATCTGTAGAAGACAGCCTACGGTTCCTAAGTGCTGACAGGGTGAGGAAACGGTCTTCTTCGGGTGTCGTCTTCTTGGGACGCCCACTTCACGGCCTGTCTCTGACATCCCCCGTTATATGGAACTTGGCCTTCACTTTGGAGATGGTACTAGGGCTCACTCCAAATAATGCCGCAACTTGGTTTTGCGGAACACCAGCTTGAAGTTGCCCTATCGCACGGGCCCTATCCAGATCAGTCAAACGTGGCATGCCGATTCTTGGAGCAGACACCTACTGGCCACTGTAGCAGGGCCCATGCTCACAGATGCTGCCAATCAGGCACCTGATTGTCAGCACCTGGGGGTACCAGAAGCTCAAAACAAGAGTCAATAGCAACAGCTGTTTGGCATTGGCAGAGAAGATTTGGCAGATTTTTCATGGGCGCAACCCATATACTCAGCTCTGCAGCTCATCCCACAAATGCATGTTCCTTACAAATGTGGCACCATTTAAAAGGAAAATAAACAGGCTTTCCAACGGTATAAGATTTATTGCCAAGAAGCATTGTTACAACAAAGAAATAATCTACCAAACACAAATTTCCTTACTTATTGTGCTATGCTTATCTATATTATCCATATCCGGAACACTAGTCAGATTTGAGATGAGCAGCAATGCATTGAACAACATAAGATAGATACAATATGCCGGAGTAACTCGCTGATGGCGCAAAAGTGGAAAAGGGTTCTAATCAACATTTCTTTCTTCAGTTTACTTCTTCGTGCTCTGCCAACTTGTGAACGTAATAGTTCTTTAGTCTGAAGCGACTTAAGTCTAATCTCACTCATATGCATGCACTGAAGATAGTCACAGAATGTTGGAGTAACTCAGCGGCACAGGCAGCATCTCTGGAGAGAAGGAATTGGTGACGTTTCGAGTCGAGTCCCTTTTCAGAAGTTGATTCAGAGTCTGAAGTAGGGTCTCGACCCGAAATGTCACCTATTACTTCGCACCAGAGATGCTGCCTGTCCCGCTGAGTTTCTCCAGCATTCTGTGTCTATCTTCAGTCTAAATCAGCATCTGTAGTTCCTTCCTACTCATGGAACAACATGACTGGGACACGGTGTCCGATATTGCACCATTGTCAGATAAAATCGCTTTACTTTCTTAAAGCTCTTTTCGCTACCGATTGTACGCGTTTGACTTGAGTGTATTTGTGCACATTGTTATGTGATCTGATTGGATTGCATGCAAAATATAATCTCTGTACACGTGAAGATAATAGACCGAAACCTAATATGATCCTGCTTACCAGGGATTCCAAACGCCGCCATAATCGGATAGGCGATCTCCTTCACGTACAGAATAGGAGCCCGGCGCATTCTGGAAGAGTCGCAGTGTCGGCAGGAAACCCGGGACACAGTGGATTAAAGAGCGCAGCTCCTCCCATCATTAATACCCGCTCCAATCCTCCAGTGGCTACTGGGAGTGACGGGGCAATTATATTAGTCACGGACACTTTAACAAACATTTCCAGACAAATGAAGCCGTTCCCCCATTTCTTGGTGCAGGAATACTCAATGTAACATCGTACAGAAGGCCGGCCACTGGTATTACCGACCAGTCACTTGATGTAGTATTTGTTGTAATGTTGTAGTATTTTCCTGAGCCGGGAGTCGTTTCACTCACAGGGCGACAGACACGATAATTGTTATGAATTTTAACACTGGCGAATCCTAAATATAATCCATGCTCTCTCATTTTTCTGTACCTGCGGAAGAGGAATTGACGCGCATCACAGTTATTTTCTCATGTCATTTTCTTGTTCTAAAATGGATGTACAATATTGAACATGGCGCTGCGGACAATGAAGGCCGGTCGTTGTAGTTACTGGATAATTCCATGTCGCCCTTTCATATCATCGCACAGTCCAAGCTGTAATCACGTTCCAAATAACGTTAGATTTTTTTCTTTCGGTCTCTTATTTTGTGACCGATGACAATTTCATACAAAAATTGACCTGAAAAGGCACTAGTTTCTTGGAAATCTGAAAGGAAATAAAACAACGATAAATATCGGTAAATTTTCAGCAGTTGATCACATCTACGGATCAGAATAAATAACTATGTAGTATAAGAAAATAACTGCAGATGCTGGTATGCAGTCTGAAGAAGGTATGCAGTCCGAAACGTCACCCATTCCTTCTCTCCCGAGATGCTGCCTGACCTGCTGAGTTACTCCAGCATTTTGTAAATAACTATGTATTGGGCATCCCATCGAGAAGTTATCCATAGGTTCGACAATCCATCGTTATTAATTTAATTACCCCCCCCCCCCCCCACACACACACACACAGAAACACACAGATTGGATTCGTCTGCCCATCACCCACATATCGATCCGCTCGAGATTCCACCCCACCATCCTGAAATAAGCAATTAGCCATTTTCTCCACTCTGGTCACCATATTCGCGTCTGCCTTGGTTCATCACATAAAATGCTGGGGTAAATGAGTGGGTCAGGCAGTATCTGTGCAGGAAAATGTTAGGCTAGGATTCGGTCCAGGTCCCTTCTTCAGACCTCGAGTTTGGCCCTGAAACTGTGCTTACCCATATCTTCCACAGATGAAATGTTTCATGTTTCGCTCAAGATTGCAGCATCAGCAGTTTATGTTTATAAGTTGTAGGAACAGAATTACGCCATTTCCTCCATCGTCTACTCCGCCATTCAATCATGGTTGGGCTATCTTTCCTTCTCAACCCCATTCTCTTGCCATCGCTCCATAGCCCCAAACACCATTACTAATCAAGAATCTGCCAATAAAACGTTTTCACCCAGAGAGTTCTGAATCTGTGGAATTCTCCGCCGCAATAGGTAGTGGAGGCCAATGTCCTGGATGTTGTCAAGGGAGAGTTAGATTTAGCTCTTGGGGCTAAAGGAATCAAGGGATATGGGGAGAAAACCAGGAACGGGGTACTGATTTTAGATGATCACCCATAATCATATTGAATGGCAGTGCAGGCTCGAAGGGCCGAGTGGCATACTCCTGCACCTATTTTTTTCTTGTGTTTTTATCCGTTCCAAGTGCCTTGTGCCTAGTAGGCACAAGTTTCCTTGTGCCTCCCATTGACCTTCTTCGTGCTGCGTCTAGCTCTGGCTGCGTCTAGCTCTGTGCACGTTGTTGTTCTCTTCGAGCCTGCAGGAACAAACGTTTCAGCGCCGGTGAAATTGGAGCCTGATTCTCTCCTGCTCAATACAACGCCGTCACCTCCTTTCAGGCTGACGCTTGGTCCGCGAGTCTGAATTTGCCGGATGTAAATGGAAAGCCATGGAAATGCCAAGCATCTACATCAGGGTCTGTTATCAAAGGTGATTCGGAGAGAAACAGTGAAGAGGAGAGCCGACAACCCTATGGTATCAGCGATATATTTTCCCATTTCAGGTAACACCCACCCACTATTCCCATTCCCATTCCCACTTGTCCACCCCGAATATCTGCAAATTGGCATCTATTTCATCCCCTGCCCCTTCCACAGATTTACACTGACGGATGGGAACGACTAAACGAAATATTATCTCAATGGAGCGACGGGTGCAGGAGGAGAGTTTTGGCTAATTTATACCCTCTGAAATATCGGGCAGATCCTTTAGAGCGGTGAGAATATACAGGCTGGGACACGTGGGACAGATGCACGGAGTGAGTGAAGGAGATCAATCTGCGTGGCAGCGTCTCTCAGGGAGATGCCAGGGTGAGTTCATGGTCTACGGTGCATTTGCTTATTTCAGTTGCATCTCCACATGTTTAACACGAGGTCTGCAGGCAGCATAACATGAAACCGGTTTTTGGAGACCGATGTCTTTCCGTCAAGGTTAGCCCTTATCATCTCGCAGTCGCTGAAATATCTCGCCAGCACGACCTGGTTACCAATGTGGCTTTCAGTGAATGACGTTCTGCTGAGTTTTGGTTGCTTTTATTTTCTGCCGCTGGTTGAGTAGTTGATACGAAGTCAGAGGAAGTGATGGCGCGTCACAGCTACGGTCTTCAAGGGAGCTATGCTGATGATTCCCAGAAACATTTGGAGAGGAGGACGAGATCGAATGTGTGAACCTTGTCCAGGCGCAATGCCTTGGGAGATGTTCACCGCCTTCCTGCCATTGTCCGCCTCGCCCTGGAGATGTGTGCTGTTCAGGCACCGAGACTGGAGACCCCGAGCAGGGATCGTTTTGACTACAGGAGTCTAAAGGTCAGTTCTCAGTAACCCGCCTCAGCACAATGCAGGCTGACATCAGGATGCACAGATTGGAATCAAAGATTCCATCTACAAACAACTTCTTGAGCAAATCATCTTAAATGAGGTGTTGAAAACTATCGGCAATTCGATCAGAGTGGGAGCCGCCAGCGACTCACGTCCTCTTTAGAACCCCTAACCCCACTCCCTCTTCTTCCCCCTCGAGCCTATCGCGCTCGTCGACGCTCTCCGACACTTCTCTCCCTGTTATCATGCCCGAAGACTATGCTCTCCCCTTTCTCTCAAGACGGAAGGTGGGGGCCAAGTTCACCATTGGCGGGCAGCTAACGGATATATTCTTACTTTAACCAATTGAATCGTTTCGACGTTAATTCTGGTAGATAACGTGTTGGAATTTGCTTGCATTGATTCAGTCACACGTTGTTGACCTGACTGCTCGTCGTGTGCTCTTTGGTACATCTGTGACTTCAACAGCGGGACAGACTCCCATTTCATCAAACCTTCGAATAGCCTGTACCACCAACATATGATCCATGTCAACACACTGGGGTCGTCAAAGTACTTTAAAAGGCTACTCGAAATGGTGCGCTTATTGGCCATTAAACACCAATTTAATCTTCGCAGATCCATTTTATCTGGATTACTCTTGCTGATAATATATGCATAAAATGCCCTGGACTTCTCCTTTATTGTACTTTCCAGGAAACGTCCATGGCCTTCTTGTTTAAATTCTTTTCTGCTTCCTTTGTATTCGGCTGCTTTCCGTTTCCTAACTTTGCAAATGCTTCTGTTTTGATGAAGCTTACAATACTTCTTATCGTTCACGGTTTACAATTTTGCCATCGTGTCCTCATTCTAACTTGGTTCTGAACTCTAACTATCTGTCTTTCAAAGGATTCCCACCAATCAGATGAGATACACTGAAAAGGCCAGTTCAACTGGTGGTGCAGCGGGAGAGTTGCAGCCTTATAGCGCTTGCAGGGCAGGAGTCCCGTGTTCGATCCCGACTACAGGTGCTGTCTGTATGAGGTTTGTACGTGGAGGACTCGGCGTGGGAGGACCGCCGTGAAGAACATTGAAGGCTCCGACGTTGGTGGTATCGCCGTGAGGGACAGTGGGAGAACAAAGGGGAAGCCGGCGTGGGGAAGAGACGGGACTCTAGTTTTAGAAACCTCTTCCCAGGGGATCAGCCTGCGTTTGTTTGTTTGTTTGTTTGTTTCTTTGTTTGTTTGTTTGTTCGGTCGTTCCGATGAAGGCGCTGTTCATACGGCAGACAGCCAAAAATCGCTTGTCTTTTTCTTATTTTTCAGTTTTAATTAAATTTTTATTTCCAGTTTTTCGTGTACCTTGTTGTGTGTTATAACTGTTGGCAGATCAAGTTCCGCCCGGGGATGAACAAAGTTCCTTCGTATCGTATCGTATCGTAAACAGTAAATCCTCAGTGCTCTCTTTATCCTGTTCAGTTACAGGTGCGGGAAGAGGGGGCATCGCCCGTCAATGGTATTTAAGATGAAGCTTAGTAACGATCAAGGCATTGAGAGCAATTGGGAACTGGTATATAATGAGACACATGGCCAGAGTAGATCAGGAATGAGCAAATTCAATGACAGGATAGGTTTGAACGGCCGAGTAGCCAATTCTACGCCAATTGCTTTTATGACCGGCGGGTGGGCAATTGCAAATGGACGGCAATGCCAGAAGAACTGTTAGTGGTTCGGTTTCAGTGTTTTAAAACTGCCATATATAGAATATAGAGCACTACGCGACAGTAACATGGGTTTCGGACCAAAATATCTGTCAACCATGTCAAGATAAACCAATCTCTTTTGTCTATAAACAATCCATTCTACTCCATTCCCAGCATATACATGTGCTTATCCAGAACCTTTTTAAATGTCATTATCATCTTGGGCTGTCCCACCACTTTTGACAGCGTTCCAGCGACTCAACGTGCGCTGTGTAACTGTCCCCGCACGCCTACATTTACCACTCGCACACATTGAAGATGTGTCCTCCAGTCTTTGACATTTCCACTCAGAGGGGCATTTTTGACGAGTTTCCCTGTTGTAGGCGCGTTGACTTTCATTGCGGAGATTACTCGACAACAATAGTCATGTTGCAGTACAGCGCACAGTCCTAGCAGAGAGAGTGGTATCGGCGTAGGTTTATTATTGTCATCAGATACTTCGTTCGCGGGCTCTGCAGTTAAGTCATGCCATTCATGAGGACAACCAACCCATAGACAAATGCAACAGGTAGTGCAAAGGGAAAGACAACCAGGGTTCAAGGATGTTACATCTGGAGAGAAAGTGAAGATTTAACAAATTGCAGGCATCCCAATGGGTAGGTTGGGAGATCAGAACTACACCCGCAGCGAGCCAAGATGGAGCGAACATGTGGTGGACATTGAGAGCGGTTTTGGTGTTCATATCCGCGGATCATTGAGGTTTAAAGCAGGTGGATCGGAGAGCGGAAGATCCACAAAATATTTCACTTTACCGACCTGCGAGGTTATTTTTCAATAGGAACTGGGTGGATTGGCGGATAATATGCTGAACCTGACGGAAAAGGGACGAGAAACTTCGCCTACCCACATCCTTCGCAGATTCTTCCTAACCGATGTATTAATAAAACATTTGGCGTTTAGCTCAAATTTCCAGCGTCTGCAGTTCTTTGTGTCTACATTTGCCCTTACTGCGTGTAGCTGACTGCGTGGACTGCGTGTAGCTCTGTCCACTTCATTGCTCGCTTCCAGCCTTCAGAGACAGCTACCTCAACGCTGAGACCGAATTGAAGCCTGGTGCTCTCCTACAGTACAATATCTTGCCCCCGCCTCACAGACTGTGCCTGAACTCACGGGTCTGAATTTACCAGATGCAAATATAAAGCAATGGAAATACACAGGATTTACATCAGGGCCTGTACACAGAAGAGCTCCAGTGAGAAATAGTAAAGAGAAAAGCCTACAACCCTATATTATGAACAATGAATGCTCCCATTTTTTTGCTTATAATATATGCATAAAATGCCGTGGTCTTCTCCTTACTCCCAATTGCCAAGAACCTTTCATGGCCTCTTTTAGCGCCCCCAGTTGTTTGTTTCCGTTTCTTTCCCCCTTCATTATATTCACCTGATACCAGTTTCTTAACTTTGCATACGCTTCCTTTTATTGACGAAGCGTATAATATCTCTAGAACTTATTGAACTATGATCATTGTCCTCAAAATGCGAAACCTTTCAAATATGATCACCTGGTCGGACGCATTCCCAATATGTTTTAGTGCTGCCCCATCCCGAGTTTGACTACACGCATTGTTTCAAGAAACTTCCCAGAGGCATCTAACCATTTCAGTTCTATCCGAAACTCACTCTTCAAGTGAGTTCCAGTCAAAATTGGAAAAGTGGAAATCACTAATTACAATAACACTTTTGTTCTACATCTTTTCACGATTTGCCTGCATATAATTGGGTGGCCTCAAAATATAACTGCATCAGACGGCTGTGGAGGCCAAGTCATCGGGTATTTTTAAGGCGGAGAATGACAGATGTTTGATTAACAAGCGTGGAAACGTTATGGGCAGAAAGCTGGATAATGAGGTTGTGACAAAAAGATAGGCGAGTCGTGACTGAATGGCGGCATAGACTCCTTGTGCTGAATTGCCTAATTTACTTCTATTGCCAATGCAGGAATTGATGAACGCACAGCCATACACATGTACGAATCTACAGACACGCACACACAAACATATGCCCACACACTCACAAATACTCACGCACGCGCGCACACAACACCGCACAATACATATACACGAATCTACACACACACACGCACACACACGCACACTCGCGCACTCACACACACATATACACGCGCGCGCAAACACACACACTCGCTCTCTCACACACACACATACACGCGCGCGCGAAAACACACGCACGCGCACAAACACAGACGGAAAGAAACATGTATGTTCAAGAGAGTGTGACTAATATTGAGGTTCCGTCATTCTCCCGTCCCCACTGGGGAGTTGGTGGGAGTATTAAAGAACATCCGAACTGCGCTATCGCTCCATTGTGTTCCCGAACTTCACTGGGGCAATCAGATGGAACCGGCCCCAATTCTGTACGTCAATGAAATTACCTATCCGATCCTGGCTGCGTTTGGTATCCCTGGTAAGCTGTGATGAGATTGTTTAATGCTTCCGCCTGACGAACCGTGAGTACTCTGACAGCCTGTTCCATCCTCTCCGGCACTTTACAGCAATCTAATATGCGATCAACACGGAAAATGCACTTTCATCCGCAGTGCATCGGCGCCATCGGGCATAAATGCGTAGACAGGGAATCGAATAGGAGATATGTGGACAGATGTCCAAAGCGTGGACATCACGGGGATTTTATGCGGCGTTTTTAAAGGAGCAATGAACACGCAAACTCGAGTTTAAAGAGCACATGATGTTGTGATAATTAATTTGATGAGTTTCTGACGAATGCAGCATTGAAGGAGAATTGGGATCTCGGGTCTGTGGGCTGGATGACGTGACAGAGATTGCAGGAGCCAAGCTTAACGAGGGGCTTGGTATGAGGCGCGGAACATTACACTCGAAAGCAAAATGCCGAATGCAAAGGGTCACGCAGCATCTCTGGAGGACACGGATAAGCGTTGCCTCGAGCGGTACAATTCTACACTATCGTCGGCCCGCTGTGTTATTCCAGCACTTTGTGTTGGACAAATTCGAACTTAGCCTTTCTACTTCTTCCGTGGAAGTAGCTTCACCTGTTGACTTACAAGAGCACCTTATGCCCGACCCGTTATTTCAGAACCTGCACTTCTTTTTGTCTCCCACATTACATTGTTTGCTGTTTAACTTGTAAGCAATGGATGGTGGTGGGGACTGTCTGAGGCTGAACTGATTTTAATCGGCTTGAACGGGTAAATAAAACGAGGAGAATTACGATCTTCATCATCTCCTCCTTTTATCTACTTTCCTCTCAGACTGTTCATCCGCCAATACTAAATTTCCACCCTCACCTACCCAACATATTTACCCTCGGTATATTCAACCTCCCCTGTTATTGGTCCCAGCATGCACCACTTTGTTCTCGCTCAGATCGTCCCCTTCCCTGCATCATAAAACACTGAAGTGTTAAATCTGCTTTCCCCGATTAGATGCAGCCAGCATGGCCGAGTGTTCTCAGAACTAATTGGTCCAATTTCAGATCCTATAGTTTCCCCTTTGCTTTTCTTTTTGATTCGTTGCCAAACCAAAATAGGAATCGCTGCGCGGTGCAAGAAATTGAGAAGGAGCGGCAAGACCTCTAGGTTTGACATCGAACTTTTGTCAAGTTCCACCTGACTTTATGCGTGTTTCCTCAATAATGTTTTCTTTTCATTTGTTGTCGTGTAAAGAAACAGAGTTGAGGGTTCAGAAATCCACGAGGTTTTGGGGATTTACGAAAGGCAACTGTTATTTTTAATAATGAATTTTTAATGCAACTATTCGCCGGCATAAAGTGCTTTTAAATGCATGTGATAATTGTTCCAAAAGGAGCCTCGTGTTATTCCTGTAAGTGGTTCTTGTGATTCGCATCGTTGAGGGCTGTCGCGCTGCGCAACATTCAATCGTAACTTTAGTTCCATTACATCTGTGGTTCCATTTAAATATTAATTTCACTGTACTTTGCTCTTCCCCCAGCGAACGTGCTGACGGCTGCGATTCTCTACCGGGGTAAGTGCGGGCTCTCGAAAGGAATCACCCGGTACATGGTGGCGATGGCAATCTCCAACCTCCTCGTTCTCATCTTTCACGTGTTAATTCGGGAAATCTACATGTACTATACCCCCAACTCCTTCCTCTCCCTCAGCGCAATTTGTCCTTCCAATATATACCTGCGGGTCGTTACTCTGGACTATTCCGTCTGGTTAACCATGTCCTTCACCTTTGACCGTTTTGTCAGCATTTGCTGCCCGAAGCTGAGACTCACCTATTGTACGGATCGGACGGCCGTCACGGTCATTGTGTCCTTGTGCGCGCTGAGCTGCTTGAAGTACATCCCCTTTAACTTTATGTACCAGCCACGCTTCACCGTGGATAGTGTGAAATGGGGGTGCCGACCCAAACGCGCCTACTTCATGTCCGATTGGTGGTTGGTTTTTACGTGGATGTGTAGCATCTCTAACCCCTTCCTACCCTTCCTAATAATCATATTGTTCAACGGACTGACGGTCAGGAACATCATAGCGGCCAACAGAGTCCGTCGTCGCCTGAAGGCAGTGGATGGCAAGGACACGGAGGCGGAGAATCGGCGGAAGTCCATCGTTTTACTGTTCACCGTGTCGGGCGCCTTCATACTGCTTTGGACAACGATCGCTGTAACTTTCATCTGCACTCGGGTCACTGTGAACTTCGCGGGCGGGGATCACTCAAGCCCATCTTACATCGCCAATGACGTCGGGGTCTTGCTCATGCACATCAGCTCCTGCGCCAACACGTGTATCTACGGGATTACACAGAGGAAATTTAGACAGGAGGTGAAGAACGCATTTACACATTTAACGAGTATTATTGTTAAACTCATGACACCGGCGCGCCAGTTGCCTAGAACTGGAGGTGGGATATGACGCAGCCCATCAATCTATTATCTCACATGATCGTGCTGTACGGTGAATTTGGTTCCATCCAGAGCGGGCATGTTGGGCAGGACACTTCGTGGAATAAAATGTTATCCCAATGTCCAAATTATTGTAACTTGCTAGCCCCGATATATTTCCCATGTAGCGCGCTCGCAACACCTGTTCAAGGCGAGTTCATGCGTGACTTATTTGTTCTTCTAACATCAATATCCGGCACATCCTTTTTGCCCCAAATCCATATGATCCACAACTTCAATATCAACCTACATGCTTCCCCCTCTCTTAGTTGTGTACTACGTGAACGCGCATTCACCCCCCCTCCAGCGTGTGCCCTCTCCATCCCTCCCCCTTCCCGTTTTACCCACGAGTCTGACTGTCCTCGATTATATAATCTCTGTTTGCTTTGTTGTCACCGTCTCCCAGCTAACAATGATATATTCTACATTTTCCTTGAGCTGCATCCCCTTTGATGTCACATTCTCACTCCTTACACCTCCTTATCTCTGTGTCGCCCTCTCCCCTGACGTTTTGTCTGAAGAAGGGTCTCGACCCGAAACGTCACCCATCTCTTCTCTCCAGAGACGCTGCATTTCCCGCTGAGTTTCTCCAGCATTTTGTGTCCAACGTCTATGTAAACCGCCATCCGCAGTTCCTTCCTGCACCTTTGCACCTATATTTCTTCCTCTGGCTCCATATTTTTACGCTTCCTGTATCCTTAGCTCCTTCTTTCACACTTTCTCTCTTTTGATCTCTGGAATTTGTACCCATCCGAAATTCATTGTTGGTGCATTTACTGTGGGTGTCCGGATAACACGGCTGTTGCGTCCTGCTCCGCGTTGCTCTGGGTAGCTAACGGTTCTCCACAACAGGTAGCTGCAACATTAACCTACGTTCCTTTGTGTTATATTCCTCGGTTTAAATGTACGCTCTAGTGAAATAGAACGATTAAAATTGATTAATCTTTGCATCGACATCGATATTTTGAGAGAAATAAATGCATTGTATTAAAATCGCTGTGTCTGTAAACCTACCTTAGTTATTTTCGAATCCTGTGACAGGTAATCCGTTCTTGGGTGAGTAATGGCTAAGTTTAAACGTTAAAGAAGATGTGCGGGGAAAGTGCGGAAGAGTGTTTTGAATATCGACAGGTCTGGATATTGGAGGAAAGTACTTAATTGAGGCATTGTTCCTTAGATTATATGTCGAAATCAACACGCCTTATGATCAAAGTGCAGGATCAGCATTTCCCATTGAGGATGAGAGATAAGGATGGCAATTTAAGGGTCAGTGGTTGACGAATAGTGTTGTAAAAGCTCACGAAGGAGGATTGTCAGGTTTAAGAAGGAGGCATTAGACGCGGCTTTGCAGGAATATAAAGCGAGTCGGAAACTCAAGCGGACAATTAGAGCGGCGACAAGGGGCATGAAATGTATCGCGAGGCAGAATAAGGAACGTCCCATGATTTCTTACACGTCCGTTAGAACTAAGGGAATGGCTGGGAGGGGAAGGTGGGAACATTCAAAGATCAAGGAGGGATTTATACGTCGAATCGGATAATGTCGGTGAGGAAATATAGCAGTACTTTGCATCGGTATTCACCCAGGAGAAGGGCTTGGAGGATAGCAAGTGTAGATAATACAAATATGTTAAGGCAGTTTATGATCGAGAAGTGGTGGTGCGGAAGAAATACCTAGTGAAAACCAAGGGAACTATTATCCGTTGAGCTTCACGTCAATGGCAAGGAAGCTATTGGAGAGATTTCATCAAAACAGGAATTACTCTTATTTGAACGAGAATAGGCCAATTAAGGTTAGTCTGCACCGCTTTAATCCGGGCGATTAAGGTGTACAGGATTCAAGATGACTTGGTCGTATGGATTCGGTACCGTCTTATTGGGAATGTTGGAATGTAGATTTTCTGGCTGGAGCTCTGTGACAAGTGTAGTACCGCAGCGAACGGAGCTGGGACCTCTGCTGTTTGTGATATTTGTGATGATGACCACCATCGTATCTGCTTTCACCACCGCCCTCGGCAGCGCGTCCCAGCCTTCCAGGAGCATAAAACATAGAACAGTGCAGTACATGAGATAGGCACATCGGTATGGAGGAAATAAAGGTACATGGAACACAAGCAGGCTGAGGACTAGAGAGTCATAGAGTCGTAGAGTGATACAGGTCCTTCGGCCCAACTTGCCCACACCTGCCAACATGTCCCAGCTACATTATTTCCACCTGCCTGCGTTTAGACAATAGACTATAGATGCAGGAGTAGGCCATTCGTCCCTTGGAGCGACCACCGCCATTCAATGTGATCATGGTTGATCATCTACAATCAGTACCCCGGTTCTGCCTTCTCTCCCATATCCCTTTGACTCCGCTATCTTTAAGAGATCTATCTAATTCTCCCATGAAAGCATCCAAAGAATTGGCCTCCACTGCCGTCTGTGACAGAGAATTCCACAGATTCACAACTCTCTGGATGAAAAAGGTTTTCCTCATCTCCGTTCTAAATGGCCTACCCTTTATTCTTAAACTGTGACCCCTGGTTCTGGACTCCCCCACATCGAGAACATGTTTCCTGCCTCTAACGTGTCCAACCCCTTAATAATCTTCTATGTTTCTAAAAGATCCCCTCTCATCTTTCGAAATTCCAGTTAATAGAAGCCCAGTCGCTCCATTCTTTCAACATATGACAGTCCCGCCATCCCGGGAATTAACCTCGTGAACTTTGAGCCTCACCGCGAGGCCGTGGACTTAAAGTCTTGCACTGTCCAGTGCCTGAGCATCAGGCACATGAGCACATGCGCACACACACACACTCACAAACACGAATCTACACACACAACCCCATGAAATTACAACATACACACTGACACGAATCTGCACATAAATACCCACTGACAGATACACCAACTGGAATGTAGACAGACAAACACATGCGAATATGACTATATGAACATATGCTCACACATACAAAGCCAAATCTACATGTGCACATATATAAACAAACACAATCTCTCTCTCCCTCTCTCCCTCTCTCCCTCTCTCCCCCTCTCTCTCTCTCTCTCTCTCTCTCTCTCTCTCTCTCTCTCTCTCTCTCTCTCTCTCTCTCTCTCTCTCTCTCTCTCTCTCTCTCTCTCTCTCTCTCTCTCTCTCTCCCTCTCCCTCTCTCCCTCTCTCTCTCTCTCTCTCTCCCTCTCTCTCTCTCTCTCTCTCTCTCTCTCTCTCTCTCTCTCTCTCTCTCTCTCTCTCTCTCTCTCTCTCTCTCTCCCTCTCTCTCTCTCGCTCGCTCTTTCCCCCTCTCTCTCGTGCCAAGGGAAGAAAACTTGCAATCAGTCGGCCTTGGAAACTTGCAATCAGCCCGCGATCTCCAAACACTAACTCCACTTCCCATTCCCGTACACCCTTTCTGTCTTGGGCCTCTTCCACTGTCAGAGTGAGGTAACAAGCAAATTAGCGGAATAACATCTCATATATCGCTTGGGAAGCTTACACCCCAGTGGTTCCCAGCAACAGGTGAAATACCAGAATATTGGGAAGTTGTGCATTTATTCTAGAGGGTCTATCAGGTAAAACCTTGGAACTAACGGCCAGTGCTCTACGTAGGTGGTCAGAAAGTTATCGGAAATGATTCCGAGAGACAATATCGACCGACAGTTGGAAAAACAAGGACTGATTAGGGGTAGTCAGCGTGAGAGGGAAATCGGTGGTTGGCCCTGGTTTTGTTTTTCCACTTTTGCAGCGACTCCCTGCACATTATCCAGAGGCCAATTAACCTAAAATACGTACGTCTTTCGGATATGGGAGGGAACCGGATCACCCGGACAAAATCCTTGCTGAGGCAGCGTGAGTTATAAATGGAGTCAATGGAAGGGAGGTTGGTTTGTGTGATGGTCTGGGCTGCGTCCACAATTCGCTGTAATTTCTTGCGGTCTTGGATGGAGCTGTTACCGGACCAAGCTGTGAAGCATCCTGATAAAACACTTGATATGGTGCATCTGTAGACGTTGTTGAGAGTTGTAGGTGACATGCCAAACGTCCTAGGCCTTCTATGGAAGTAGAGGCGTTGGTGTGCTTTCTTGGCAGTTGTTTCAATATGGCTGGTCCAGAAGTTGGAATTAAAGGCAAATAAATACAACCTACACCTGGTGTAACTTCATGCTCCACTTGGAGTTCGCCTCTGACCACGGTATCCCTTCTCTTACTCGAGTTCTGCCGATTTGTAGTGCTATTTGTCTGTGCGTGTCCTTATTCTTCCCTTTTAATCTTTTTTCAAATTAGGTTTGCTGCGATCACAGCACCTTTGTAAATCAGTTATACCATCCCTCTGCAGTGTGGGAACCTTCCTCCGAGCACACGGGAGTTTGCTTTAATGACCCTGCACTGGTCCCATCCTTTCCAGCCATGCAGTAATCTGAAACAATTAATTCAGCGCCATTTCTCAAATTCCACTCCAGCTATTCCCCATTTCTACCCACAGTCTGCCGTGTGCCATCGGCGTCAAATCAGTGATAAATCACCTCATTATCCAGTCGCCCTAGCATGTGCCAGCAAAACAACATTGTTCAGTTCAGTTTAGTTTATTGTCTCGTGAAACGAAGTTGAGTGAAAAGCTTTTGTTGTGTGCTAACCAGTCAGTGGAAAGACAATACATGATTACAATCGAGCCATTTATAGTTTACAGATACATGATAAGGTAACAACGTTTAGTGCAAGGTAAATCCAGTAACGTCCGATCAAAGATAGTCTGAGGGTCACCAATGAGGTAGATAGTAGTTCAGGACCAAAGGTAATAGAGCAGAGCAAGATAGACCACTCGACCCTAAAAATCGTAGTAGGTCTGGGCGCCAATTTAGTCGGCAGAAACTTGCAGAAACATTTAAAAAGAAAAATAACAAAAATCTGTGAATTGATAGATTAGATATATTCTGCATTTTTATGGTATCATCACACATACTGTTCCCCCAAAACACTGATTACACTACGAAAGGCATCACGAAAGGCGGGTTTTGCTTACTAAAATGGCGGATGTCTCGCTCCTTTGCGTACTGCACTTCAGTATAGGCAATTTCGACGGAGTGGTTCATCTTGCTCCTCTAGTATCTTTGTTCAGGACTGCTCTCCAGTTGTGGTCGGATGATTCGCTGCCTGATAACAGGGTAGAAACTGTTCCTGAATCTGGAGGTGTGCGTTTTCACACTTCTATAATAGTGCCCTTTCTACCCATGTCATTGGCGCAATTTGTTCTATTTGTCCATCCCAAAATTGATGCTGTCTTATGTCCTGATAAAGTTCTATCTGCCAGTGGTCCTCTCAACTTAGCAGCTGATCCACACACCTTTCTATCCTTCCATACTCTCTCCTTCGCTATCCAGTAGCCACCAATTTCCGCGCCAGTAGGTCCACCAACGTTCACATCCAAGCCATTTATGTAACTAATGCAACAATGCTCCCACTGCCCCTTGCAGTACTCCGTTGATACTCCAGTCAGAGAAACAGCTCTAGCAATCTCTTCCTTTGCTCCCCATAAAACATCGGATAGATCTATTTATATTCACCGTTATATCTGATTCAACTGAAATCAGCTCCCTCTTAATTCAGGACTTTAATTTAAAAAATACACTTATCCTTTCTGATAACCATCTTTAAACATACAGAATTGTGGTCATTGTTCCCAAAGTGTTCCCAATTGACATTTGGGACCACTTGCCCAATTCCCAACAAAGTGTGGAATACTGATCTCTCGAAGGACTCTCTGTTTAATGACCATAAATGAATCTATTAAATTCTGCCCTATTTCAGCACCCTGCACTAAAGCAAGCCCTCGCCATCAGAGAAGTGTAAAACCACTCACTACTATCACCCTAGTTATAGGGTGAGTTATAGCATAATCCGTGCATAATATTAGACTCAGGAAGCATTTAAGTTAGTGAAATACACACAAGCATCTCAAAAAAGGTACACAAAATACACATATAAAATAAGGTACATTTCAAACAACGGGCATGACCACCAAAATTAAAATCTTCTTTTCTCAGCATATCCCGAACTAAATCTTAATAATAGGCGACACGGTGGCGCAGCGGTAGAGTAGCTGCCTTACAGTGAATGCAGCGCCAGATACCCGGGTTCGATCCCGACTACGGGTGCTGTCTGTATGGAGTTTGTACGTTCTCCCCATGACATGCATGGGTTTTCTCCGAGTTCTTCGGCTTCGTCATGTCGTCACAGACATTGCAGGCTGAAGGGCCTGTTCATGTGCTGTAGTGTAGTATGTACTAAGTCTAAGAAGCTGGTTGATTGTTCAGGAATATTTCCATCTTGCCCAAAGTTTGTTCCAGGGAGAATGCCTTATTTCAAGCTTAGCGTGAATGGCAGTTAGTGGCCACACACTCATTTCACCCCCTGCCATCGGGAAGAAGTTACTGGAGCCTGAAAACTGCATCGTCCAGGTTCAGGAACAGCCTCTTCCCTGCAGCCATTCGGATTAAACTCTACAACCTCAAATAAGCGCTGGTACAGAGACTATTATTGTTATTCTAGCACTATTATTGGAGTTTTTTTTTGTGTAGTTGTGTATGCGTGTATATATATGTATGTATTAGTGAGTATGTGTATATCTACGCACACTGCACTTTTTTATTTCTCTCTCGTTTATTACATTGCTTACAGTGTACTATGTTTACATATTCTGTTGTGCTGCTGCAAGAAATAATTTCATTGTCCTATCTGGGACACACAGGTATGACAATGTCTTGACTCTTTGCTTATGGAGAATGAGAGCAGGTCTGCACATCAGCATAGTTAATGAATTTAAGTAACTGCAATATACTCCTTGTTTTGCACCAATCACACTGCTCACCTAAGTGGGCTGTTAATTGATTTATTGCACAGATGCATCATGGAAGCAGCCCCTTTAGCCCACTGTGTCCATGCCAACCGCCAGTTACACTACTTCTATGTTATCTCCCCTTCGTATCCCTACCCTACACAATAGGGGCCATTTTATTACCTACAAACTGCATGTCTTTAGAATATTTGAAGAAACCTGAGCACCGGAGGAAACCCACACAGTCACAGGGTGAACGTGCAACCTCCACACAGTCAGCACCCGAGGTCAGGGTTGATCCTGGGTCTCTGGCACTGGGAGGCAGAGGCTCCACCACCTGCACCACTGTGCAGCATCACACATTTTTGTCCATTCATTTGTATATTCTGTAATCAGCATCTGATTTTGAATTTAACATTAAACCAGGAGAAATATCTTAACACATGAACTATAATTTTGAAAAAAAGGACAGAAATTTAAGCTGTCGAAAGAAAATAAAAGAAAAATAGGTTTGCATAGTAACTATTTAATTAGCTTAAAACATGCAGCTTTGTTGACCTTTATTTGCGCGGTAACAGATATGAAATGAATCAACATTTACTTTGGGTTATGGATGTGAAGAATCGATTATTTATAAATGTTATGTACAGTTAAATTATGGTAAAGAAGAAACAACTAATTTTTGCAAGCAATTATCAATTAAAATTAACTGAAATGGAACAGGCAGTTCTAAAGAGGCATATATTTTGAATTGATTGTATTATAAAATGATTGTTACCAAATTTGAAAGAGACGAATGCAACTAATATTATGTAGTTATTGATAAATCTGTTCATAGTTTACGTTCAATTGATGTATAGTTCCTTCACGTGCAGACATAGGTTTTTTGAGTGACAAATGAAACAGTCACTTGGCAAGATTTTCAGTTAATTTTGCATCACAGTCACCAAATTTGATAACATGAGCAAACGCTAGGGAGAAATTAATTTGTAGATTTATTTGCTCATGTCAAATTTCAAAGCCTTCCTTTGAAACTAATATGCTAACCTATGAGGAGGATTTTGTAGCCAGTTTAAAGTGGACATTTGGTAGGTTATCAGAATGAACTCAGAATTTACAAATGAAATATGGAGAAATGTGATGTTTCATTTAGTTTAGAGATATAGCATGTAAACAATCCATACCGATCACGATCAGCCATACACTAGTTCTATCCTACACACAAGGGACAATTTAGAGGCCAACCTACAAACCTGTATGTCATTGAGATGTGGAAGGAAACTGGAGCACCTATGCGGTCACGGGGAGAGTGTACAAACTCCATACAGACAGCACCCGTAGTCAGGATTGAACTTGGCTCTCTGGCGCTGTAAAGCAGCAACTCTACCACTGCTCCACTGTGCCGCCTGTGATTCATTTGGACAAAATGTAGATTAAGTTGCAGGTGATTTATTGAATTGAATGATACAGCTTGGAAACAGGCCCTTCGGCCCATAGAGTTCATGCCGACTTGTGATCACCCGTTCACATACGCTTTGGAACATAGTGACCACAATATCAAACGTTCTAAAAGTCTTCTTCACATTAACTTTTTATAATTGGCTTCAAAGCCTCTTCTAACTAGCCTGTGAAATCTCCTTCACATTAACTTCTTATAATTTGCGTAGAAACCTGAAGATTTGCTGATATTTTATCAGCATTCCAGAATTTCGTGTATATTTAAGTTGAGAAAAATAGGAATAAATGAAGATGGGTAAGCTCAGTGTTAATTGGCCAAAAAGATGGGTAGTGAGGGCAAGTTTAACACATCAGTATGTGGTAGAGATGTTTGGCTCAGGAATGTTTGCAGATAGGGACATCGACATACTAAAACTGTCGTTTGTTTGTTTGATTGTTCCTGAACTACAGCCAAAACGTTACACGATAGCGTGACAATTGTAGGCCCACCTTACTCACCGTCGTCCCTTTGGTGCTAATGGAAGAAGTTTCATTGAAATCGGTGTTATATTTTTTAAGTTATTCACATTTTAAAGTTTAAATCTATCTCCTAGGGAGGGAGGGGGAGGGGAGTGTAGGGGGAGGGGGGGAGGAGAGGGTGCTGCACCAATGCAGGAGAGATTTGGGCCTCAACAGGTCCACTTGGTCTTAGATATCTAAAGATGGAGTTTACAGGTCATTGTTGGAACGACTTATCAGACTCACTGATTAACACTGATAACCCCTGGAGTAGGGCAGTTTCAAGTGTCTCCCCATAAAGATTGGCCGCGCGTTCACCAAATAAACCTATATATGCAAGTGGACTATTTGCAATGAATCAATATTGCAGCCCGTTAAGAAGAAAGGATAGAGTTTCTCCGTGAACTTGTCCGTGAAAGTGTACAGATGTGACATGTAATCGGCATTGTACAGTGTCACCTGGCCAGCCTCATAGTTCAGGTAGACGCCCAATCTCTGGGGTTTGACTGGAACAGGGAGGGCAGTACGTGGTGAAGACATAGTGGTATATTCCTCTCCCAGACGCCACAATACCCAGGCTCCGG
Organism: Rhinoraja longicauda; assembly: GCF_053455715.1. NCBI lineage: Eukaryota > Metazoa > Chordata > Chondrichthyes > Rajiformes > Arhynchobatidae > Rhinoraja > Rhinoraja longicauda. The sequence goes on from NC_135971.1 coordinate 31,162,143, forward strand.
ATTTCTGCTCCGGTGTGAACTCCGCTTTCCTCGGTACCGATGCCTTTACCACTCCCACACTCCACATAGTGTTCCTTCCGACCTCTACCTCCCAGTAGTGGCTCCCAGTGTTGAAGCCCTGAGAAGCCAGGACACCGTGCCACTGCACAAATCGCTCTGGTCTGTCAGGGACCATCTGTTTAGCACCGAGTCTGATGGCTGTCAGGTCACTGGACAGGATGAGTCTCGGATGCGCAGTGTTCGGATTCAGCTTCAGTTTGATCGGGACTGAAGGGGAGAAAAAGGTCTGCATGGTGAATTCACACGATTTGCCAATCAAACATTTTGACACATTGCTCCCCCTCTCCCCATTCGTAACAAGGACAGAGTCCCCCTTGTCCTCGCCTTCCATCCCATCAGCCATCGCATACAACATATAATCCTCCAACATTTTCGCCACCTCCAACAGGATCCCACTGCTGGCCATATCTTCCCATCTCCACCCCTTTCTGCTTTCTGCAGAGACCATTCCCTCCAAAACTCCCTGGTCAGCTCGTTCCTTCCCACCCAAACCACTCCCCCCCCCCCCAGGTACTTTCCCCTGCAACTGCAGGAGATGCAACACCCGTCCATTTACCTTCCCCCTCGACTCCATCCAAGGACCCAAACAGTCTTTCCAGGTAAGGCAGAGGTTCACCTGTACCTCTGAGGATGTAACTAGGATAATTGACGGGGGAGAGCAGGTGGATGTGCTATACCTTGACTTTCAGAAAGCTTTTGACAAGGTCCCACATAGGAGATTAGTGGGCAAAATTAGAGCACATGGTATTGGGGGTAGGATACTGACAATGTGATCATGGATCGAAAATTGGTTGGCAGACAGAAAGCAAAGAGTGGGGATAAATGGGTCCCTTTCAGAATGGCAGGCAGTATCTAGTGGGGTACCGCAAGGCTCGGTGCTGGGACCGCAGCTGTTTACAATATACATTAATGACTTGGATGAAGGGATTAAAAGTACCATTAGCAAATTTGCAGATGACACAAAGCTGGGTGGCAGTGTGAACTGTGAGGAAGATGCTATGAGGTTGCAGGGTGACTTGGACAGGTTGTGTGAGTGGGCGGATGCATGGCAGATGCAGTTTAATGTGGATAAGTGTGAGGTTATCCACTTTGGTGGTAAGAATAGGAAGGCAGGTTATTATCTGAATGGTGTCAAGTTAGGAAAAGGGGACGTACAACGAGATCTGGGTGTTCTAGTGTATTGGTCACTGAAAGAAAGCATGCAGGTACAGCAGGCAGTGAAGAAAGCCAATGGCGGCACGGTAGCGCAGCGGTAGAGTTGCTGCTTTACAGCGAATGCAGCGCCGGATACTCAGGTTCGATCCTGACTACGGGTGCTGCACTGTAAGGAGTTTGTACGTTCTCCCCGTGACCTGCGTGGGTTTTCTCCGAGATCTTCGGTTTCCTCCCACACTCCAAAGACGTACAGGTATGTAGGTTAATTGGCTGGGTAAAATGTAAAAATTGTCCCTAGTGGGTATAGGATAGTGTTAGTGTACGGGGATCGCTGGGCGGCACGGACTTGGTGGGCCGAAAAGGCCGGTTTCCGGCTGTATATATATGGTATGGTATGGTATGGTATGGAATGTTGGCCTTCATAACAAGAGGAGTTGAGTATAGGAGCCAAGAGGTCCTTCTGCAGTTGTACAGGGCCCTAGTGAGACCGCACCTGCAGTACTGTGTGCAGTTTTGGTCACCAAATTTGAGGAAGGATATTCTTGCTATTGAGGGCGGAATGGCGGGACTGTCATATGTTGAAAGACTGGAGTGACTAGGCTTGTATACATTGGAATTTAGAAGGAAGAGAGGGGATCTTATCGAAACATATAAGATTATGAAGGGTTTGGACACGTTAGAGGCAGGAAACATATTCCCAATGTTGGGGGAAGTCCAGAACCAGGGACCACAGTTTAAGAATAAGGGGTAGGCCATTTAGAACGGAGATGAGGAAAAACCTTTTCAGTCAGTGAGTTGTAAATCTGTGGAATTCTCTGCCTCAGAAGGCAGTGGTGACCAATTCTCTGAATGCATTCAAGAGAGAGCTAGATAGAGCTCTTAAGGATAGCGGAGTCAGGGGGTATGGGGAGAAGGCAGGAACGGGGTACTGATTGAAAATGATCAGCCATGATCACATTGAATGGTGGTGCTGGCTCGAAGGGCCGAATGGCCTCCTCCTGCACCTATTGGCTATTGCATTTTTCGTGGTCATCTTAATATAGGCCAGATATTCCAAATTATTCCAAAATTCCAAATTATGAAATTATGAAATTCCAAATTCCAAATTATGAATTGAATTTAAATGACACAGTTTCCATCGTGTGATATGAAGCTGATAGCAATGCTTAAACTGATGGAAGGCAGAGATAAGGTAGACATTCACAACCTTTTTTCCCAGGGTGAAAATGTTGTGGACCACAGGACGTGGCTTTAAGTTGAGAGTGATGAAGTTAAAAAAATATGTATGGGGCATGTTTTTTTAACACAGAGGATGCCTGGAGCATGTTGCTGGATGAGATGGTGGAGGCAGACACCATAGTGTCTTTTAGAGAGGTGCATGGATATGCAGAGAATGGAGGTATAGGTTTCAGGTAGAGGAGATGAGTTTATCTTGGCTTCATTGTCGGCATGGACATTGTGGGCTGAAGAGTCTGCTCCTGCACTGTACTGAACTCTTTAAACTGTTAGTTCAGGCCCCAGGATTACCAGCCGTGTTACATATCTGGTGTATCCCTACTGAACCTGTGGGCTGGCCTGGCCCAAATGTGTAGGAAGGACATGCAGGGGCTAATTTACACTGAACTTAGACACAAGAAGCTGGAGTAACTCAGTGGGTCAGGCATCATCTCTGGATAAAAGGAATAGGTGACGTTTCAGGGCGAACCCGTTCTTCAGACTGGACCAAATGTGTCAATTTTTCCTCACAACTCTATCAAAATCATTTCCATATTTCAAACACCATAATTCCTCGACTCTACCGGAAGATAAGTTTACCTGGATTAATTAGCTTCAGCATCCGTTTCCACAGGCTGAACTGAAAGGGGCCGCTGAAATCATCTTGACTGAGGTCAATGGAAACTCTGGCGGGTCTTTGGAACTGCATGTTTTCACACCTGTGTTGGGAATAAAAAGTATCGCTGAGATGCAAAAATAGAATGATACACCATATTTGTGATCTCACTTTATATACTTGTCAGCACTGCCCTCAACTTCTGACTTTTCAGAGACCACTATCCAAGACTTAGGTCATAGGGAAATATGAACAACATATATAAGAAATATATAAATCAAGCTATTCTATGTGTTGATTGGGGATAGTTATTGACCAAGGAGGAATTCTCAGTTGGTTTTTATAGTATTCTGCAAGGGCTACCTCAGAAAGCAAATGGAGACCTCAACCAAAAGGCAACACTTCTGATAGTATTGAACTCCCCGTACTGCATCCCAAATCCTGGACTTTCCACTCAGCACTTTAATTTCATGTTTCATGTATCTTGTGTTTTATGTTGTATTTTGCTGGCAGACCAATTTCTCTCCTGGGATAGGTAAAGTTCAATCGTATTGTTTCATATCTCATCCCTTGCACATGAAGCATTGGTTTTTATTATCCATTGCTAGTAGCTTAACAGCCACCAGCTATTAACCTTCTCCATGGGTAATGGATATTCCTTCTGAACTGTGTGTGTGTTAGAGGAATTAAGTGTGAGGATATTGGAGCGGGTGTGGAAAAGATGCACAATAACAGTGCTTTGGTTACATTGATTAGAAGGACTAGAGCCTCAGGGGCTTCCCAGGTAACGATTGCATGACCGAGTGAAAGACTGGTTGCATGCAAATCCTCCCTTGCATTTTCAATTGATTTTTTAAGCCAGGAATAGTTTTAGAGATATAGTCCGGAAACAAACCTTTTGGCCCACCAAGTCCACACCAGCCATTGATCACTCGTTCACAATTGTTCCATTTTATCCCAATCTCCCATCCAGTCCTTACACCCTTGGGGCGATGAACAGAGGCCAATTAACCCTGCCCGTCCCACTGAGTAACTCAGTGGGACCGACAGCATCTCTGGAGTGAAGGAATGCATGGCGTTTTGGGCTGAGACCCTTCTTTAGACAATTTGTCTGAAGAAGGGTCACAACCCGAAACGGCACCCATTCCTTCTCCCCAGAGATGCTGCCTGTCCTGCTGAGTTACTCTAATATTTTGTGACTATCTTCGGTTTGAACTTGCATCTGCAGTTCCTTCCTACAAAGAGAAAGTACATGCTCCCCACAGCCAGCATCCGAAGTCAGGTTCAAAACAGGTCTCTGGCGCTGTCAGGCAGCATCTTTACCAGCTGCACCATAGTGCTATCCTCAGCAATAATAAATAAGAATAAAGCAATACACCTTGCACTTTAAAGATACAGTGCGGGAAAAGGCCCTTCGGCCCACAAGTCCATGCCGCCCTCCGATCACATTAACACTATCCTGCACACTAGGGATAATTTACTATTTTACCAAAGCCAATTGCAAACTTGTACATCTTTGGAGTGTGGGAGGAAACCGGAGCACCTGGAGAAAACCCACATGGTCACAGGAAGAATGTACAAACTCCATACAGAAAGCACCCATAGTCAGGATCGAACATGGGTCTCTGGCGCTGTAAGGCAGCAACTCTACCGCTACACCACTGTGCCACCCCAATAATGAATTTTTCATGGTATTCATTAACTAATGGATCCAATGTATATTCGATTTGTTTGATCACAGGTAAAATTAGGGTTATTATTCAATGATTCTAAAGAACTATAGCAAGTATATTGTGAGATGGCCATGGAAAATTACTGTTTCTGACTTGCTGAATAATCGACTTACAGACATTTCTGAAGAATGAAGCCTTTACATAAGCTGGGAGAAGAGAAGGTTGAGGAGAAATGTAATTGATTATGTGAAGTAATGAAGGGTCTGGATAGATTTGATATTGAAGGACTGTTCACATTGGTGGAAGGGTAAAAGATTATATGCAACGGGTATACAATGTAGAGGAAGAGTACTAAGAACATCATAATGAAAAATGATTCTAACTTCCACACCAGGCACAGCGGTAGAGTTTCTGCCTTACAGTGCCAGAGACCCGGGATCGATCCTGACTATGGGTGCTTATCTCTATGGGGTTTCTATGTTCTCCCTGTGACCTGTGTGGGTTTTCTCCGGGATCTCCAGTTTCCTCCCACATTCCAAAGACATACAGGTTCATAGGTTATTTGGCTTCAGTAAAAATGGTAAATTGGCCCTAGTGTGTAGGATAGTGTACAAGGATCGCTGGTCGGCACGGGCTGAAGGGCCTGTTTCCACACTGTATCTCTAAAAGTCTAAACATGTCTCAGCCTGCACAACCACCCCTGCCTTTTGGACATCCCTTGGCAGTTCTTCTGATGGACATCATTTCATTCCAAACTAAACTAAACTGCTGGCATGTTGTCCAAATCTGGAACATACGGATGCAGAATTGGTGGAGACATGTTTCACTGCAGTCTTTGAGGGAACTGGACAAACATATTCTGGAAGGAAATTTGTAAGGTTGCAGAGAGAATTCCAGTAGGTGGAACTAGTGAAAAATAGAAACAAAAAAGGCAGTAGACCATTCAGCCCTTCATGCCAGCATGCCATTCAATATGATCATGGCTGATCATCTAAAATCATTACCACATTCCTGCTTGTTCCCAATATCCCTTGATTCCTTTAGCCCTATGAGCTAAATCTAACTCTCTCTTGAGCTAGAGATTGGTAGGTGCTGTATGATGTTGTGGAAATTACGGAGACAAGGCTGCAAGAGGATCGGAGCTGGGAACTGAATATTCAGGGTTGTACGTCCTATCGAAAAGACAGACAGGTGGGCAGAGGGGGTGGGGTAGCTCTGTTGGTAAGGAATGAAATTCAGTCCTTTGCGAGCGGAGACATAAAATCAGAGGATGTAGAGTTATTGTGGATAGAACTGAGAAATTGTAAGGGCAAAAAGACCCTAATGGGAGTTATCTACAGGCCAACAAACAGTAGCCTTGATATAGGGTGCAAGTTGCATCAGGGGTTAAAATCGGCATGTAACAAAGGTAATGCTACGGTGGCTATAGGAGATTTCAATATGCAAATAGACTTGGGAAAATCAGGTTGGTACTGGACCCCAGGAAAGGGAGTTTGTAGAGTGCCTCCGAGATGGAATCTTAGAGCAGCTTGTACTGGAGCCTACCAGGGAGAAGGCAATTCTGGATTAGTGTTGTGCAATGAGCTGGATTTGATAAGGGAACTCAAGTTAAATGAACCATTTGGAGGTAGTGACCATAATATAAGTTTTAATCTGCAATTTGAGAGGGAGAAGGTAAAATCAGAAGTGTCAGTATTGCAGTTGAACAAAGGGGACTATGGAGGAATGAGGGAGGAGCTGGCCAAAGTTGACTGGAAAGGGTCCCGAGCAAGGATGACGGTGGAACAGCAATGGCAGGAATTTCTGGGAATAATTCAGAAGATGCAGGATCATTTCATTCCAACAAGGAGGAAAGATTCTAAGGAGAGTAAGAGGCAACTGTGGCTGACAAGGGAAGTCAAGGACAGGAGAAGAGAAGACGTATAACATAGCAAAGATGAGCGGGAAGCCAGAAGATTGGGTAACTTTTAAAGAACAACAGATGTTAACTATAAAGCCAATACCGGGAGAAAAGATGAAGAACGAAGGTAACCTAGCCAAGAATATAAAGGAGCATAGTAAAAGCTTCTTTAGGTATGTGAAAAGGAAAAGATTAGTTAAGACAAATGTGGGTCCCTTGAAGACAGAAACAGGTGAATTTATTATGAGGAAGAAGAAAATGACAAACGAGTTGAACAGGTACTTTGATTCTGTCTTTACTAAGGAAGACACAAACAATCTCCCAGATGTACTAGGGGACAGAGGGTCTAGGGTGACAGGAACTGAAGGAAATTCACATTAGTCAGGAAATGGTGTTGGGTTGACTGATGGGACTGAATGCTGATTAATCCGCAGGGCCTGATGGGCTGCTTCCCAGGGTACTCAAGGAGATGGCTCTAGAAATTGTGGATGCATTGGTGATCATTTTCCAATGTTCTATAAATTCTGGATCAGTTCCTGTGCATTGGAGAGTAGCTAATGTTATCCCACTTTTTAAGAAAGGAGGGAAGAGAGAAAACAGAGAATTATAGACTAGTTAGCCTGACATTGGTAGTGGGGAAGATGCTGGAGTCAATTATTAAAGATGTAATAGTGGCGCATTTGGGTAGCAGTAAGGATTGTCCAAGTCAGCATGGACTTACGAAGGGGAAATCACGCTTGACTAATCTTCTGGAATTTTTTGAGGATATAATAAGTAAAATGGACAAGGGAGAGCCAGTGTATGTAGTGTAATTGGGCTTTCAGAAGTCTTTGATAAGGTCCCACACAGGAGTTTAGTGGCCAAAATTAGAGCACATTGTGGTAGGGTATTGACATCGATAGAAAATTGGTTGGCAGACAGGAAACGAAGTGAAGGAATTAACAGGTCCCTTTCAGAAAGGCAGGAAGTGACTAATGGAGTGCCGCAATGCTCGGTGCTGGGACTGCAACTATTTACAATATATATTAATGATTTAGATGAAGGAGTTAAAAGTAACATTAGCAAATTTGCAAATGACACAAAGCTGGGTGGCAGTGTGAAGTGCGAAGAGGATGCTATAAGGATGCAGGGTGACTTGGATAGGTTGGGTGAGTGGGCAGATGCATGGCAGATGCAGTATAATGTGGATAAATGTGAGGTTTCCACTTTGGTGGCAAGAACAAGGCAGCAGATTATCTGAATGGCATCAGATTAGGAAAAGGGGAGGTGCAACAAAACCTGGGTGTCCTAGTACATCAGTCACTGAAAGTAAGCATGCAGCTACCGCAGGCAGTGAAGAAAATTCTCTGCCTCTGAAGGCAGTGGAGGCCGATACAAAGATGCATTCAAAACAGAATTAGATAGAGCTCTTCGGGCTAGCGGAATCAAGGGATATGGGGAGAAGGGAGGAACGGGGTACTGATTGTGGATGATCAGCCATGATCACATTCAATGGCGTTGCTTGCTCGAAGGGCCGAATGGCCTACTCCTGTGCCTATTTTCTATCTATCTACTGTATGTTTGTTTCCATGAAAACATCCAGCGAATTGGCCTCCACTGCCTTCTGTGGCAGAGAATGCCATAGATTCACAACTCTCTGGGTGATAAAGTTTTTCCTCATCTCAGTCCTAAATGGCTTACCCCTTATTCTTAAACTGTGACTCCTCGTTCTGGATTCCCCCAACATCGGGAAATATTTCTCTGCATCTAGCCTGTCCAATCCTCTAAGAAATGTATATGTTTGGATAAGATCCATTCTCATCCTTCTAAATTCCAGTGAATAGGAGCTCAGTCGACCAATTCTTTCATCATGTCAGTCCCGCCATCCCGGGGAATTAACCTGGTGAACCTACGCTGCACTCCCTCAATAGCAATAATGTCCTTCCTCAAATTAGGAGACGAAAATTGCACACAATACTCCAGGTGCGGTCTCACCAGGACCCTGCACAACTGCAGCAGGACCTGCTTGCTCCTAAACTCAAATCCTCTCGCAAAGAAGACCAACATGCCATTAGCTTTCTTCACTGCCTGCTGTACCTGCATGCATACTTTCAGTGACTGATGTACAAGCATACCCAAGTCTCTTCCTAATCTGACACCATTCAGATAATAATTTGCCTTCCTGTTCTTGCCACCAAAGTGGATAACTTCACATTTGTCCACATTATACTACATCTGCCATGCATCTGCCCACTCATCCAACCTACCCAACGTACCCTGCAGCTTCATAACATCTTCCTCGCAGCTCACACTGCCATGCAGCTTTGTGTCATCCACAAACTTGCAGATGTTACATTTAATTCCCACATCTAAATCATTAATATATATTGTAAATAACTGGGGTCCCAGCACCGAGCCTTGCAGCACCCCACAAGTCACTGCCTGCCATTCTGAAAAGGACCTGGCAATTCCTACTTTCCTTCCTGTCTGCCAAGCAGTTCTCTATCCATATCAATATCCTACTCCCAATACCACGGCCTCTAATTTTGCACACCAATCTCTTGTGTGGGAACATGCCAAAGGTTTTTTGAAAGTCGAGATGCACGATATCCACCGGTTTTCCCTTATCCAATCTACTTGTTACATCCTCAAAAAAGTATGTGCAGGCAGATAAAGGTTTGTCTTGGCATCATGTATGGCATACACATTGTGGGCTGAAATGCCTGTTCTTGTGCTGTCTGTCTCCTTCCATCTAGATCCCTCCCTTTTACTTTGCATTTCACCCATCCTCTCTTCTTATCTGACACATATTTGTTGCCTTTTTATCTCCAGCCTGTGTCACTTATTCCACTGCCAATAAAACCCGCCCCCAAACTGTATCTACCCATCACTCGCCAGGCTTTGTCCCGCCCACCACTCCTTCTCAGCTTTCTCCCTGCTACTACAATCAGTATGAAGAAGGGTCCCGACCTGAAATGTCGCCTGTCCATTCCATCTACAGATGCCGCTGAGTTCCTCCACCACCCTGTGTTTTGATCAAGATTTCAGCATCTGCATTTCCGTGTGTCTCCTGTCTTTGTTCTGGATTTCCAGCCCCTAAAGTTTTTTGCTCCAATGAACCCAAGTATTCATTCACTTTGCCTGCAATCCGTATCCAAAAATGCAAAGGACTACAGGTGGAATGGGTTGCATTACAGAATATATAATTGTCAGCCAAATATGGACAATAATGCACTTACCGGCCAAGAATATTTTTAATATCCTGAAAGAGAGAAGATTGTTTTAGTTTTACTTTTTAATTGTAGAGATACAGCAGAGAAACAGGCCCTTCGACCCACTGAGCCCACACCGACCAGCGATCCCCGCACATTGACACTATCCTGCACATACTGGTGACCAATTACATTTAAACCATGCCAATTATCCACAAAATTGTGCGGCTTTGGAGTGTGTGCGGAAACCGAAGATCTCTGAGAAAACCCACGGAGGTCACGGGGAAAACGTACAAACTCTGTACACAGTACCCGTCGTCAGGATCAAACCCGGGTCCCTGGTGCTGTGAGGCAGCAACTATATCGCTGAACCACCAATAAAAGGGTGGGCCTTTTATTACAATATTGCATTACATAGATCTGTCAGAAACTTAGACAATGGTAAAAATGCATTTCCAATATTATTGTGTAAAAACTGCAATTTGACTTTACAATGTCACAAGATTTGGACACAGAATAGTTTCAATACCGAACTCATAGTTCGAAATTCTCGGTGGAGGGCATGTCGATAAAATAGCAGCATTTAAGTGGCTTTTAGATAGGCACATGTATATGCAGGGCATGGAGGGATATGGATCATGTGCAGGCTGAAGAGATTAGTTTAACTTGGAATCATATTCAGGTGTGAGATTGTGGGTTGAAAGGTCGGCTCCTGTGCAATGTTCCATGTTCTATGGTCTATTAACAGGAAAAACTGTTAAAATTGAAGCTCACAGACCTATGAGGAAATGATTCTTTGGTGCAATAAACCTCTATTATTTCACGATGTGACTATTTGGAAGTCCTGATGCATCCAATTTGCCACATCACTTGTTGATTTCCCTGTTCCTTTTAACACACCAGGATCTTAGTCGCCACTGATAGACACAAAATGCTGGAGTATCTCAGTGGGACAGGCTGCATCTCTGGAGAGAAGGAATGGGTGACGTTTCGGGTTGAGACCCTTCTTCAGATTGAGAGTCAGGGGAGGGGGCGATACAGAGATAAGAAAGTATAAGGTGTGAGAACGAGACATCAAAGGGGGTGGAGATGAAGGAAAATGTAGAATAGATCATTGTTAGCGATGAGAAGGTAACAACAAAGCAAACAGAGATAAAATGTAATCAGCGACAGTCAGACTGGTTGGAGTACTGGGAAGGGGGAGGGATGGAGAGAGAGGGAAAGCAAGAGTTAATTGAAGTTAGAGAAGTCAAACTATCTCCGGTTTAAACTAGCATCTGCAGTTCCTTCCAACTCTTAGTTGCCATTCTTCCTTCAGCATTCTGGTGCTAAAGTTCCACACTCACAGAGCAGCACAGCACAATACTGGAGCAGGCCCTTTGGCCCACAATGCCTGTTCCAAACATGATGCCAAGATAAACTAATCTCATCTGCCTGCACGTGACCATGACGTGCCTGTCTAAAAGCCCATAAACACCAGTATTGGTCCTGCACCCACCACCACCACCCCTGGCCCTGCATTCCAGGCACCAACCACCCTCGCCTGCCCCACACATCTCCATTATATTTTGTCTCCTCACCATCAAGCTATGCCCTCTGATCTTTCATATTTCCACCATGAGAAAGGGTTCTGACCGTCTACCCTATGGCTCTCTTAATTTGATCTACTTACAGCAGTCCAGAGAAAACACCGACAGTCCAGAGAAAACTATTCAAGTTTGTCCATCTGAGAATCTATGCTATTAGCTGATATAGTCAATTAGAGATATTGTATTTTGTTGTAGTAAAGATGGTTTCTTTTGTTGTTTTTGCTAATATAAAATGAATGCTTATTTTCAGTGGAAAGCAGTAAGATGGATGCTTGTGGCAGAAATGTTATCCTTGGGAACAGAATGTGTTTGTCCCTTTACGAATGATAAGGAGTGTACAGAAGAGGTGGGGCTATTGTCCTTAAGTTACTCTCCCACTGCTCTGTCTGACTGTGTGAGTGCTGTGTATTGAAACGGTAAAGCAAGGTCGTGCAGCTGCGAGATTGCTCGTCTATAGAGATAAAGAAAGTTTCTTTCTTAATAACAACTCCTTATATGGGTGCGTGTGAAAGTAGGAAAAATTTTGAATTCACTCTAGGTAAATTGATGCGTTTCCCCAAAAGCATGTGACTTATATTAATGGTTGGTTTCTGAGCATGTGACCTGTATTAATGATTTTGTTTTCTCTGTAGCTATGGGAATTGTATTAGATTTGTAATTGGTCCTTAATTTTATCTGTTACGCCCCTTTTTCCTTTCTGTATAAAAAAGTAAACAATCGTGGAAAAGTGGTTCTTCCCCTCCCCTGAGTTGAGATCTTTTCAGACACTAGTGTTGTGTCTGGAGATCCTCTCGGGAAGAACCCCATGGTGGAATAAATCTGATGTGCTCATCCAGTATTAAGTGTGATTATTCAGACTGAAGGTAAAGAACTTGATTTAACACATCCTCTTCTGATACTAATTCCCTGTAATCCAGGCATCATTCTGGTCAACATCTCGTGCATTCTCTCCACGGCCTCTACAGACTTCTTATATTGGGGTGTCCAGAACTGCACACAATACTCCAAATGAGGTCTAACCAAAGTGCTAAAAATCTGCATTGTGTCTTCCTGACACTTATACTCAATGCCCAACTAGTCTTTTCCTTTTCACTGGCTTGCAGAACTTGAGTCTAATATGATTCTGTGTGCTGATCGTGCTTGTGATGGTGCAAGAAGCAAGATTTTCATTGTATCTATCCCTCACTGTATGTATTCATATGACAATAAGCTCAACTTGACTTAACCAGTCTCCCTTAAAACTCACCTGGGCCCCACTCCCCATGCTTCCTTGAAACTTGCCTCGTTCTACTTCCAGTGCTCTGTTTAAATGTACCTGGTTAACTGGAATAGACTCTAAAAACTGGAGTAACTCAGCGGGCCAGGCAGCATCTCTGGATGAAAGGAATAGGTTTTGGGTCGAGACCCTTCTTCAGACCGAGATTCAGGGGAAACGAAAATGAGAGATATAGAAGGTACATAGAAGAAATGAATGAAAGATATGCAAAAAGAAACGATGATCAAAGAAAGGTATAGCCCACAATGGTCCATTGTTGCCTGTGGGGTAGGTGATAACGAGTTAACTGGAATGTTTATTGTTATTCTACATATCATCTGTAAGCAATGATTTAAAACAGTGCAAAACACAAAGTGCCTGAGGAATTCATCAGATCATGCAGCATCTGTAGAGGGGGAAAGGAAACATGATGAATTGGGTCAGAACCTCCTCGGGACTGGTTCAGACCTCAATAGTGTACATAGTGCTGTTATAACTCAGCAGGTCAAGCAGCATGTTTGATGGTGCTATTATAACAGCAGGTGAAGCAGCATGTTCAATGGTGCTTGACCTGCTGAGCTATTCAAGAACTTTGTATCCTCTTGTGGAAACCAGCATCAGCAATTTCTTGTTTCTACATTAATTAAGTGTGTTGGAGTATTAATGAATATGATCCAAGATTCTGGAAAAGCTGCGATATTTGTTTAGAGTTTAGAGATACAGCGCGGAAACAGGCCCTTCTGACCACTGGGTCTGTGCCGACCAGCGATCCTCGCACATTAACACTCTCCTACACAAACTTGGGACAATTTACATTTCTACAAAGCCAATTAACCTACAAACTTGCACGTCTTTGGAGTGTGGGAGGAAACCAAAGTTCTCGGAGAAACTCTACACGGTCACAGGGAGAACGTACAAACTCCATACAGCCAGCACCCGTGGTCGGGATCGAACCTGGGTCTCTGGCGCTGTAAGTGCTGTAAGGCGGCAACTATACCGCTGCGCCACCTATTCTGGGACTGGTGCTGCCAAAGTTCTGAATGTGGACTGATGGAGTTCTCTACTGTACATTGGGTTTTAGAATCTGAATGGTAATGGCATCATGTTTCCCATGTAAACAATAGACAATACCTGCATAAACTCTGCATCTTCCAGACTCAGATTTTCTTGCATGTCCAAGATTGCTTCCTTAAGTGATGCATGCTGTTCGGAGATGTTCTTTAGATTTTCATCTTTTTGTTGCAATATAGCATTTTGCTTTTGCTCCAGTAATGTTTTCAGCATTTTCTCTTCCTGGTGCAGAAACTGGTGCAGTTCTTCGAACTTAGATTCAATGTTCTTCTGCAGAGCCGCAGATTCTTTCTGATGGAATAAACAACAGGTGGATTTACCCAGTGCAAGGTGAGAAGTGCATGGGTCGTGGAGCACAGAACAGGAAACAATACAACACAGGAACAAGCCCTTTGTTCCACCATGCCACAGCTGAACATTATGCTAGGTTATAACTGAAAACACACACCTCCAGATTCAGGGACAGTTTCATCCAGCTGTTTCCACGCAACTGAACCATCCTCTCACGAACTAGAGACGGGTTCTGACCAACCATCTACCTGATTGGAGATCTTTGAACTATGTTTAATTGGATTTTACCTTTCTTTTTATTTTAGAGATACAGCGTTGAAACTGGGCCTTTGGCCCACCAAGTGTGTGGTAACCAGTGATCACCCATATACTAGCTCTATCCTACACACTGGGGACAAATTACAGAGGCCATTTAACCTATAAACCTGCACATCTTTGGAATGTGGGAGGAAAAATCTTTAAGGTGAGAGGAGCAAGTTTAAGGGAGATGTGCAGTCCAAGTATTTTTATTTACACAAAGGGTGGTGAGTACATGGAATGTGCTGTTGTAAGGGGGGGGGGGGGGGAGGGGGAGGGTGGTTGAGGCAGATACATTAGAATCATTTTAGAGGCTTTTGGACAGGCAAGTGAATGGTGGGATATGGACAATGTGCAGGCAGATAAGAGTTGGTCCTGTCATTATGTTTGGCAGACATTGTGGGCCAAAGGGCTTGTCCCATGTTCTGGGATGGTGATGGTTTGACACTGTGGTGCAGATTCAATCTCCTTGTTTACAGTAGGCTGTGTTGAAAAGGTTCATTAACTTGACATCATTAAAAGGAGTTGTATTATATGGGAAGTGAATAATGTTCTGAGTGGAGTTGTTGTCAGGATATGTTGTAGGAAGGAACTGCAGATGCTAGTTTAAACCGAAGATAGACACAAAACATATTTCATTATCTCAGTATCACCCTCTCCCCGATTCAGTCTGGGCGGCACGGTAGCGCAGCGGTAGAGTTGCTGCTTTACAGCGAAGGCAGCGCCGGAGACTCAGGTTCGATCCTGACTACGGGTGCTGCACTGTAAGGAGTTTGTACGTTCTCCCCGTGACCTGCGTGGGTTTTCTCCGAGATCTTCGGTTTCCTCCCACACTCCAAAGACGTACAGGTATGTAGGTTAATTGGCTGGGTAAATGTAAAAATTGTCCCTAGTGGGTGTAGGATAGTGTTAATGTATGGGGATCGCTGGGCAGCACGGACTTGGAGGGCCGAAAAGGCCTGTTTCCGGCTGTATATATATGATATGATATGAAGAAGGGTCGACCCAAAACGTCACCCATTCCTTCTATCCAGAGATGCTGCCTGTCCCACTGTGTTACGCCAGCATTTTGTGTCTGTCTTGTTGACAGGATACTTTCTCTGGTTGTGACAATCTAGAACAGGATAGATTCAGCCAACAGCTTTACCTACTGAAGGAGGGAATGAAGAAAGAAATCTGAGGAATGAGCCTGAAGAAATGTCCTGATCCAAAATGTCACCTATTCATTTTGTCCGCTGATGCTGCCTGATTCCCAGAGCTCCTCCAGCACTTTATGTTTTGTTCAAGATTCCAGCATCTGCAGTTCCTTTTATCTCCAAGGGAAAGGGAATGATTTTTGTTTGCTCAAAGGTTTGTGAGCCTCTGGAACTCTTCAGACTGGAGAGATGTCATAGATGAATTGATGTAATAGAGAGAAGTCAAAAGTTATGACTAGAAAGGTGGACAGGCTTGATGGAGCACATGGAGGTACAAGGAAGTGCAGATACTGGAATCTTGAGCAAAGTACAAAGTGCTGTAGGAAATATACATTGCATGGGATCCAAGGAAAGAAAGCTGAATGGATAGAAAACTGGCTTCATGGAAGGAAGGAGAGGATGATGGTGGAAGGTTGCTTTTCGGACTGGAGGCCTGTGACTAATGGTGTGCCATGGGGTTCGGTGGTGGTCCCATTGCTGTTTGTCATTTATAGCAAAGATGTGGATGAGAACATACATGCAGAAGGGAAAGAATTAATAGGAACCCGATGGGTTACTTTTTTACACAACGGGTGATAGGTGTATGGAACGAGTTGCCTGAGGTAGTAGCTGAGGCAGGTACCCTTGCAACGTTTAAGAAACATTTAGACAGGTACATGGATCAGGTAGGTTTAGAAGGATATGGGCCAAACACAGGCTGGTGAGACTAGTATAGATGGGACATGTTGTCCCGTGTGGGCAAGTTGGGCTGAAGGGCCTGTTTCCACGCTATATGACTCTATGAACTGATCGGTTCAGGAACATCTGTGAAAGGAATGGACAAACAGCCCGAAACATTGCTTATCCATTCCCTGCAGTGATGCTTACTGACCTGACCCACTGCATTACTCCAGCACTTTGTGTTTTGATGGAGCACTTGTCTGATTCCTGCTCCCTTCCCTACGCTTCTCATGCTGTGTAGTTGGAGAAAACATCGGGCCTTTCAATTAAGGCACAAGAAACTAAGGATGCTGGAACCGTGAGCAAATGATCATTGTGATCTTTGGTATGGAATCGGAGGAAACAAAATATTACAACAGATCAAATATATAATGGTGTGAAAGGCACGGAAATTAAATATTTACCTGGTGCTAGATTGAGTCATTATCTCACATGCATGACATTGGACCGCCACACTAGTTTGTACATTAACTGTTTCGTTTCCCATCTCAACTTTGCTTTGGTGTGGGACCTTTAAACGGCCCTTCGTACCTTCAGTTTATTTACATCTGCTTCTTCTTCATCCTGACTTTCACAGCAATTAAGCATGTGTTCACTGAGGGACTCTATTTCTTTCCGTAGCATTCCCTGGAACAGAGAAACACGCAAAAAAAGTCACATAGGTCTCCTGAAAAAGACGACATTTTTAAAGTCTGTTGTCAATGATCTGGAAGATCAACCCCGATTATAGTCTGGCTCAGCTGGCAGAGCAGCCTCACAGCTCCAGCCATCTAGTTTCAACCTGGTCCACCATGTTTGTCCATAAGGCGTTCTCCTTGTGTGGATTACACCCATTTACTTGTAATTTTTCCCATGTTCCATAAAACAGGCAATCCGGCATGTTTCCAGTGACTCTAACCAATTTCTACGGATGCACCTTGGAAAGCATCATATTAGAATGCATCACAGCTTGGTTTGGCAACTGCTCTGCCCAAAACTGCAAGAAATTGCAGAGAGTTGTGATGTCGCCCAGTCCATCATTCAAACCAGCCTCCCCCTCATCGACTCCATCGACACCATACTTCCTCAGGAATGCAACCAACATGATGAAGGACAACTTCCTCCCCAGTCATTCTCTCTTCTCGCCTGTTGCATCAGTCAGAAGATCCAAAATCTTGAAAGAGTGTATGACTTGCAGGAATACCTTCTCTCCTGCTATTATAAATCTATATAGAAATCATATATAAATCAGACTATTCATCAGACTCTTATAAGCTGTTGGTATGGTCCCGATCACCCAATCTATATTCTTGCAACGTTTGCATTTTTAGAAAATCTGCACTTTCTCTCTAGTGTAGCACTACACTCAACACTGTTTTTTTTTTTCTTTCTTTGCACTACCTGGTAGACCTGTCTCTGGTTTGATTGGACTCATAAATGGTATGACTTGCTTGGATAGCGGGCTGAGCAAATGTTTTCCCTGCATCTCTGTACACTTGAGAATACAAAACCAATACCAAAGGTAATTGTGTTCTGTTTGGTAGTTTAGGATGACACAGTAAATTGCCCCCAGCATACAGGCGAGCGATTGAATCTGGGTAAAATTGATGGGGAAAGTGGAAGGAATAGATTGCAGGGAAAATTATTGGGAAATAAGGTCGCTCTTTATGCTGGCATAGACAGTGGGCTGAAATAGGCTTTACCTATATCATCAGGATAAACAGAATTGGAATTTGGTAGTGGTATAGGTTCATTATTGTTATGTGTACTGAGATGCAGTGAAAAACATTTGTTTGTGTTCTATGCAAAGAAATCAGGTAATACTGTACATGAACACAATCAAACAAGAAACAAGTATAACAGTAAGAGCAAAGAGAAAATACCAGAGTGCAGAATATAGTTCCCAGCAATGGAGCATAACAGATCCATAGATAAAGTCCAATGTCCGCAATGAGTTACGTTGGAGAATTGGGACTGTACTCTGGCTTCAGATAGGATCTTTCAGAAATATGGTAAATATGACAGGGGAAGAAGCTATTCCCTAGTCTCGCTTTATTGACTTTCAAGCTTCTGGATCTTCCGCTTGATGGGAACGGGGAGAAGAGGGAATGACCATGGTGGAAAAGGTCCTAGATTTTGTTGGCTGTTATCCCGTGGCAACGCAGATAGAGTGTCATAGTCATTGAATCTTGCAGCGTGGAAACAGGCAGTTCGGCCCAATTTGCCCTCACCAGCACTAGTCGCACCTGCTTGCGTTTGGCCCATACCCCTCTAAACCTGTCCTATCCATGTACATGTCTAAATGTTTCTTAAACGTTGCAATAGTACCTGGATCAACGACGTCCTTTGGCAGCTCATTTCATACACCTATCACCCACTGTGTGAAAAGGTTTCCCTATTAAATATTTCCCCCCCACTTTAAATCTATGTCCTCTGGTTCTGGATACTCCTACTCTGGTTAAGAGACTCTGTGCATCCACCCGATCTATTCCTCTCGTGATTTTGTACACTTCTATAAGATCACACCTCATCCTCCTGCGCTCTGTGGAAAAGAGTCCTGGCCTGCTCAGCCTCTCCCTAAAGCTGAGGCCCTCGATTCCTGACAACATCTACATAAATCTTCTCTGCACCCTTTCCAACAGTGTATGATGGGGAATGTGGCCTGTGTGATGGCCTGGGTGGCATCCACAACTCTCTGCAATTTCTCGCTGCTTCAGGCAGAGCTATTCCCAAACCAAGCAACGATGCATCCCGAAAGCCTAATTTCTTCAGTGCATCTGTGGAGGTTAGTAAGAGCCGTTGGAGACATGCTGGATTCCTGAGGAAGCACAGGCATTGCTGTGCTTTTTTGGCTGTAGCTGCAATGCATCTAGTCAAGGACAGAATTTCCATTCATAATTGGAGTGACAATTAAAAAATGGGTGAACAGAGATGGAAGGGATAATCTAAGAATGTCAGAAATTGGAACAGATTTTGTTAACATGGCTCCCTGTGTCCTTCACCTGACGACCACACACTTCCCTTCCCCATTCTCATGGTCCTCGTCTCTCTTAGGGGCAAATTCTCTTTTGAACGTATTTAACGACCTTTACTCCACCACTCTCTGCAGTAGACTATTCCAAAGATTCACCATCCTCCGTGGAGAAGTTTCTCCTCTTCTCCATCTAAATGAGGAACTGCTCGTTCTTGAATAATGACCCTGTTTTTAGATTCCACCACAAGGGAAATCAACTTCTCAACATCTGTCTTGCAAATCCCCCTCATAACCTTCCATGTTTCAACAAGGTCACGTCTCATTCTTCGAAGCAGCAACGAATACAGACCAAACCTACTCAACCATTAGTCATAGGGAAAACAGGTAATGTGAGCAATCAAACAATATGCATTATCTGGGCTGTCTCCAATGCAAGTTATGTTCTCCTTGAAGGGCCTGTTTCCCTGCTGTATCTCTAAACTAAACTAAACTGCAGATGTTAGAATCTTGAGTAAAACACTGCTGGAGGAACTCCGCGGGTCGGGCAGCATCTGGGGAAAGAACTAACAGATGGATTTTCCGGTTGGGTCTGGAGAAGGGTTCAGAATGTTGTCTTGATGGGTGGGTATTACGTATAAGGAGTGGTTGTTTTCCCCAGAATGCCAGCAGGTGAAGGGAGATCCCACAGACGTTTATAAAATAATCAAAGGCATAGGATAGGGTGGACAATCAGAACATTTTCACCACAAAAGGTAGGAAATGTCAAAGACTAGAGGCATAACTTTAGGTGAGAGGTGCAAACTTTAAAGGAGATGTACATGGCAAATATGAAAGTGGCTTTTAGGAGACACACATTAATATATGGGGAATGACATGGATCATATGCAGGAAGAGATTTGTGGATGTAACCCTGTATGTCACACAGACCACACTCCCCACCAATGACTCCATCTATACTTCAAGCTGCCTCGGAAGAACAGCCAAATTAATTAAGGATCTTTCCAAGCCTGGTCATTCCTTCTGCTCCCTGGTCCTGTCAAGCAGAAGATTCAGAAGCTTGCAAGAGTGCACCTTCAGAGTCAGAAACAGCTTCTTCCCCTCTTATTGCACTTCTGAATGGTCCTTTCAAAATCGAGGCAACAGACCTGATTTTCTATCATACCTTATTGCAGGCTTTGGATCTTTTCTGTGGAACTGTTGCATTGTTCAGTTTAATTTAGTTTAGTGATACAGTGCAGAAACAGGCCCTTCGGCCCATCAAGTCCGCACTGATCGGCGATCCCTGTACATCAGCACTATCCTACACACGAGGGACAATTTACAATTTTTACTGAAGCCAAACTAACCAACAAACCTGTACATCTTTGGCTTGTGGGAGAATGTACAAACTCATTACAGACAGCACCCATAGTCAGGATTGAATCTGGGTCTCTGGCGCTGTAAGGAAGCAACTCTACCGGTGTGCCACCATTGCCACCCCTGATTGTAAAGCTGAGAAATGATATTCTGCACTCTGGCATCTTTCTCTTTGCTCTGGATTTTCCTCTTGTGTTTGGCTTGATTCTATTCTTTTATAGCATTATCTGATTTGATTAAATAAGCACGAAACAAAAGCTTCTCACCGTACCTTGGTACGTGTGTCAATAATAAACTTGAACCAGAGAAGATTAGTTATACAGCGTCATGGTCAGCATAGATATTGTGGGTCAAAATGCTTGTTCCTGTGCTCTATTTTTCTATGTTCTATGAAACTGTGAGGATCAGTTCTTGCCCTGTGCTTTTCTGTCTATATACTAAAACTCTCGTTTGTTTGTTTGTTCCTGAGTTACAGCCAAAACGGGACACGATAGCACGACAATTTTAGGCCCACCTTACTCACCGTCGTTCCTTTGGTGCTAATGGAAGAAGTTTCATTGAAATCGGTGCTATATTTTTAAAGTTATTCACATTTTAAAGTTTAAATCTATTTCCTAGGGAGAGAGAGGGGGAGGTGGAGGGAGGGAGGGGGAGGATAAAGGGGTTCAGGGGGATGGATTGGGGGGAATGGGAAGAAGAGGGGGAAGGGGGAATGGGGAGAGGGGTAGGCGGGAGGAGAGGGTGCTGCATCAATGCAGGAGAGGTTTGGGTCCAACGGGTTCACTTGGTCAAGTATTCTAACGTTGTGGGCTGAATGGCCTGCTCTAGTGCTGCGCCGTTCTATGTCCAACGACACTGTGGGCTGAAAGGTCTGCTCCTGTGCTGTACTTTCCTATAATAAGACACAAAGTGCTGGAGTAACTCAGCGTGTCGGGCAGCATCTCTGGAGAACATGGATAGGAGACCGAATCAGGAACATCGCAGTAGATTAGGTTCGGGGAGGTGCATGTGAACCTCTCTCTCGCTTGGAAGGTCTGTTTGGGTCGCTGGAAGGAGTGACCTTTTGATATTCAATGACATAATGGGCTGCAGGGCCTATTTCTGTGCTATATTTTTTCTACATTCTATGACTCTGTGGGCTGAAGTGACAAGTCCTCTGCCATACCTTTCAATGTTCTACGGCACAGTGGGTCACAGGGCCTAATTCTGTGCTGTTGTGTATTCTATGACTGTGGGCCAAAGGGCCTGTTCCAGTGCTGCACTATTCTTTATTCTCTGACAGAGTGGGCCGAATGGCCTGTTCCTGTGCTGACTAGGCTTTAGTCTCTGACAGTGTGGGCCGAATGGCGTGTTCCTGTGCTGTTCTAGTCTTTATTCTCTGACAGAGTGGGCCGAATGAACTGTTCCTGTGCTGTACTTTTCCATATTCTATGACACTGTGGGCCGAAGGGCCTGTTACTGTGCTGTACTTTTCTATGTGCCATGACAGTGGGCCGAAGGGCCTGTTCCTGTGCTGTACTGTTCCATGTTCTCTGACAGTGGCCGAAGGCTTGTTTCTGTGCTGTACTTTTCTATGTGCTATGACAGTGGGCCGAAGGGCCTGTTCCTGTGCTGTACTTTTCTACCTTTTATGGCACTGTGGGCCGAAGGGCCTGTTACTGTGCTGTACTTTTCTACCTTCTATGACACCATGGGCCGAAGGGCCTGTTTCTGTGCTGTATTGTTCTATGTTCTCTGACAGTGGGCGGAAGGGCCTGTTTCTGTGCTGTATTTTTCTACCTTCTATGGCATTGTGGGCCGAAGGGTCTGTTTCTGTCCTGCTCTGTGAGGTGGGTGAGGACTGGGTGGACAGAGAGGCCTGTCCCTGTCCTGTTCTGTGTGGTGGGTGAGGACTGGGTGAACAGAGAGGCCTGTTCCCGTCCTGTGCTACTCTCTCTCTGTTCTGTGTGGTGGGTGAGGACTGGGTGGACAGAGAGGCCTGTTCCTGTCCTGTCCTGTGCTACTCTCTCTCTCTGTTCTGTGTGGTGGGTGAGGAGGTGAACAGAGAGGCCTGTTCTGTGGTGCTCTGTGTTCTGTGTGGTGGGTGGGTGAGGACTGGGTGGACAGAGAGGCCTGTTCCCGTCCTGTCCTGTGCTACTCTCTCTCTGTTCTGTGTGGTGGGTGAGGACTGGGTGAACAGAGAGGCCTGTCCCTGTCCTGTTCTGTGTGGTGGGTGAGGACTGGGTGAACAGAGAGGCCTGTTCCTGTCCTGTGCTACTCTCTCTCTGTTCTGTGTGGTGGGTGAGGACTGGGTGGACAGAGAGGCCTGTTCCCGTCCTGTGGCAGTTCACTGTGAGCGCGGTGTCCCACCTTATGGAGTTCAGCGGCCTCGCCAAGCGGGCTGGTGGAGTGGCCGTGGTGATGGCGGGACGTGGCACACACCACACAGATCGGCCTCTGGTCATCGCTGCAGTAAACCTTCAGCCTCTCGTCGTGCTCCTGGCAGCGGAGCTCCGTCTGAACCACCGCCTCGTCCACTCTGAGCTTCATTACATTCTCCACGATGTTGGACACGAACCGGTTGTGTCTGAGCGTCTTGTCGGGCAGCAGCGCCCGGCACTGCGGACAAGTGGCCGGCCCTCGCTCCGACTGCCAGTGCCGGACGATGCAGGTCCGGCAGAAATTGTGGCCGCAGTCTATGGTTACAGGCTGGACAAAGAACTCCAAGCAGATGGGGCAAAGCGCCTCATCTTTCATGGACTGTAGCACGTCTATACTCGCCATTACTGCTGCCCTCTCCGGGTCCCGGGCGCTTAGTTTCACTTTCGCGCTGCTGCAAAGTCGGCGATTTCCGGGTACGTTTCTTTGCACAAATCTTCAGATTTCAAAGATGGACACAACAACGCTGGAGTAACTCAGCGGGTCAGGCAGCCTCTTCCTCTTCTCCCGTGGTGTTACCCGACCCGCTGATTTACTCCAGCATTTTGTGTCGACCGTCGTATCTGCAGTTACTTCCTAAACATTTTGTCAACAGATTTCAAGATTCTGTTTTATTGTTTTGTCCCGAAGCGGAACAACGAGATTCTTACTTGGCAGCAGCAGCACAACAGATTATATAAACAGGACTCGCTAGACCCCATTGTACAGAACAAAACGTTTCAATTAAAAATAGTCTGAATATAGTGCAAAACAAAAACAACAAAGCCCGAAGTCCTGAGTGCAGCCACGGCAGCGGGTAGATCAGATTTCTGTTTACATTGGGCGTGTCGTTCAATTGCCTCGTGTTTGTTGGGAAGCAGCTTCTCCTGAACCTGAACGTTTGCCGTTTCCAGACACCCATAATTAACTTCTTCCGAAGGCAGGAGGGAAATAAGAGCGTAGCCAGGGTGGTGTGGGTGCTCGATGATGCTGGCTGCCTTTTTGAGACAGAATCACCTTCCATGGCAGGGAGGGGGACTGGGCAGTCAGTGTCTGCCACTTTTTGTAATCTCCTTCATTCCCGGGCGTTCGAGTTGCCGAACCAGGCCGTGATGCAACTGGTCAATATGCTCGCTACTGTACACGTGTAGACGTTCAAAAGTATTTGTCCATATACCGAATCTCCTCTATTTGGGGAAAAAAATCCCTGAAGGGGGAAAAAAATAATCCACTTAAAATGTAGTGCGAGTGTTTGCTGGAGTCCAGACAAGTTGGGGAGAATCAAATGAGATTCGTGTAAATGATTGGTACAGATTCAGTAAATCGCTGGAGGCACAAGCTGGAGTAAAATACAAAGTGCTGGAGGAACTCAGGCAGATGCTTTGGGTCGGGATATTACTTCCGACTTATTACTGTGGGGGGGGGGGCTGAAATAAGAGAGAGGTGGGGGCAGGACAAGGCCTGGCAAGTGATAGGTGGATACAGGTGGGTGGGGGGGGGATAGATTGGCAGATGGGTGGACAAAGGCAGGAGATGAAAAGTGGACAAGAGGGTGTCAGGGAAAATGAGTGAAATGTAAAGCCAGAGAGAGGGGTATAGATGGAAGGGGAGAGGGGGAAAGTGGGTCAGGATGGTGGAAGTAATGAATGCACACTGGGAGTGGGGTCACTGGAAATTGAGGGGGCGGGGGGGGGGGGGCGGGAGGGTACTTAAAACTGGAGAATTTAATGTTCATATTGTTGGGTTTTAATCTATCAAAATGGAATATGAGGAGCTACTCCTCCAGTTTGTAAATTGCCCCGCTCTGGCAATGGAGGAGGCCCCAGATGGAAAGGTCAGTTTTGGATTGAAGACAGACACAAAATGCTGGAGTAACTCATCGGGTCAGGTGGCATCTCTGGAGAAAAGGAATAGGTGATGTTTCGGGTCGAGGTCAGGTTTGGAATGGGAAGGGGAGTTAAAATGGTTTGTAACTGGGAGATCCAGAAGGCTTTGATGGACCGAGTGCAAGTGTTCAATGAAGGAGTTGTATCATTGTGTGTGTGTGTATGTGATTCTGTGTTTGCATTGTTCCATCAATACCCAGTGCACATTAAGGCCAGACTCCCCTTGGGCCTCGAGAGATTCGGGACAGATAGGTTGCTCAACCCACAGAAATTTACAAAACCCCAGCACACAGATGAAAGCAGAGACATTTCCTTGAGATTTAAAGAGATTCAGCATGTCACCAAATACTCTGTCAAACCTATACAAAACTCAAAATGCGGAGTAACTCAGCAGGTCAGGCAGCACCTATGGAGGAAAGAGAGGGGTGATGTTTTGGATCGGGACTCTTCATCATTCCCAACCCGAAGCATCATCCATCTATCCACTCGGTCTACAGATGCTGCCTGACCCACTAGGCTACTCCAGCACTGTGTGTTTTTCTCCAGGGTCCAGTATCTTTAGTTCCTTGTATCAAAACGTATATATATGCACTGTAGAATTTCTCCTCTGTGCGGTTCCGTTCAGTTTCACCGAGGTACAGTGAATCAGGATACAGTAGATGACATCGTGGCCTGGTCCGGCAATTACAATCCACAGGAATGCAAGGCACAGCAGAGAGTGGTGGAGTCAGGCCAGTCCATCATGGGCACAGCCCTGCCCTCCATGCAACACATCTAACAAAGATGCTACCATCAGGCAGGAGGTACAGATGCCTGAAGTCCCACACCAGTAGATTCAGGAACAGCTACTTTCCCATCAGGCAGGAGGTACAGATGCCTGAAGTCCCACACCAGTAGATTCAGGAACAGCTACTTTCCTACAACCATCAGGCTCTTGAACTGACAATCAGACCTCCACAATGGAACACAACAGACCATAATTGTACTCCCATGGAGTTGTTTTTCTATTTATTCACAAAATGCTGGAGTAACTCAGCAGGTCAGGCAGCATCTCGGGAGAGAAGGAATGGGTGACGTTTCGGGTCGAGACCCTTCTTCAGACAGAGTTGTTTTTCTAATTGTGTTTTGCAATAATGCCTTGTTTTTTTTTGCTTTCTTTTAACTGTCGTGTAGAATGTGTGTAGATTATTTATGATTTATGATTTTGTATGTTGTCTGAGTGTAAGTGATGCAAGCTATACCTTACTATACTTGTGCATATGACAATAAACTCGACTCAATTCAACTTGATCATGGCTGATCACGGCTGATGTGCTTGTAAGCTTAATTCCACATTCCTGCCTATACCCATAACTTTTTACCCCTTTATTGAAATGCCTTCAAGCTGCTGCCTCACGGTATTAGAGACCTGGGTTTGATCCTGACCTTGGGAGCTATCTGGGTGGAATGTTGTCACATAGGTTTCCTCTCACATCCAAAGGTGTGCAGTTGTGCAGAATAATTGGCCTCCGTGAATTCCAAAGTGGCGCAGCGGTAGACTTCAGAGATACAGTGCGGAAACAGGCCTTTCGGCCCATTGAGTCTAGCACCAGAGATCCGGGTTTGATCGTGGCTACAGGTGCAGTCTGTAGGGAGTTTGTACGTTCTCCCTGTGACCGCGTGAGCTTTCTCCGGGTGCTCCAGTTTCCTCCCACATTCTAAAGGCGGGCAGGTTTGCAGGTTAATTGGCTTCCATAAATATCCCAAGTGTGTCGGATATGAACCTGGGATAAGCGGTGATTGATGATCGGCGTGGAGTATTGCAAGCAGTTCTGGTTGTCCCATTACAGAAGGCATGTGGAGGCTTTAGAAAGGGTGCAGAGGAGGTTTAACAGAATGATATAATAAAGAGGAACTGCAGGTGCTTGTTTATGCTAAAGATAGACACAAGATGCTGGATGACCTGATGTCATGATGCTGCCTGACCCACTGAGTTCCTGCAGCCTAACCTAGTCTAAACTAAACTCATGAAATTTATTTTAAACTCACTTCTTTATTTTTTCGTACGGCCCGCAAAAATGTGCCAAATATATAATGTGGCCCTCATGCTGAAAAGTTTGGAGGCCCCTGATTTGGAAGAAGGAATTTATGGAGACACGAAGCTGGGTGGCAGTGTGAGCTGCGAGGATGCTATGAGGCTGCAGGGTGACTTGGATAGTTTGGGTAAGTGGACAGATGCATGGCAGATGCAGTATAATGTGGATATATGTGAGGTTATCCACTTTGCTGGCAAGAACAAGAAGGCAGATTATTATCTGAATGGTGTCAGATTGGAAAAAGGGGAGTTGCAACAAGACCTAGGGTCCTTGTATATCAGTCACTGAAAGTAAACATGCAGGTACAAAAGGCAGTGAAGAAAGCTAATGGCATGTTGGCCTTCATAGCGAAAGGAATTGAGTATAGGAGCACGGAGGTCGTACTACAGTTATACAGGGCCCTGGTGAGACCGCACCTGGTCTCCTAATTTGAGGAAGGCCATTCTTGCTATTGAGGGAGAATCAGAATATCCAGAATCAGTAGCCCATTCCTGCTTTCTCCCTATATCCCATATTCCGTTAGCCTGTAGAGCTATGTCTAACTCTCTCTTGAATACATCCTGTGAATTGGCCTCCACTGCCTTCTGTGGCAGAGAATTTCACAGATTCACAACTTTCTGGGTGAAAATGCTTTTCCTTATTTCAGTCCTAAATGGCCCACCCTTATTCTTAAACTGTGACCGCTGGTTCTAGACTCCCCCAACATCGGGAACATTTTTCCTGCATCTAGCCTGTCCAATCCCTTAAACATTTTGTATGTTTTTATAAGATCCACTCTCATCCTTTTAAATTCCAGTGAATATAGCAGTACTTAAGAGAGTTTTAGATTGGCACATGGATATGCAGGGGATGGAGGGATATGGATCATGTGTAGGCAGTGGAGATTAGCTCATTTGGTATTATGTTCAGCACAGATATTGTGGGTTAAAGGTCCTTTTCCTGTGCTGTTCTATTGTATGTTCTTGTGGTAGACACCATAGCTTTAAGGTGAGAGGAGAGAAGTTTAAAGGAGTTTTCTGTGGTAAGTTTTAGATTTCGGTTTTGTTTTATTACTGTCACATGTACTGCAGTGAAAAGGTTTGTTTTGCAGCTACCCATTCAAAATCGGATAATACTATACATAAACACAACCAATCCAAACTCAGCTACAATAGGTGGAGTGAGGGAAAAGATACAGACTGCAGACGACAGCTTTCAACACTGTAGCACAACAGTTTCAGAGACAATGTGCAATGTCTGCAATGGGGTAGAGCAGAATCACACTGTACTCTAGCTTACGGCAAGACCATTGAGAAGCCGAATACCAGATGGGAAGGAGCTGTTCCTGAGTCTTGTTTAGCAGAATGCAGTTCTCAGAATATATATTTTTACACAAGAGAGCAGTAGGTGCCTGGAGCACACTGTCAGGGGAAGCGATGGAAGCAAATACAACAGCAACACTTAGCACACATTTCAAAAGGCACATAAACAGTTAGAGATTTGAGGGGATATAGACGAGGTGCAGGAAGATGTACAGATTAGATCCTCATCGGCACAGACACGGTGAACCGAAGGGCCTGCGGTTGGTTCACACTGAAGATAGACACAAAATGCTGGAGCAACTCAGCAGGACAGGCAGCATCTCTGGATAGAAGGAATGGGTGACGTTTTGGGTCGAGACCCTTCTTCAAACTTTCAAGACCTGTTGCTGTGTTGTTTTGTTCCAGCTTCGTTGAAAGGCTGAGCAGTGCAAGGCTGGAGGTTTCAGCATTGTAGCCATCAGGGGGATGTGGATGGATGCAGAAAGACACATCATGTCATTTGGCATTCAAACTTTATTTAACTTCATAAAAACCATTCTCCCCGCCTGAACAACTCATCCCCCACAAAACAGCAAAGTGCGAATATTTGTGCTCACAGCAATATCAAACTGGACCTTGGATCCACACGCTTGTTAAACCCCCCACCCCGGTGAATGCTTTTTAAAGCAGTTATCACCGTAAAATAGTCTGCACAGGTGAAGTTGGAGGGGCATCTATCTGCAAGCACCACACAGCGCCCGACATGCTTTATCCACACCGTGAGGCAGTGGATCTACCACCTGCACCACTCTGCCCCCTTATTACCTTTAATGCTTCAAACCAAGGGGCAAGAATGAACAGGAAAAGCCTTGGGATTATCCATCCCAGGTTGGACCAGCCCTGCGGACACCCTCCCAGGGTGAGTGTCAGTGTCAGGGGGCCAGCCTGAGTGGGCCTCTGCTCCTTGAGACCAGCCCTGTGGACACCCTCCCAGGGTGTGTCAGGGTCAGTGTCAGGGGGCCAGCCTGAGTGGGCCGCTGCTCCTTGAGACCAGCCCTGTGGACCACCCTCCCAGGGTGAGGGTCAGTGTCAGGGGGCCAGCCTGAGTGGGCCGCTGCTCCTTGAGACCAGCCCTGTGGACACCCTCCCAGGGTGAGTGTCAGTGTCAGGGGGCCAGCCTGAGTGGACCGCTGCTGCCTTCCTTCTTGTTGTGGGGGTTGAAGAGAGGGAGGAGTGTCTGGGTGAACTTGTGGTGCAGGGTGTAGAGGTGGCACAGGCTGTCGGCATCGTAGAACGCCAGGTGCCCCTCCTCGTAGTCCAGGTAGACGCGGATGGTTTGCGGCTTGTGTCGGAGGGGGAGGCTCTGGGGCCCAGGGCCTCCCAGGTTGACCAGGCTGCCGTTGACCATCTCCAGCACCCAGTAGCCGTCCTGCGGCACCAGCGGCCCGGTGATCAGCCGGTCGGCCAACTCGCTGGCCACCCCCAGCACCCAGGCCTGGTTGCCCCCCAGCTCCACGTCCCAGTAGTGCCGCCCCGACTTGAAGCCGCTGTCGGCCAGCACGCACAGCCAGTAGTTGAAGCGCTGGGGCGAGAGCGAGCACTCCCGCCGCTTCTCGCCGTCCACCACACTGCGCAGGTCCTCGGACAGGAGCAGCCGGGGGTGAGCTGTCCTGGCGTTCAGCTTCAGGGACTCCCGGGCTGAAAGGCATGAAACAGTCGGTCAGTGGAGATTGTTCCCCACTGTGGGGCTCACACAGTTGGCTTCATGGAAGGAAGCAGAGGGTGATGGTGGAAGGTTGCTTTACGGACCGGAGGCCCGTGACTAGTGGTGTGCCTCAGGGTTTGGTGCTGGGCCCATTGCTGTTTTGTCATCTCCATCAATAATCTTGATGAGAATGTGCAAGGCACGATTAGCAAGTGAAGATAGACACAAAAAGCTGGAGTAACTCAGCGGGACAGGCAGCATCTCTGGAGAGAAGGATGCCTGATGATCGAGAAGGATGAAGTAGGGTCTCAACCCAAAACGTCACCCATTCCTTCTCTCCAGAGATGTTGCCTGTCCTGCTGAGTTACTCCAGCTTTTTGTGTCTATCTTCGGTTTAAACCAGCATTTGCATTTCCTTCCTACACATGATTAGCAAGTGCGTGGATGACACAAAAGTGGAGGGTATTGGAGATGGTGAAGATAGTTGTCACAAATTGCAGCAGGATCTTGATCGTTTGGCCAGGTGGGCTGAGGAATGATTTCTGGAATTTAATGTAGAGAAATGTGAGGTATTGCATTTTGACAAGTCTATCATGGGCAGGACCCACACGGTAGGCATGGCTCTGGGGAGTGCTGTAGAACAGAGGGATTTAGGAGTACAGGTACATAGTTCTTTGAAAGTAGCATCTCACAAAGATGGGGTGATCAAAACGGCTTTTGGAACGTTGACCTTCATCAGTCAGAGTGTTGAGTATAGAAGATGGGAGGACATGTTGCAGTTGTATAAGACATTGGCGAGGCCACATTCAGAGTACTGTGTTCAGTTTTAGTCACCATGTTGCAGGAAAGATGTTGTCAAGCTGGAAAGGGTGCACAGATGATTTACAAGGATGTTGCCAAGGGTCGGGGGCCTTAGCTAAAGGGAGATGTCAAGCAGGCTAGGACTTTATTCCTTGGATCGCAGGAGCATGAGGGTTGATCTTATGGAGGTGCACAAGATCATGAGGGGAATAGGTCGGGTAAATGCAATCTTTGCCAAGAGTAGGGGAATCGAGAACCAGACTACATAGGTTTAAGGTGGGGGAGGGGGAAAGATAATAGGAACCTGAGGGGTAACTCTTTTATTTTACACAAAGTGTGGTGGGTATATGGAACAAGCTGCCGGAGAAGGTAATTGAGGCAGGTACTACCAGAATGTTTAAAAGTCATTTGGACAGGTACATGGCTAGGATAGGCTTACAGGGCTATGGGCCAAGCGAGGGCAGGTGGGACTAGAGTGGATGGGGCATGTTGGTCAGTGTGGGCAAGTTAGGCCAAAGGGCCTGTTGCTGTGCTGTACTGTTTTAAGTTCTGTGATCAATGATCTATGACCTGAGATATTAACGCTCTGTTTCTCTGTCTAAATGCTGCTTGGTCTGATGATTATTTCCAACCTTTTCTGTTTTATATTTTGTAATCCAGGACAAAGCATGATTGGTTCCCCATCCACATTGGACTTTACTGGATTTAACTTGCACTAAACATTATTCACATTATTCGCTTTATAATGTGTCTGTCCACTGTGGATGGCTTGATTGTAATCACATATTGTCTTTCTGTTGACTGGTTAGCACGCTAAAACAGCTTTTCATTGTGCCTCGGTACACTTGACAATAAACTAAACTCAAACTCCCTTCATCACCAGTACAAAGTTGCTACACTGGTCAAGTTTCTGCAGTGGGATTTACAACCTTCTAAGAGGCACGTGTGGAATCACTGAGTCATCGCGCAATATAGCCCCCATGTAATGGATGTATGGGCAGAACATCCCGAACCCTCAGTCTCCTTGCACCCCCCCCCCCACCTCTCACCGCCCCCACCCCCCCCAACCTCTCACCACCCCCTTTCCCTCCATCCCAACTGTCCAAAAAGCAGGATCACATACCTGGCACAAGTGCTTTCAGCTCATCCCAGATTTTAACGTAACGGAAAGGTGTGATGATGGAGTCAGTGTGGAGGTCGGTGGGAAAGTCCGTTGGTGCGATGAATTCCTGTTTGCATCTGGAACGTAGGATTGGAAGCTTGTGCAACGTGAAGGAAGCTTTGCAAAGGCTCAGATACCCACATTTCCCCACACCCTCCTGCAATCTGAGCCCTGGAACCAGCAGTGGGCCATCTCTCTCTATGACTTCCCTCTCTCTCGATGTAACTTCAGGCAGCCCTGGGCTGCTTACTGTGCCCATTGAAAGTAAAACAAGAAAGGCTTTGAAATGCACCCTGCAGCCAACAATTTTATTTATATTGTCAGACTGCAGTCATTTCCCAGTTCCCCGAGGAAGTCAAGCAGCCAAATTATTTAGAGTGGGGTCCCACCACGTGTGATAATGGTGATGGCAAAGGAATAAATATTGGCCAAAACTGTACCTGTCCATCTTACACATGGATAGACACAACAATGTTTAAAAGAGCCATCAAGTGGAGTCACACTCAGAGTATTGAGTAGAGAAGTTGGGAGGTCATGTTGCAGTTGTGCAAGGTGTTGGTGAGGCCACATTAAGAGTATTGTGTTCAGTTTTGGCAAGCCGGAAAGTGTGCAGAGAAGTTTAACCAGGATGTTGACAGGACTCAGGGGGGCCTCAGCTATAGGTATAGGTTGAGCAGGCTGGGACACTATTCCTTGGAGTACAAGAGTGGCTGACTTTATGTAGAAACAAGGAACTGCAGATGCTGGTGTACAGAAAAGGACACAGCGTGCTGGAGTGACTCAGCAGGTCGGGCAGTATCTCTGGAAAACACGGATAGGTGATGTTTTGGGTTGAGACTCTTCGTCCAGCGTTTTTTATTCCCTGGACCTTTATCTTTCTAGCTGCTTTTTAAAAACAATTCTCCGGACCTTTATATTTACAAATGCTCTTTAGATGACTTTACATGTGCTGCAGAGCCATGGTTCATGGGAAGCGAGCAGAAACGGGAGCCCTGCGCACTGAGAATGATCAGCCATGATCACATTGAATGGCGGTGCTGGCTCAAAGGGCCGAATGGCCTCATTCTGCACCTATTGTCTATTGTCTATAAGTCTGCTTCCCTACAAGTGCCTGCCGAACAATAACTGGGACTGGGACCTGCGATGGGACCAACTCACTCAGGGAAGAGTGAAGCAAAAAACTCCTGGCTCTCTCAGGGCTGTGAACTCCCTGCACAGCTCCCAACGGTGAACTAATCAGCCACATACAGAAAACCGATGCAGCCACGTACCTGTCCAACAACTGCTTGATGTCCTAAAAAGTAAAAAAAATTAAAGAGATTTAAATTCTCATGATCCGATCAGTTCATTCAAATAAAATTAAGGATGGAGCATTCAATTAAGGGCTGCACGATGGTGCAGTGGTAGATTTTCTGCCTTACAGGGCCAGAGACTGGGTTTGATCCTGACTATGGGTGCTGTCTATATGTTGGGTGCAATGGATGTCCCATTGCTATGGGTGCAGTTTATATGTTCTCCCTGTGACCATGTGTTTATATGTTCTCCCTGTGACCATGTGTTTATATATTCTCCCTGTGACCATGTGTTTTCTCTCCGAGTGCTCCGGTTTCCATCCACATCTCAAAGATGTGCAGGTTGGCAGGTTAATTGGCTTCTGTAAATTGTCCCTAGTGGGTGGGAAATAACTCGTTTATGGGTGATTGTTGGTTGACGTAAACTCAGTGGGTGGAAAGGCCCATTTCCACACTGCATCTCTAAACTAAACTAAAATAAACTGAGCGCTTTACGACACAAAACAAAAAAAACTTGTGGTGGGATTCTTCTTCCGAGGGATGATCGAAACAAAACGGAGCAAGATTGTTTTGAGTGATGGGAAGGTGAGGAAAGAGGGGGAAATGAATAGCGAGTCATGGCTCAGGTGCAGAGAAGCTGTCAAAGTGGACCTCAGAATGATCAGGGAATTTGGCTAAGGGAAGACAAATATCCCATCTATAAATAAGAATTGCAGCTCCTTCATTAAAATAAAATAGATTAATGGGTGTTGCACTCCGGAACTCAGTCTTGCAAATTAAACATCACAATATTTAATTAGCTATTAGCCGATATAGCAGCATGAATTTTTACACTGGCATTGACCACCTATCCCTTTAGTCTTTTAACTCCACAATTCCTGGGGTTATTTCCTTATTTAAAAGGAACCTCCAGAAGCTAGGGACAGTCCGATTCACCTCGACTGCTCAGTGAACAGTGGACTTTGTCTATGGAACTGATGATTAAATCCTGTGCCCTGTATCTTCCCTTTTGCTCTCCCTATTGTACTTGAGTTTGACTTGATTGTATATATCTGATCTGCGTGGATAGCATGCAAAACAAAGCTTTCCACTGTATCCCGGAACACATGATCCTAAACCAATGTTTAGTTTAGAGATATAGCATGGAATCAGGCCCTCCGGCCCACAAGGGCATTGCCGACCAACAGTCAACCATGTGTTCTATACAACACACTAGTGACAATTTCAGAAGTCAATTAACCTACAAACCTGCACATCTTTGGAATGTGACAAGAAACCGGGGAAAACCTACGCGTTCACAGGGAGAACATACAAACCTTGTACAGACAGCACCTGTAGTCACGATCGAACCTGGGTCTCTGGTCCAATGTGATGGGCTGAAGTCATGTGTAGGCTAGACTGGACGTGGACGGTAGATTCCTGCCCAGTCCAGCAAGGTAGATTAATAATTTATAGAAATATAGGAGCAGGAATAGGACATTTGACCTTTCAAAACTTTTCCCACCATTCGATCTGATCAAGGGGGGAATCACTGACTTTCCCTGTTTCAATATTTGCCCCACATCCACTGATTCTACTAACTCAGAGAAAATACAGAAATCCTCGATGAACAAATGTAATGATTTTGTTGCAACTGCATCCTATGGTAGATAACTCGACAGACTCACTACGGTCTTGGGAGAAAAAACCTGCCTCATCTCAGTCTTCACACACAACACACCTTATCTTTATACTGGCTTCTGGATTTCAGAAATATCCTTCCTGTATCTAACCTTTCCAGGCCTGATAGAATGGGAGTCATAGAGTGATACAGTGTGGAAATAGGCCGTTCGGCCCAACTTGCCCAAACCGGCCAACATGTCCCAGCTACACTACGCCTACCTGCCTGTGTTTGATCCATAGCCCTCCAAACCTGTCCTATCCATGCACCTGTCTAACTGTTGGGATAGTCCCAGCCTCAACTAGCTCCTCTGGCAGCTCGGTCCATACACCCACCACCCTTTGTGTGAAAAGGTTACCCCTCAGATTCCTATTAAATCTTTTCCCCTTCACCTTAAACCTATGTCATCTGGTCCTCGATTCACCTACTCTGGGCAAGAGACTCTGAAATATACACTCTGTGCATGTGTATGGTACACCTGTGAATTCTGCAGGTTTCTGTGAGGTCCTCCTTCTAAACTATCATGAAATTAAGCCTTCATTCATCAGTCCTGCCATCTCAGGGATCAGGAAAGCTTCACTGAACTCCCTCCATGGCAAGAACATCCTTCCTTAGACAAGGAGATAAAAGAATGTCCACAATACTCAATGTGCAATCTTACCAGGACTGTACATAAGACCATAAGACACAGGAGCAGAATTAGGCCATTCAGCCCATTGAGTCTGGTCTGCCAATCAATCATAGGTGATCTATTTTTCCCTCTCAACCCCATTCTACTGCTATCTCATTGTAATCAATAATGCTCTACTTAATCAATAACCTATAATTTTCTGCCTTAAAAATAACCAATGCCTTGGCCTCTACGGATGTTTGACAATTTCCACAGATTCACCATCCTCTGGCTGAAACAATTCCTCCAACTCCATTTTGAAGGTACATCCTTTTATCCTGAGGCTGTGCCCTCTGATCCTAGACTCTCCCATTACTGGAAATGTCCTTGGAAACAGTTGAAGCAAGACCTCCCTGCTCCTATTTTCAAATCCTCTTGCCACGAGCACAAGAAAATAAGTCGGAGTTGGCCACTCGGCCCTCAAACTTACCCCACACATTCAATATCATCATGGGTGATCTATGCGGGCCTGAATACCTCTTTTGTGCAGAGGTGCACCAAGAGTGTCTCAAGGCCAAAAAAGCACCATTTTGATGCAAGCTCTTTTATCGACTGGCAGAAATTATGTACCAGAAATGTGAAATAATTGAGAAGAATGGTGAAGGTCCATTGCATGTTCTACACGCGTTGGCTGCCTGCTGCTTCTTACCTGAAGCATCTCCTGGGGCTCCCCGTAGCTCAGTTGCAGCTGCACATCCCGGATGGTTCGCTCGATCGTGCTGGCTTCCTGGCAGATCTTCGCTAGGTCCTCTTGCAAGGGCTGAACCGTCCTGCCCACCTCTTCATCGATCTTCACCTCCAGCTCCCGCTTCCTCACGTCCAGGAATCGGTAGACATTGGAGAGATCGACCCCGACCTGCTCCTTCAGCAGTCGGCCCTTCTCCTGTGGAGAAACAGCAAGCTCAGTGGTTTAGGTTTATTATTGACACCATGTACAGTGAAAGGCTTTGTGTTGCAGGCCATCCACACAGATCAGATATACAATACCAGATATATTAGATATCTCAGTTATACAGTAAACCCTCGCTGAAACGGACCACAGGGGGAGATGGTGTCCGTTATTACTAATTGTCCACTCTTACCGAATGAGGGGTTTAATATGAACAATACTTCATATTCTTGCTATTGAGGGCGTGCAGCGTAGGTTTACTAGGTTAATTCTCCGAATGGCGGGATTGTCCAATTTTGAAAGACTGGAGCGACTAGGCTTGTATACACTGGAATTTAGAAGGATGAGAGGGCATCTTATCGAAACTTATAAAATTATTAAGCGGTTGGACACGTTAAGGCAGGAAACATGTTCCCAATGTTGGGGGAGTCCAGAACCAGGGGCCACAGTTTGAAAATAAGGGGTAGGCCATTTAGAACGGAGATGAGGAAAACCTTTTTCAGTCAGAGAGTTGTAAATCTGTGGAATTCTCTGCCTCAGAAGGCAGTGGAGGCCAATTCTCTGAATGCATTCAAGAGAGAGCTAGATACAGCTCTAAAGGATAGTGGAGTCAGGGGGTATGGGGAGAAGGCAGGAACGGGGTACTGATTGAGAACGATCAGTCATGATCACATTGAATGGTGGTGCTGGCTCGAAGGGCCGAATGGCCTCCTCCTGCACCTATTGTCTATTGTCTAATGTCTATTGTCTATAGTCTATAGTACAGCCGATAAACATTCACTCCACAATAAACAGTGAAGGACACACAATGCTGAAGGATGGCCCAGTGGCATCGCAGTGGTTGCTACCTTACAGCGCCAGAGATCAGAGTTCAATCCTGGGTGCTTCCTGTGACAGTGTGGGTTTGCTCCGGGTGCTCGGGTTTCCTCCCGCTTGGCGGAGACGTGCAGGTTTGGGGTTTGGTGGCTTCTGCGGGTTATGGGGGTTCAGTGGATCACTGGTGGTGCCGCTGCTCCAGGCCCGGTCTGATCCAGGCCCGGGGCGCTGCTTGAGGCCGTGTGGGTTTCCTCCAGGTGCCCCGGCCCACTGGTTCTATACCACACACCGAACTGTCCCCAGTGTGTGGGGCAGAGCTGGTGTGCCAGAGTGCTCAGAGTCAGGCCCGGGTCACTGGTGCTGTGGGTCAGGGATCTGCTGGTGACTCCCACACAGTTGGGCTGCAGGCCCACACATCCTTGTGGCTGAGTGGGGGGAGGGTGGGGTGAAGGTTGTGGTGTGGGGGGTCGCAGCACCTGGGAGAGCCCCATGCTGTCACTATGTCTTTGTGTTCACACTGTGGGAGGAGAGAGAACCACTGTGACTGTTCTATCCTACACACTGTCAATTGTCCCTGGTGTGTCGGGTGGAACGTGTGTATGGGTGATCTCTGACAGAACCACTGCGACTGTTCTATCCTACACACTGTCAATTGTCCCTGGTGTGTCGGGTGGAACGTGTGTATGGGTGATCTCTGACAGAACCACTGTAACTGTTCTACCCTACACACTGTCAATTGTCCCTGGTGTGTCGGGTGGAACGTGTGTATGGGTGATCTCTGACAGAACCACTGTGACTGTTCTATCCTACACACTGTCAATTGTCCCTGGTGTGTCGGGTGGAACGTGTATGGGGATCGTTGACTCAGTGTTTCAATGCTGTATCTCGAAACTAAACTAAAATGGATCAAAAACAGCATTCGCTACATCCACCTATTCCTCACTCCTTGAAACAACAAACTCGGTCTGCTTCAAAGTCAGCTTGATGTAACCAAAATTTGTTATAGAGGTCCGTTAAATCAACGGCTTACTGTACTGAATGGTCTATTCCTGCTCCTATATTTCCCTGAATTATCATTGACACCCAGCTTACTGGACTGGGAAGGAATCTGCCTTCTGTGTCCTGTCCGGTCCACACGTGACTCCAGCCCATCAGACTGGGTTAGCTTTGGGTCTATTATTGTCACCTGTACCAAGATACAGTGGAAAGCTTTGTTTTGTATGCTATCCAAACAGATCCAATATAGCATACATAGATACAATCAGTTCAAACTCACGTACAATAGATAGAGCAAAGGAGAAGATACCGAGTGCAGAATATAGTTCTTACCATTGTAGCGCATCAATCCCTTGGACAAAGTACAATGCCCTCAATGGTGTAGAGATGGATCGATACATTTCACTGGGAATAAACATTGCTGTTACCAAGGCACCAAAGAGAGGAGGGGCAGGACAAAGCATGGCAGGTAATAGGTGAACACAGGCGAGGGGGGTTTCTGATAGGCAGATGGTTGGACAAAGTTCATAATTTGTAGGAGCAGAATTAGGCCATTCAGCCCATCACGTGTATTCTGCCATTCAACCGTGGCTGATCTATCTTTCCCCATTCTCTTGCCTCCTCCCCCCCATAACCCCTGGCATCCGTACTAATCAAGAATCTGTCAATCTCCAGCTTAAAAATATCCATTGGCTTGGCCTCCACGGCCTTCTGTGACAACGAATTCCGTAGATTCACCTCCCTCTGACTAAACAAATTCCTCCTCGTCTTTCCAAAGGTATGGCCTTTTATTCCGAGGCTATGGCCTCTGATTCTAGACTCTCCCATGGGTGGAAACATCCTCTCCATATCCACTCTCTCCAGAGACGAAAACAACTGATGGAATGAGACAAGAGGATTGAAGAGTTGCAAATCGTGAAACCAGAGGAAGGAATGAAAGTGGTGGGAAATAAATTGGTGCGTCTAGGGAGGGGGGGGGGGAGAAATGGCGGGAGGGTGGGGGGGGGGTAGGGCAGGCAAAGCGATATCCTTACCATCAAGCCCTGTGAAAATGATGTACACTTCAACAGGACCAGCATGGTGGAGCAGCTGGTAGAGCTGCTGCCTCACAGCAACAGGGACCCGGGTTCAATCCTGACTGTGGGTGCTGTCTGTACAGAGTTTGTGCATTCTCCCCACGACCTGCGTGTCTTCTCTCTGGGAGCTCCGGTTTCCTGCCACATTCCAGAGACGTACAAATCTGTAGATTAATTGGCCAGTAAAATTGTAAATGGCCCCTAGTGTATGCAGGATTGTGTCAGTGTGCGGGGATCGCTGGTCGGCACGGACTCGGTGGGCCGAAGGGCCTGTTTCCCCACTCTATCTCTGAACTGAACTACCTGTAAGTTCAACGTGCATAGGTCACTTCAAATCTAAACCTGGTGTAAGAAATCGTACCTTGATTTTATAAATCTTTGCTTCTTGTTGGCTCTGACTGTGACTTGCTTGCTCCTTTTGGATCTGGAGAACATCTTTGGATTTTTCCAACCTGTCCTGGTGAAAAGGTAAACAGTATTAGTGCAGGCACTGACAGATTACTGAGCAGAATCAGTAAGTCAGCAAAAGGCAACACAAACACAGAAAATGCCCCAAAATACACGCCAGGCCAGAGCATTTCCATGGAAGTGGATTAAAGTCTTTAATGTCATAATCTTCAGCCACATCAGACAGTTTAAAACACATTGCTGCCTCACAGCACCAGAGACCTGGGTTAGATCCTGACCTCTGCTGTTGTCTGTTTCAGTTGTTTATTGTCACGTGTACCGAGGGACAGTGAACAGCTTTTGTTGTGTGCTAACCAGTCGGCAGAAAGACAATACATGATTAATGCACTGTCTGTGTGGAGTTTGCACGTCCTCCCTGTGACCATGTTGGTTTCTTCTGGGTGCAGCAGTTTCCTCCCACATCCCTAAAACATGAGGGCTTGTACCTGTTTAATCGACCTCTGTAAGTTGCTCCTAGTATGTGGGTGAGTGGCTGAGGAAGTGGGATAACATGGATCTGGTGAGAACGGGTGATCAATAGCTGGGGTGGACCTAGAGAGGCGAAGAGTCTGTATCAATGCTGTATCTTTCAATGATTTAGTGATTCAACCTCACCAGACAAAGCTCAGCAGAGCATGAAGTGCTGAAGTAACTCAGCGGGTCAGGCAGCATCAGTGGAGGGAACGGACAGGCGGTCTTCAGGTCTGGACCCTTCTTCAGACTGAAAACTGCAATCGTAGTGCGTGTGGAGTGAGTGCTTCTCATCCTTTCTTCTGGATGTGACTCTCAGCCATCTTTGCTCCAGATATCGAAGGGCAGGAGACAACAGCAGGAGACAACAGCAGGAACAGGAGACAACAGCAGGAGCAGGAGACAACAGCAGGAGACAACAGCAGGAGACAACAGCAGGAGACAACAGCAGGAGACAACAGCAGGAGACAACAGCAGGAGACAACAGCAGGAGACAACAGCAGGAGACAACAGCAGGAGACAACAGCAGGAGACAACAGCAGGAGACAACAGCAGGAGACAACAGCAGGAGACAACAGCAGGAGAGAACAGCAGGAGACAACAGCAGGAACAGGAGACAACAGCAGGAGACAACAGCAGGAACAGGAGACAACAGCAGGAGACAACAGCAGGAGCAGGTGACAACAGCAGGAGACAACAGCGGGAGACAACAGCGGGAGACAACAGCGGGAGACAACAGCGGGAGACAACAGCGGGAGACAACAGCAGGAGACAACAGCAGGAGACAACAGCAGGAGACAACAGCAGGAGACAACAGCGGGAGCGGGAGCAGGAGACAACAGCAGGAGACAACAGCAGGAGACAACAGCAGGAGACAACAGCGGGAGCGGGAGCAGGAGACAACAGCAGGAGACAACAGCAGGAGACAACAGCAGGAGACAACAGCGGGAGCGGGAGCAGGAGACAACAGCAGGAGACAATAGCAGGAGCAGGAGACAATAGCAGGAGACAACAGCAGGAGACAATAGCAGGAGCAGGAGACAATAGCAGGAGACAACAGCAGGAGACAACAGCAGGAGACAACAGCAGGAGACAACAGCAGGAGACAACAGCAGGAGCAGGAGACAACAGCAGGAGCAGGAGACAACAGCAGAGACATCAGCAGGGGACAACAGCAGGAGCAGGATCAGGCCACTCAGCCCCTCAAGTCCAGCCCACCATTCCATGGGATCATGACTGGCTCCGCT
The DNA here is from genome assembly GCF_053455715.1 of Rhinoraja longicauda. Lineage (NCBI taxonomy): Eukaryota > Metazoa > Chordata > Chondrichthyes > Rajiformes > Arhynchobatidae > Rhinoraja > Rhinoraja longicauda. The sequence continues at coordinate 31,203,551 of NC_135971.1, forward strand.
GGTCTCAACTATTCTTATTTATCAACATTGTCGTTACCCCTCCATTATTTCTCAGAGCAGAAAAAAAATCACAGTAATGTTTTCTGGACGGTGAGGTGGGGGTGGCGGGGGGGGGGGGGGGGGGTTATCAGGAGAGAATGGGAAGGCGATTGACATTTTCTTTTAAACAAAGTTTATAAAATTATGAGGGGCACAAACAGGGTAGATAGTAAGGCTTGGATGGAGTGGATGTGCAGAGGATGTTTCCACAAGTGGGAGAGTCTAGGACTAAAGGTCACAGCCTCAGTATTAAAGGACATTTGTTTAGGAAGGAGATGAAGAGGAATTTCTTTAGTCAAAGTGTGGTAAATCTGTAGAATTCTTTGCCACAGCCAGTTGTGGAAGTCAATTCAATGGATATTTAAGGCGGAGCTAAATAGATTCTTGATTAGTACAGGTGTCAGGGGTCATGGAGAGAAGGCAGGAGAATGGGTTTAGGAGGGACAGATAGATTTGCCATGATTGAATGGCAGAGTTGACTTGATGGGCCAAGTGGCCTAATTCTACTCATATCACTTGTGCCCTTACGACCCCACTGATCTTCTCAGCCAAGTCCAGAACCAGGTTCCACACACAGCCCCAAACTCAGCAGTACTGAACTGGAAGGTACATTCGTATTACTGTAACACTGGGGAACAGGTCTGCCATTGCATGACAGAGGATACATTAGCAGTGGAGACAGGCAGGTAGAACACAGGGGGAACAATGCTTGTGAGGGCGGGTCTGTCGGTGTGGTGGAAAAACTGAGCAGGTCAGGCAGCATCTGTGGAGGGAAATGGGCCATCGATGTTCTGGTTGGGGCCAGGTGCAGCGGCAAGCAGAAGATAGGACGGTTTAGTGACCTTTTGTGACTTTGTTGGTGCCAGAAACGTGGTGTACTGCCTTGGTGAGGTTCGCTGTGTGATGTTACCGGGTTGTAAGCAAAACAAAGCAATTCACTGTGCCTAGGTGCATGTGACAATACAGTATAATTTAATCTAACCATTCCTCAGACAAATCACTAGATGTTATTGTCGATTAGCTTTCTGTGACCCAGGAAAACTTTAACCATAACTTTGAATGTCAATTTTTAATCAGCACTTTATCAAGTTATTTGCCAATATTATTCTCCGCCACATTGTATCCCATCAGCCATGTTACAAACGTGGATGGCATTTTCTAGATGTCTGAAGAAGGGTCTCGACCCGAAACGTCACCCATTCATTCCTTCTCTCCTGAGAAGTTGCCTGACCCGCTGAGTTACTCCAGCTTTTTGTGATACCTTCTAGATGTTGGAGGTTGAGGGGGGAGAGCTGATGGAAGTATATAAAATTATGAGGCATAAATAGGGCAGACATTCAAAACCTTTTCCAAAGGGTGGAAATGTCCCAGACGAGAGGGCAGAGCTTCAGGGTCAGAGGCAGAAATATTAAAGGAAATATGTGCGGTCAGTGTTGTTGTTGATACAGAGAGGTGGTGGATATCTGACAGGGGTAATGGTGGAGACTGATATGATAGTGGTGAAGTGGCATTTAGATAAGCACATGCATGGAATGGAGGGATATGGATTAGGTTCAGGCAGAGGGGAGTAGTTCAACTTGCCATACTGTTCGGCACAGAATTTGTGGGCTGAAGGGCCGGTACCTGTACTATATATTTGTCAACGTTCTTGCTCACACAGTCAATATCCCTTTTGAAGTTTTCTTGTATCACATCACAACCTCACCTCTTCCTTCCACCAGCTTTTCCCATTGCCGCCCGTTTATCTCCCTCCTAGGTAGGAAGAGGGATGAGACCCTGCGGAGTGAACACAGGGAGTTAGGCGAAAGGCTAAAGTGCGGGACCCCCAGGGTAGTAATCTCTGGTCTGTTCCCAGTGCCACGTGCCAGTGAGGGCAAGAATGGGAACATAGGACATGAATGAGCAGATGAGGAGTTAGTGCAGGGGGCAGGGATTCAGATATTTGGACCATTGGGATCTGTTCTGGGGCAGAGGTGACCTGATGAAGAGAGATCGTCAAGTCAAGTTTATTTGTATAGCACATTTAAAAACAACCCACGTTGACCAAAGTGCTGTACATCAGTTCAGGTACTAAGAACGAACATACAATGGCACACAAACATAACAGCACATACATAAACAATTCACAGCGCCCCCTCAGAGGGCCTCAAACGCTAGGGAGTAGAAATAGGTTTTGAGCCTGGACTTAAAGGAGTGGATGGAGGGGGCAGTTCTGATGGGGAGAGGGATGCTGTTCCGCAGTCTAGGAGCTGCAACCGCAAAAGCGCGGTCACCCCTGAGCTTAAGCCTAGACCGCGGGATATTCAGTAGCCCCATGTCGGCCGACCTGAGGGACCTGGAGATAGAGTGGTGGGTTAGAAGATTCTTGATGTGGGGGGGGGGGGGGGGCAAGCCCGTTTAGGGCTTTGTATGTGAATAGGAGGAGCTTGAAGTTGTACCGTATTGGGAGCCAGTGGAGAGAGGCCAGAATCGGGGTGATGTGGTCCCTTTTACGGGTACCCGTCAGGAGTCTCGCTGCGGCGTTTTGGACCAATTGCAGGCGGGACAGGGATGATTGGCTGATCCCAGTGTATAGGGAGTTGCAGTAGTCTAGGCGGGAGGAAATGAATGCGTGGATGATTTTCTCAATGTCGTCAAATTGGAGGAATGGTTTGATTTTAGCTATGGTACGAAGATGGAAGACGCTAGCTTTTACCACAGCGTTGACTTGCTTGTCAAACTTTAATGCAGAGTCAAATGGGTTGCTGCTAAACTGCAGGGGAACCAATATCCTGGCAAGTATGTTTACTAGTGCTGATCAGGTTGGTTGTTAACTAGATTGGCAGGGGGATGTGATCCACAGCAGGAGTGATACAGGTCAGGCTAGAGGTTGATGAAAGCAAGGTCTGTATGCAGGAGCAAAGCTGGGAGTGAGGATTAATTAGCATCTGTTTCAATGTAAAAGGCCTGATGGGTGAGGCGGATGAGAACAAGGCCTGGATAGGTAGGTACATGTGACTGGAATGTTGTAGCCTTTATGGAAGTCTGGTTAAGGGAGGGACAGGACTGGCAGCTTAATGTTTCAGGGACAAACACAAAATGCTGGAGTAACTCAGCAGGTCAGGCAGCATCTGTGGAGCAATGGAATAGCTGACGTTTCTGGTTCAGACCCTTCTTCAGACCTGAATTACTTTATTCAATTACGATTCCTTTTCTCCAGGGATGCTACCTGACCCCCTGAGTTATTCCAGCATTTTGTGTCTATCGTTGGTGTAAACAAGCATCTCAGCAGGTCTGAAGAAGGGCCTCGACCCGAAACGTCACCTATTCCTTTTCTCAAGAGATGCTGTCTGACCCGCTGAGTTACTTTTGTGTCTCAAGTCCTTCCAACACATTAACATTAACGTTTCAGGGTACAGATGCTGAAGGCGAGATAGAGGTGTGGGTAAAAGAGAAGGGGCAGTTGCTTTACTGATTAAGGAGAACTTCATGGCGATTATTTGGGGTGACGTTAATAATGATTCGTCCAGTGAGTCTCTATGGGTGGAGCTGAGAAATAAAAAGGGAATGATCACCTTGTTGAGAGTGTACTACAGGCTGCCAAATAGCCAACATGATGAAGAGCTAATATGCCAGGAGATTGCAGGCAGTTGCGAGAATAATAAGGCTGTCATAGTAGGGGATTTTAACCTTCCCAATATAGACTAGGAACGCCATAGCATCAATGGCTTAGACCGGATGGAATTTGTCAAATGTGTTCAGGAAAGTCTCCTGAGCCAATATGTAGAGGATCCTACAATGCAGAGGGCAAAGCTTGACCTCCCCTCAGGAAATGTGGAGGAGCAAATGACTGAAGTGTCGGAGGGTGAGCTTTTGGGACATCGACCACAATTAAATTAGCTTTATAGTTATGGATAAGAGCAGGGCTGGTCTTCAAGTTAAAGTTCTGAACTGGGGCAAGACCAACTTTGATGATATTAGAAGATAGGTACAAACTGTTGGAATAGCAAAGAAAATACGTGCAGGAGTGGGACAATCGGCCCTTTGAGCCAGCACCACCATTCAATATGATCATGGCTGTTCATCTAAAATTATACCCCGTTCCTTTTTTTCCCCCCATATCCCTTGATTCCTTTAACCCGAAGAGCTAAATCTAACTCCCTCTTGAAAACATCCAATGAATTGGCCTCCACTGTCTTCTGTGGCAGAGAATTCCACAGATTCACAACTCTGGATGAAAAAGTTTTTCCTCATCTCAGTTCTAAATTGCCTACCCCTTATTCTTAAGTTGTGACCACTGATTCTGGACTCCCCCAACTTCCAAAACATTTTTCCTGGAACTCAGTGGGCCAGGCAGCATCTCTGGATAGAAGAAATGGGTGACCTTTCAGGTTGAGACCCTTCTTCAGACTGAGAGTCTGGGGAGAAGGAGGCACCGAGATAAGGATGGGCAAGGCGTGAAGACGAGACATCAAAGCGGGTGGAGGCCAAGGAAAATGTAGCATAGATCATTGTTAGTGAGGGGAAGAAGACAACAAAGCAGACAGAGATAAAATTTCATCAGGGGGAGAGTCAGACTGGTCAGAGAACTGGCAGACGCAGACTTGTAAAAGTTGATTGGAGTAGGCTCGGTACGGGCGGCACGGTAGCGCAGCGGTAGAGTTGCTGCTTTACAGCGAATGCAGCGCCGGAGTCTCAGGTTCGATCCTGACTACGGGTGCTGCACTGTAAGGAGTTTGTACGTTCTCCCCGTGACCTGCGTGGGTTTTCTCCGAGATCTTCGGTTTCCTCCCACACTCCAAAGACGTACAGGTATGTAGGTTAATTGGCTGGGTAAATGTAAAAAAAATTGTCCCTAGTGGGTGTAGGATAGTGTTAATGTACGGGGATCACTGGGCGGCACGGACTTGGAGGGCCGAAAAGGCCTGTTTCCGGCTGTATATATATGGTATGATATGATGATAGGCTGTTTGCAGGCAAAGGGACGGCCGGAAAGTGGGATGTTATTAAGAGTGTGATGGTAAATGTTGAATGTATGCATTTTCCTGTTCAAGTGAAGGGAAAGGCAAGTGGGAGTAAGAAAGCCTGGATGACGAGGGAAATTGAAACTCTGTTCAGGAAAAAAGCAGGAAACACGGGACAGGTATAAGGAGCTCGGATCAAGTGTATCCCTAGAGGAGTTCAGAGGACTAATCATACTTAGAAAGGAAAACAGGAGGGGAAAATGGGGGCAAGAGAGTGCTCTGGCAAATATAATAAAGGAGAATTGAATTGAATTATTATGAACGAAATTTGGTTATAAAAAGCAACAAAAACACACAACTACATAATTGAACACAAACATCTGTCACAGTGACTCTCCTCCAGGCACCTCCACACTGTGATGGAAGATAAAAAAGAAAGTCTTATCCATTCAAATGTATTTTATGTACATTAAGGAAAAGAGTGAGGGAGAGAAATAGAGAACTAGAGAGAGAATAGGGACCGTCAGAAATCAAAGTGGTCATCTACAGTATGTGAGGAGCTGCAGGAAGTGAGCAAGATCTTCAATAAGTAGAAACAAAGAACAGCAGATGCTTATTAATACACAAAAGGCCAGCAAGTGCTGGAGTAACTCAGCAAATCAGGCAGCATCCCTGGAGAACATGGATCGGTGACATTTCGGGTCGAGACCCTTTTTCAGACACCTATCCATGTTTTGCAGAGATGCTGCCAGACCTGCTGAGTTACTCCAGCACTTTGTGTCCTTTTGGCTCTTCAATGAGTGTTTCTCCTCTATTTTTACTGTCAAGAAGGACATGTAAACTGGGGAAGTCGGGACAGTTAATGGAGATGTCTTTAGGACAGTCTGTTTTGCCGTTGAGGAGGTGCTGGATATAGTGAGGCACATGGAGGTAGATAAATCTCTCGGGCCTGATCAGACGTAGCTGACATTGTGGGAATATGGAGAAAAAAAACTGCAGGAGCCTCTTGGTGACAATACGAATCATCGTTAGACACGGGTGAGGTGCCGGGTGACTGGAGGGTGGCTAATGTTGTGCCTCTTTTTAACAAGGGTTTCAAGTAAAAGCCTAGGAACTAAATACCAGTTGACATTACATCTGTTGTAGGCAATTTACTGGAAAGGATTCTGAGGAATAAGATACATGCATTTGGATCGACAAATGGGAGAGCGTGTCTCACAGATTTCATTTGGGTTTTTTAAACCCAGAAGGTTGATGAGGGCAAGGCTGTACATGTTGTCTTTGTGCACTTCAGTAAGGCCTTGGATAAGGTTCCGCATGTTAGGCTGCTCTGGAGGTTAGATTGCATGTTATCTAGGGAGAGATAGCTGACTGGATCCAGAATTGGCTTCATGGAAGGAAGCAGAGTGTGGTCGTACTGTGTGTGGTTTTTCAGACAGGAGGCCAGAGACTAGTGTGTCTCAGGGATTGGTGCGAGACCCATTGCTGTTTGTGGTTTATATTAAAACAATGGGCCACACAGTGACACATCGGTAGAGTTGCTGCCCTACAATGCTTGCAGTTCCCGAGACCCGACTACGTGTGCTGTTTGTATGGAGTTTCTACGTTCTCCCCGTCACCGCAAGGGTTTTCTCCGAGATCTTCGGTTTCCTCCCACACTCCAAAGACGTACAGGTTAATTGGCTTGGGTTTGTATACTTGGTGTGAGTGTAAATTGTCCCTCGTGTGTGTAGGCTTGTGTTACTGTGCGGGGATCGCTGGTCAGCGCAGACTCGGTGAAATAAAGGGCCTGTTTCCATGCTGTATCTCTCAAAACTAAAGCTAAACTAAAATAATTAAAAACTAAAGCAAAAACAATTTGGATGAGAATATCCAAGACAAGATTAGTAAGTTTGTAGCTGACATTATAGTAGGTAGTATAGTGGACAGTGAAGAGGGTTGTCACAAATTACTGCAGGGTCTTGATCAGCTGGGCACGTGAGCTTAAGAATGAGTAACGGAGTTCAATGTTCGTATGAGGTGTTACATTTTCATAAGTCAAACCAGGGCTGGACCTTCACAGTGAACGCAGGATTCTGGAAGTGTTGTACAGCAGAGGGATCTAGCGGTACAGGTGCACAGTTCCCTAAAAGTGACGACATAGGTAGATAGTGGGGTAGAGAAGGCTTTCGGTATATTAACCTTTCTTCAGTCAGGGTACTGAGTATAGAAGTTGGGATATTCGGTTACAGTTGGGGAGGTCCCATTTGGAGGATTGTGTTTACTTTTGAGCACCCTGTTTAGGAAGGATGAATCACAGAGGTTCTCGACACGATACATCACCCATTCCTTCTCTCCAGAGATGCTGCCTGACCCGCTGAGTTACTCCAGCATTTTGTGATACCACTGCTTAGGAAGGATGTTAATAATCTGGAAAGAGTGCAGAGCAGATTTACGAGGAAGTTGCCAGGATGTGAGGGCCTGAGCTATAGGGAAATATTGGGCTCACAGGCACTTTATTTTCCAGAGCGCAGGAAGCTGAGGTTGTGAGTGATCTTACAAAGCTGTTGAAATTCATGAGAAATTGATAGGAAGAAATCACAGAGTCTTTTACCCATGATTGGGGAATCAAGAACCAAAGATCATAGGTTTAAGATGAAGAGGGAAAATAATTAATAAGAACATGAAGGGCAACATTTTTCACGCAGAGGGTGGTGGGTGTATGGAATAATTTGCCAGAGGAGGTAGTTAAGGCAGGTACAATAACAACATTTAAAGGACATTTGGGCAGGTACATGGATAGGAAAGGTTCAGCTGGACATTACCCAATACAGGCAAATTGGACTAGTTTGGATGGGACATCTTGGACAGCATGGATGAATTGAGGCAAGGGGCCTGTTTCTGTGCTGCATGAATGCCCATACTCCCCTCCCCCCCCCACCCCCACAATCACCTGCACCACCACAACCCTATCATGGAATAGATAGTTTGGATGCATAGAGTACTTCACCCAGATTAGGGGAATCAAGAACCAGAAGACACAGGTTCAAGGTGAGAGGGGAAAACTTTAATAGGAGCCCGAATCACTCACTGAGTGGTGGGTATATGGACAAGCTGTCAGAGGAGGGAGTTGAGGCATGGACACAGAAATCATACTGAAGGTAGACACAAAATGCTGGAGTAACTCAGCGGGGATAAGCAGCATCTCTGGAGAGAAGGAATGGGTGACGTTTCGGATCGAGTCCCTTCTTCAAACTGATGTCAGAGGAGTGGGTGGGACAGAGATAAAATGTAGTCGGAGACAGTAAGACTGATGGGTGAACTGGGAAGGCGGAGGGGTTGGGGAGAAAAGCAAGGGCAACTTGAAGTTAGAGAAGTCAATGTTCAAACTGCTGGGGTGTAAGCTACCCAAGTGAAATATGAGGCCTCCAATTTGCGCTGGCCCTCACTCTGACAGTGGAGGAGGCCCAAAGTGAGATTGAGAATGGGAGGGGGAAGTTAAAGTGCTGAGCCACTGGGAGATCAGGTAGGTTTAGGCGGACTGAGCGGAGGTGTTCAGCGAAACGATCGCCGAGCCAGCTTTTGGTCTCGCCGAAATACAGGAGTTGACACCTGGAACAGTATGTGGTTGGAGGAGGTGCAGGCGAACCTCTGCCTCACCTGTTGACTGTTGGGGTCCTTGGACGGAGTTGAGGGTGGAGGAATCTCCTGCGGTTGCAGGGGAAAGTACCTGGGGAGAGGGCGGTTTGGGGGGGAAGGGATGAGTTGACCAGGGAGTTTCAGAGGGAACGGTCTCTGCGGAAAGCAGAAAGGGGTGGAGATGGGAAGATGTGGCCAATAGTGGGATCCCGTTGGATGTGGCGAAAATGTGGGAGGATTATATGCTGTATGTGACGGCTGATGGGATGGAAGGTGAGGACAAGGGGGTCTCTGTCCTTGCTACGAATGGGGGGAGGGGCAGCAAGATCGCAGCTGCAGGATATCGAGGAGACCAGAGTGAGAGGCTCATCTATAATGGATGAGGGGAACCCCCATTCCCTAAACAAATCATGCTGTTGGGTTGCATCACAGCTTGGTTTGGGAAGAGCTCTGCCCATGCCTGCAAGTAATTGCAAAGAGTTGTGCAAAAGTAGCCCGGTCCATCACACAGACCATAAGGCAAGGGAGCAGAATTAGGTTGTTGAACCCATCAAGTCTACTCCACCATTCAATCTATCTTTCCCTCTCAACCTCATTTTCCTGCCTGTAACCTTTGACACACTTACCAATCATGGATCGATCAATCTCTGCTTTAAAAATACCCAATGACGGCATCCACAGCTGCCTGCGGCAATAAATTCCACAGATTCATCACCCATTTGCTAAAGAAACTTGAGACCAGGCTCCCCGCTACTGACTCCATCTGCATGTCACGCTGCTCGGGAAAGCAGTCAACATATCAAAGTATTTTGCACGTCCCTCTTTCCTGCCTCTCCCCGTTGTGTCAAAGATACAGAAGCTTAAAAGTACGCTCTATCAGACTATGAAAAGGATATTCTGGTCTGGTATCAGGTTTCTCAATGGTCCTTCCATAAGCGAGGGTACAGTTTGATTTTGTTCAACCTCATTGCAGACCTCGGACTTTGTCTCTGAAACTGTTGCTCTACAATGAGGAAAACTATACCCTGCTCTCTGTATCTTTCCCTCCCCTACATATTATACACGAGTTTGCCTTGATTGTGTTTATGTGTAGTGTTATGCGGACAGCACAGTGGTGCAGATAGGGTTTCTGCTTTACAGCCCCAGAGACCCAGGTTCGATCTTGATTACAGGTGATGTCTGTACACAATTTGTATGTTCTCACTCTGACTGCGTGAGTTTCCTCCCACACTCCAAAGATGTACAGGTGAGTAGGGTAATTGGCTTTAGTAAGTTATAAAATGATCCTTGGTATGTAGGATAGCGTTAGTGTAGGGGGTGATCGCTGGATGGTGCCGACTTAGTGGGACAAAGGGTCTGTTTCTGTGCTATATCTCTAACATCTAAAGTAAATCCGAATTTGATTGGACAGCATGCAAAACAATGTGTAGGAAAGAACTGCAGATGCTGGTTTAAATCGAAGGTTGGCACAAAATGCTGGGGTAACTCAGCGGGTCAGGCAGCATCTCTCGAGAGAAGGAATGGGTGACGTTTCGGGTCGAGACCCTTCTTCAGACTTTTTATTAGCAGAAACAATGGGTCTGCCAGGGCGGTTCTGTTTGTGGATTTTGGGGAGAAGATAAAATCGAGACGTGCGGGACTGGGGAATGATAAGGTTGGAGGCTTTAGAGGGCAGAGAGCCGGAGGTAATGACATCAGAAATGGTGTGTGATATTAAGGTCTGGTGCTCGTCTGTGGGATCATGGTCCAAGGTTAAGTAGGAGAGAGATGTCTGAGAGTTGTCGTCTGGCCTCAGCCCGGTGGAGGTCAGTGCGCCAGATTACCACGGCACCTCCCTTGTCAGTGGGTTTAATTATCAAGTCGGGTTGCTGCAGAGTGAGCGGAGGACTGTACGTTCAGGGAGGGAGAGGGTAGAGTTAGTAAGGGGAGCGGAAAGTTTGATGCGGTTGTGGAGTCTTGGAAATGAAAATGTCTAAAGAAGGTAGATGGCCATCCGGGGGGAGTCCAAGAGGAGGGGTCTGGTGGAGACGGGAGAAGGGGTCATCACTGGGTGGTGAGGATTCCTTCCCACAGAACAAAGGCATGAATGCGGAGGCAACAGAAGAAGAGCTCTACATCGTGGTGGACCCGATGCCTGTTCCACTGAGTTACTCCAGCATTTTGTGTCTGCATGCAAAACAATGTTAGGTACAAGTGAGAATAATAAACCTAAACCGAAAACTCAATTTGAAAGACAGTTGGACAAGTACGTGGATTGAAAAGGGTTTGAGGGATACAAAACGCGGGCAAATGGGACTAGCTCAGATGGGATATCCAGGTCGGCATGGATGCGTTGGACAAAAGGTAGACACAAAAAACTGTAGTAACTCAGCGGGTCAGGCAGCATATCTGGAGAGAAGGAATGGGTGACGTTTCGGACCGAGACCCTTCTTCAGATGTGGTGCCAAAGGGCCTGTCCCCATGTTGTATGACTCTTTGAAGACACTTACTTTGTAGAGGACGGAAGCCTCCTCGATGGGGATGATGACGTGGCCTTGGTGCTCACTGGAGCAAGAGCAGACGATGCAGATGGCACCCTGGCACTCCAGGCAGAAGAGCTTGTGTCTCTCCTGGTGCCGCTGGCAGTAGAAGGCCGGCTGTCCCTGGCGGGGCTCCAGCTTCAGCTCCTTCACACCCTCCACAATGTTGGCCAGCTTGCGGTTGGGCTTCAACCTCTTGTCCTTGAACACCTCCCTGCACTCGGGGCAGGAGTAGAAGGCATCGCCCTTCTCCCAGCTCCGCGAGATGCACAGCCGGCAGAAGTTGTGGTCGCACTCCAGGGCCACCGGCTCCTGGAAGAAATCCAGGCAGATGGAGCAGGTCACCTCGCTGTAGAGTCGACCAAGGGGTGGTAGGGAGGCCATTATCCAAGGTCCAGCCTTCTCAGTAACCTCCGTCAAAATCTGTGGAGTAAAACACAAACATCTAAATTTAGTGTCTCCCTGCGCTGTTTCATGGTTGATCAGGTGGAACCTGTGGTGTACACGTCCTATAGGCTCCCAGTACGAATGTTCCTCTGGAGATCAGAGCTTTCAACTTAGGCCAAAGCTCCAGCACGAAGGGAGTGGCGACACAGTGACGCAGCGGTAGAGTTGCTGCCTTACAGCACAAGAGAACCGAGTTCCATCCTACGAGTGCAGTCTGTGCGGAGTTTGTACGTTCCCTATGTGACCACGTGGGTTTTCTCTGGGTGCTCCGGTTTCATCTCACATTCCAGAGAGATGCAGGTTTGTAGGTTAATTGGCTTTATTGTAAATTGGCCCTGGTGGGTAGGATAGTGCTAGTGTATCACCGGTCGGCATGGACTCGGTGGGCCAAATGGCCTGTCTTCACTCTGTATCTCTAAAGTCTAAAGTCCAAGGAATGCTCCTGCCTTGTCAGAGTAAGGACCACCTTTCACCTCCAACACAAGATCATAAATCCCAGTGTGGGATCACTGAATTCAGAATGATTTCCTGAGTCCAGTTTCAGCGTTAAAAACATTTTATTCAGGTAAAATAGTTATTTGGTATCAGAGCAAAGTATTAAAAGATCTGCAGACCTTAACTAAAAACTGAACATATCATAGCTAATACAACGAAAAGCTGACTAATTATAACTAAAAGACTGAAGACTGAACTGGTCATTCAACTATAAACTTTCACACAGAACTCACTTTGAACACACAGCTGAAAATCAGGCTTCTTTAGCTAGATAGGATGATCTATGTATCTCTGTATCCAAGGGCCCCAGGACCTAATCTGCAGGAAGAGGATGGGCGGGCTAGGACTTTATTCCTGCAGCGCAGGAGGATGAGGGGTTATCTAACAGAGGTGTATAAGATAATGATCTGCATTGACACATATATAAAAAAACTGTATCCAGTAAAAACATATGCAAGCCATACACGTTCAATAGGTATTGTGAAGAGAAAATTGGGCATAGTGCAGAATATTGTATTACAGCTACAGAGAAATGGCTTGTAACATGTAACCTGGCCATTTACAACATTGGTCTTTGTACGATCGTTGTGTATGCAAACATCCTATTGTCAACACAGAAAATGTTGGAGTAATCAGAGTAACTCTCTGGGAGATAGACACAAAGTGCTGGAGTAACTCAGCGGGTCAGGCAGCATCCCAGTAGAATGTGCACAGGAGAAGCTTTGTGTCAAAACCCAATGGCTGGTAATAGATGAACACATGCTGTGTCCTGCCTCTCCTCTTTTCCAGCTTTCTTTCCCAACCCCCACAATCAGTCGGAAGAAGGGTTCTGACTAAAAACATCACCTATCCACATTCTCCTAGGATGCTGCCTGACCCCCCAGTGTTACTCCAGCAGTTTGTGCCTATCTTTGGAAATAACTAATTCTGTGATTCTTTTTTATCAGCACCTTTAGAGAATACGGATAGGTGACGTTTCGGGTTGAGACCGTTGTTCAGACTTTCTACAGGGAACTATGTGAACATAGAAACATAGAAGATAGGTGCAGGAATAGGCCTTTCGGCCCTTCGAGCCATCACTGCCAATTAATATGATCTTGGCTGATCATCCAAAATCAGTACCCCGTTCCTGCTTTTTTCCCATATCCCTTGATTCCGTTAGCCCAAATACCTAAATCTTACCATCTCTTCAAAACATCCAGTGAATTTACCTCCACTGCCTTCTGTGGCAGAGATTTCAAAAGATTCACAACTCTCTGGGTGAAAAAGATTTTCATCACAGTTCTAAATGGCCTACCCCTTATTTTTAAAATATGACCCCTGGTTCTGGGCTCCCCCAACATCGGGAACACTTTTCCTGCATCTGGCCTGTCGAATCCCTTAAGAATTTTATATGTTTCTATAAGATCCCCTCTAATCCTTATAAATTCCAAGGAATACAAGCCCAATCGATCCATTCTTTCATAATTTGTCAGTCCTGCCAACCCCAGGAATTAACCTGGTGAACCTATGCTCTACTCCCTCAATGGCAAGAATGTCCTTCCTCTAATTAGGAGACCAAAACTGCACACAATACTCCAGGAGTGTTCTCACCAGGAGTGTTCTCACCCTGTACAACTGCTGTAGGACCTCCTTGCTCCTAAACAACTCAAATCCTCTTGCAATGAAGGCCAACATGCCATTAGCTTTCTTCACTGCCTGCTGTACCTGCACGCTTACTTTCAGTGACTGATGTACAAGGACACCGAGGTCTCACTGCACCTCCCCTTTTCCTAATCTGATACCAATCATATAGTAATCTGCCTTCCTGTTCTTGCCACCAAAGTGGATAACCTCACATTTATCCACATTATACTGCATCTGCCATGCATCTACCCACTCACGCAACCCATCCAAGTCACCCTGCAGCCTCATAGCATGCCCCTCACAGCTCACAGTGCCACCCAGCATTGTACTTGCACTCCTAGATCTATCTCCTCTAGAGCTTGCTCTAGTAGGTTCCTGTCTAATACCATTAAAGTTGGCTTTGCTCCAATTCAGAATTTTGGCATGCGGGCCTGCCCTGTCTTTTTCCATCACGACTTTAATACTCTTAGAACAGTGGTTGCTGCTCCTAAATATTTTGCTGATGGACATTTCAGTCACTTGCCTGATCCATTAACCTGTTCAAAACTTTGAACAATAAACCAATTCCCACAAAATTCAAGCTTCAAGTTTTCCCTGTGGCATAATATACTCTGTTCCCACAAATTTCAAGTAAATTAATTTCCACTGCACTTAGTTAACACCAATTTAAAATTCATCATCAGAGAGTCAGAATCATATGGCACGGAAACACGCCACGTGTAGGAAGGAATTACAGATGCTGGTTTACACCAAAGATAGACACAAAATGCTGGGGTAACTCAGCGGGACAGGCCCATTTCTGGATAGAATGAATGGGTGACGTTTTGGGTTGAGACCCTTCTTCAGGGCCCAAAACGCCACTCATTCCTTCTAACCAGTGATGCTGGCTGTCCCGCTGAGTTACTCCAGCATTTTGTGTCTGTCTTTGACGAAAACAAGTCATTCACCCAACCCGTCCAAACCCAATAAGATGCCTCATCTAAGCTAGACCCATTTGTTTACATTTGACCCATATCCAAACAAATGTTTTTTATCCATGCCTTCTAAATCTTGTTTTTGTATCCGCCTCAACCACTTCATCTGGAACGTCAGACCCCCAGTGTAAAAAGATTGCCACACAGGCTGCTATTGTCTATCCCCTCTCACATTACACCGATGTCCCAATTTCTTCATTTCCGTATCCAGGGAAACAAAAAACGGTACAGTCACCATTTCTATTCCCCTCATTATTTTAAACATCTCTATAAAAGATTACCCCACAGCCCCCTGCACTGCAAGGAATAACGCCCTAGACCAACTCATCTCTCCCTATAGCTCAGGCCTTCAAATCCTGCCATTAACCTTGTCAATTTCTAGTTTAGTGATACAGCATGAAACAAGCCCTGTGGCCCACTGAGTCCATGCTGGCCAGCAATCATCCATATACTAGTTCTATCCCTCACGCTAGGGACGATTTACAGAAGCCAATTAACCTACAAACCTGCACGTCTTTGGAATGTGGGAGGGGGGAGGGGGAGTGAAAATGTTCCGCTGAACTGAAAATCCTTGAACGCAGTCATGTTTCAAATCGCGGAGATGGAATGCGGAAGGGACGTGCAGAATGCGATTGGGTGAACGACAACGTTGACAAGGAAAGTTAATTTTTAACTCGACAGTTTGAAGAAGGGTCTCGACCCGAAACGTCACCCATTACTTCTCTCCAGAGATGCTGCCACACCTGCTGAGTTACTCCAGTTTTTTGTGTCTATCCTCGGCAGTCTGATACATCAGCGTAACATGCAAGAGCATGAAACAGAACAGTGTCGTCACATGTTTAGAGAGAAGACACGTTTAGACGCAGCACAGTGGTGCAGCTGATAGAGCTGCTGCCTCGCAGCGTCACGGTCCCGGGTTCGAGCCTGCCCTCGGGTGCTGTATGTTGTAGCGTTTGCACATTCTCCCTGCGACTGCGTGGGTTTCCTCCCACATCGGAAAGACGAGCGGTGTTTGTGGGTTAATTGGCCTCTTTAAAAATGCCGCCCGCCTGTCTCCATACGGTCTCTCTAAACTTAGCGATCCAATGTCAAACACAATTAGTAACAATGATGGACATGTGAAAAGTTCAGCGCCTTTGTATCCGTCCAGGCTTGTTATAATGAGCGCGTATACAGGGGAATCCGCTTTCTACCAGAGAGCTTTGCACACTTAAATCCCTGTCCGAGTGTCGGTCCGAGTCCAGGCTTCATGTCCAAACACCGCTTTGCAGCCTGCGCCTGAGTTACTATTTAAAGCGCCATTTTACGCAAGGTCGTTAAAAAGTTACAGAGGCCTTCGATTCACTTCAGCCCGGCGCCCAATGTTTACATGTAGTTTGATCGCAAAAAGACGATCTTCGAGCGTGAAAAAAAATTACCGAGGGTTGAATGAACTCAGCCGAACATTGCAAATAAAATAACTTTTTTCGCTGGAAGTTGCAAACCGCTCGGGTGTGCATTTAGTGCACTGCACTGATTACTTCTAGTGTAACTGACTCTCCTCATGGGAACGTGTGTATTTAGGTAAAGCCTTGTGTGCCCGACATGTTCACAGCTTGCAAGTTCCAGCTTCGGAACCCGCGTTATATCCCGACATGTGTTGGGTCGCGCCGTACCTGAGTCGGCCGTTGAGGCGAGTTGCAGTACGAGCCGTTACAAAACCGCACCTCAAGTTGTCTTCACTTGTGGCGAGGGTTTCACTCGCTACTGGCAGCTTTTGATTCTGCCCGCAGGGAGACAGACTGGTGAAGTTGAATGTATTGCACCACCGGCCACAGCCGACAGTGGCGCTACTGAGCGAGTTCGGTGGCCGGCAACGTTGCAGTGCCAGTGAAAGAGTCTAACAGAAAGTGTGGGAAGGAACTACAGAAATGTTGGTTTAAAGCGAAGTGGGACACAAAAATTCGGAGTAACTCAGCGGGCCAGGCAGCATTTCTGGGGAAAAGGAATAGGGGACATTTCGGGTCGAGACCCTTCTTCAAACTTACCACCTCATGTTCGTGTGTCTATCTTCGGTTTAAACCAGCATCTGCAGTACTTTCCTAGATGTTTTTCTTTTATTTTCATTGATTTTGAAGCACTGAAACAGGCCCCTCGGCCCATCTCGTCAATGTCGACCAAGATGTCCCATCTACCTGCCCGCGTTTGGCCCTTATCCCTCGAAACTTTCCTGTATTCACTGGAATTTAGACTTGTATTCACTGGAATTTAGAAAGATGAGATGGGATCTTAGAGAAACATATAGAATTATTAAGAGATTGGACATGCTAGATGCAGGAAACATGAGCCCAGAACCGAGGGCCACAGTTTTAGAATAATGGGTAGGCCATTTAGAACTGAGATGAGGAAAAACCTTTTCATGCAGAGTCGTGAATTTGTGGAATTCTCTGCCTCAGAAGGCAGTGGAGGCCGATTCACTGGATGCATTCAAAAGAGAGTTTGATAGAGCTCTTAGGGCTAGTGGAATCAAGGGGTATGGGAAGAAGGCAGGAACGGGGTAGTAATTGTGGATGATCAGCCATGATCACATTGAATGGCAGTGCTGGCTCGGAGGGCTGAATGGCTTCCTCCTGCACCTAATGTATGTATCTATGTATCGATCCACATCCCTGTCCAAATGTCTTTTTAAATGTTTTTACAGTACCAGCCTCAACTACGTCCTCTGGCAGCTGGTTCCAAATCTCCACCATCTTCTGAAAAACTTGCCCCTCGGGTTCCTATGAAATCTTTCTCTTCTCACCTTAAATCTATGTCCTCTGGTTCTTGTAAAAACAAGGAACTGCAGATGCTGGTTTATACCACAGATAGACTCAAAGTGCTGGAGTAACTCAGCTGGTCAGGCAGCATCACTGGAGAAAAATGATTAGGTGACATTTTGTGTCGGGACTCTTCTTCAGACTGAAAGTAGGGGGTGGGGTGAGAGCCAGAGGATTGAAAAGACCTAAACAAATCAGGGTCAGCAAAGGACCTAAAGCAGGGTTGAACCTTGCTTGGCCCATTGTTGGCTGGGGAAGGTGTGATCTCAAGAATCTGAGGTGAATTGTAGAACTGGTGAAATGACCAGGGTGGTGCAAGTGGGCTCATTTACCTGGTTCCCGAGAATCGTCTGAGGCAGAATAGGTACCCTGCCCAAAGGCCCATTGGCCGGTGTAACCGGGGGGGGGGGGGGGAGCAGAAGATGTTGCATGTGAGGAGCGTGGGCTGGTAGGAGGGTGACCCGGGGTATTGCCTCCAGCACCTTAATGGTCGGCCGCAGGAGCCGTTCCTGGGGCACAGAGATGTCCAGGAGAGGAGAGGGATGTTGGTTCGTGCAAGTGCTCCAGTACATCGAGCGGGTGGACCGACCGGCCTTTGGACATTGAATAATGACGCCAAAACATGGTGGCGCCCGCATGTGTAATATATGCAAAAATAATCATTGTGCAGTTGCACATGTGCCAAATAAAACACTATTCAACCTATTGAACTATTGAGCGTCTGACACCTCATTCTCATAGAGTCATAGATTGATACAGTGTGGAAACAGCCCCTTCAGCCTAACTCGCCCACACCTGCCAACAATGTCCCAGCTACCCTAGTCCCACTTGCCTGCGTTTGGTCCATAACCTTCCAAAACTTGTCCTATCCATGTACCTGTCCAACTGTTTCTTAAACGATGGGATAGTCCCAGGCTCAACGACCTCCTCTGGCAGCTTGTTCCATACACCCACCACCCTCTGTATGAAAATATTACCCCTCGGATTCCTCTTAAATCTTTTCCCCTTCACCTTGAACCTATATCCTCTGGTCCTCAATTCCCCTACTCTGTGTAAAAGACTCTGTGCATCTACCCGATCTATTCCTCTCATGATTTTGTATACCTCTATAAGATCTCCCCTCATCCTGCGACTCTCAATGGAATAGAGATTTTTATTTTCTTGATCTCTTTTACTCCATCACAGGCGACAGACTATCAACTGATCCGTACTCTAAACCCACAGACTCCAACAGTTATCTGGACTGCTCCTCCTCCTACTCTACTTTTTGCAAAAATGCCACCCCTTACTCTCAATCTCTTCATCTTCGCCGCATCTGCTCCCGAGAAGAGGTTTCCCATTTGAGATGTCCTCTGTCTTTAGTAAGTGTGGTTCCCCCCCCGCTGTCAAAGATGGATCCCTCACCCCCTTCTCCTCTGTGTCCCATAGTTCTGCTCTCACTGCCCCTTGCCCCCAGACTAGAGAAAGGATAGAGTTCCCCTGATCCTCACATTTCATCCAGTGCATTATGCTCCAATATTTCCGTCTCCTTCAACATGACCTCACCACGAGACACATTTTCCCATCCCCAACTCTTCCTGTTTTCTTCAGAGACTGATCCCTCCACAAATCCCTGGTTCACTCATCCCTTCAACCAACACCCTCCCCTCCCCAGATACTCTCCCCTGCAACCGCAGGAGATGTAACACCTGCCCTTTTACTTCCTCTGTCATATCCATCCAGTGATTCCAACAGCCCTTCCAGGTTAGAGAGAGGTTCACGTGCACCTCCTCTAACTTCATCTACTGCACCTGATGTTCCAGCTGTGCCCCCTGTGCATCAGCGAGAGCAAATGTAGACGAGGCAACTGTTTCACTGAACACCTGCCAGAACTGCCAGAGGAGGTAATTGAGGCAGGGCTTGTCCCAACATTTAAGAAACAGTTAGACAGATACATGGATAGCACAGGTTTGGAGGGATATGAGCCAAATGTGGGCCGGTGGGACTAGTGCAGCTGGGACATGTTGACCGGTGTGGGCAAGATGGGCCTATTTCCAGGCTGTATCACTCTATGACTCTATGACCTGCTAGGTCTCCTAGTTACAATTTTAACTCCCCTTCACATTCCCCTATTGATCTTTCTGTCTTGGGCCTCCTTCATTGTGAGAGTGAGACCACAAACAAACTGGAGGAACAGCACCTCATATGTTGTTTGGGTATCATGCAACCCAATGGTATGAATATTGAATTTTCAAATATTAGGCCACGAACCAAAAACCGGCCGACTCAACCTCTCCCTACAGGTCAACCCCTCTAGTTGTGGCAACATCCTCGTGAATCCTCTCTGTCCTGGCAATGTCCTTGTAAGTCATCTGTGCACCCTTTCCAGCTTGACAACATCTTTCCTACAACATAGAACTGAACACTATACTCTAAATGCGGTCTCACAAACGTCTTATACAACTGCAACACGACCTCCTAATTTCTGTGCTCAAATGCTCTCATTGATGAAGGCGATGTACCAAAAGCCTTTTTGACCACCTTGTCGACCTGCGACTCGACCTTAAAGGAACCATGCACCTGCATTCCTAGAACCCTCTGCTCTCCAACACTCCCCAGAGCCGTACCATTCACTCTGTAGATCCTGCCCATGTTAGATTTACCAAAATGCAACACCTCCCATTTATCTGTATTAAATTCCATCAACCATTCTCCAGCCCACCTGGCCAATCGATCAAGATCCTACTGCAATTTTTCACAACCATCTTCACTATCTTCAAAACCATCCACTTTTGTATCATTAGCAAACTTTCTATTCTTGCCATGTATGTTCTCAACCAAATCATTGATATAAACGTAAAACAGTAACAGCCCAGCGCCGAACCCTGAAGCACACCGCTAGTCACAGGCCACCAGTTTGGGAAGATACCCTCCACCATTACCCTTTGCTTCCTCCCATGAAGCTGATTTTCTATCCATTCAGCTATCTCTCCTTTGATCCCTTGCAATCTAACGTTCCAGAGCAGCATACCATGTGGTAATCTAGCAATGTATGTGCCAACAGACACAGCTATCTAAAATCAGTCTGAAGAAGGGTCTCGACCCGAAAAGTCACCCATTCCTTCTCTCCAGAGATGGTGCCTGACCCGTTGAGTTACTCCAGCATTTTGTGATACCTTCGATTTGTACCAGAATCTGCAGTTATTTTCCTTCACAGCTATCTAAACTCTATGATGGCAGCACTAATGAGACTTTTAAAAAAGCTTTTAACAAGGCACATGGATATGTGTAGAATGGAGGGCTATGGATCATGTACAGGCAGATGAAATTAGTTTACGCTGGCATCATGTTCGACACAGACATTGTGGGTCGAAGGGCCTGTTCCTGTGCTGTACTATTCTGTGTTCTATGTACACCTCCTCCCAACTGCTTCCTTTAATGAGCCTATTTTATTCCCCCAATTTCACCCTCCCCATTGTATCTCGAGTGATGGTGAAACTTTTTTCGTGCACAGAAAGAAAGTTGCCATTTGTCGGAGCAAGACGAAGGATACAGAGAAGATTTACAAGGATGCTGCCAGGACTCGAGGGCCTGAGCTACAGGGAGAGGTTGAGCAGGCGAGGACCCTCTTCCTTGGAGTGCAGGAGGATGAGGGGTAATACTTTCAAAGTGCACAAAATCATGAGAGGAATAGATTGGGATGATGCACAAAGTCTCGTGCCCAGAGTAGGGGACTCGAGAACCAGAGGATATAGGTTTAAGATGAGGGGAGAAAGATTTAATGGGAACCAGAGGAGTAACATTTTCACACAAAGGGTGGTGGGTGTATGGAGCGAGCTGCCAGAGGAGGTAGTTCAGGCAGGCATTATCACAATGTTTAAAAATCATTGAATGTCTGCAATGAAGCAGAGGAGAATCACACTGTACTCTTACTGATGGAAAGACTGTTCTGAACGCTGACAATGGAGACATTCTACCCAGTTTCATACAAGCAAGCTACAAGGTTGATCTCCCATCACTTCCTCTGTGTCTGCCATCAAAGATCATTCCGAGTTCCGCTCTCTAGTATTAATCTGTTTAAACACTGAAGACAGTGAAACAATCTGTTGTTTCCACGGAAGAGCTGCATGATGCGTTTACTTATAGCAACCGCTTGCCACTACCTGTGCCATTTAATCAGTAATCAAACAATCAGTCCCTCTTGTGAATTCCTGCACATGATTCATAGAAACATAGAAAATAGGTGCAGGAGGAGGCCATTCGGCCCTTTGAGCCAGCACCGCCATTCATTGTAATCATGGCTGATCATCCACAATCAGTAACCCATGCCTGCCTTCTTCCCATATCCCTTGGTTCCACTAGCCAATAGAGCTCTATCTAACTCTCTCTTAAATCCATCCACTGATTTGGCCTCCACTGCCTTCTGTGGCAGAGAATTCCTAAATTCACAACTCTCTGGGTGAAAAAGTTTCTTCTCTCCTCAGTTTTAAATGGCCTCCCCTTTAATCTAAGACTGTGCCCCCTGTTTCTGGACTCCCCAACATTGGGAACATTTTTCCTGCATCGAGCTTGTCCAGTCCTTTTATAATTTTATATGTCTCCATAAGAGCCCCTCCCTTCCTTCTAAACTCCAGTGAATACAAGCCTCGTCTTTTCAATCTTTCCTCATATGACAGTCCCGCCATCCAAGGGATCAATCATATATCATATATCTGCAGCCGGAAACAGGCCTATTCGGCCCACCAAGTCCGTGCCGCCCAGCGATCCCCGTACATTAACACTATCCTACACCCACTAGGGACAATTTTTACATTTACCCAGCCAATTAACCTACATACCTGTACGTCTTTGGAGTACGTGTACGTCAATCTCGTGAACCTACGCTGCACTGCCTCAATTACAAGGATGACATTCCACAAATTAGAAGACCAAAACTGTACACAGTACTCCAGATGTGGTCTAACCAGGGCCCTATACAACTGCAGAAGAACCTCTTTACTCCTATACTGAAGTCCTCTCGTTATGAAGGCCAACATGCCATTAGCTTTCTTCACTGCCTGCTGTACCTGCACGCCAACTTTCAGTGACTGGTGTACAAGGACACCCAGGTATCGCTGCACTTCCCCCTTACCTAACCTGACACCATTGAGATAATAATCTGCCTCCTTGTTTTTGCCGCCAAAGTGGATAACCTCACATTTATCTATATTATACTGCATCTGCCACGCATCTGCCCACTTACTCAACCTGTCCAGGTCACCCTGCAATTTCCTAACATCCTCTTTGCAGTTCCCACTGCCACCCAGCTTTGTGTCATCTGCAAACTTGCTTGTGTTGCTTCCAATTCCTTCGTCCAAATCATTAATATATATGGTAGACAGTTGTGGCCCCAACACCGAGCCTTGCGGCGCTCCACTCGCCACTGCCTGCCATTCTGAAAAGGACCCGTTTACTCCTACTCTTTGCTTCCTGTCCGCCAACCAATTCTCTAACCATGTCAACATCTTACCCGCAATATCATGTTCTCTAATTTTGCTCACCAATCTCCCGTGGTCGGGTAGACCACTGCATTCTCTTCAATTAAAAAAAATAAGACATGATCATGATCTCTGGAACTTTTAATAGGTGCTCATTTGGTTGTTTGTCGGGTACATTCCACCTGGTGGCGCCGTCAGCAATGGCAGCGTTGCCAACGATCTGTATGGCTTTTCGTGTTTTTTGTTATTTTTAGAGTGATTTAAAAAGTATGTTTAATGCTCTCTGGTTTGTTTTATGTGGGGGGTGGGGAGGGTTCAGGGGAAACTTTTTCTCAATCTCTTACCTTGCCCGAGATGCAAATATTTTCCGGATCATATCTCCGGTCGCTCTGCAGCCTAACATCATGGAGCTGGTGGGCTTGCTCAAGGCTGACTTTGAGCCCCACCGCGGGGCAGTGGACTTACCATTGGAGCCTGCGATCCATTGCCTGGGATCAACACCTGTGGATTCCAGCATCGAGGAGCTCGCAGTCTCGGGTAGAGACTGATGTCAGGAAGCTCCAAAGTCGCAGGAGGTTCGACTAGTCCCGACCTGGGGTCTGATCGCCCGGCGTGAAGAGCTGAGATCCCCCGATGCGGGAGCTTGATCGCCCCAAGCAGGGCCCGACCGCCGACTATGGGAGCCAGGATCGCCTGTCAATGGAAGGCTCAAGGCCCCCGACTGTGGGAGAACAAAGAAGGGAAGAGATTGAACTTTTTTTCGCCTTCCTTCACAGTGAGGAATGTGGAGGAGTCACTGCGGTGGATGTTTAAAATGTATTTTTTTATGTTTTGTTGCTTTTTATTGGTATGACTGTATGGCATATCAAATTCCTTGTATGTTGCAAAACATACTTGGCTAATAAAGTATAATTATGATTATGAAATGTTTCCTGTGGCAGAGTGGTCTCGACCCAGTCAGACAGAGTGTTAGAAAGTTGGGTAGGGCATTTACGACATGTAAGATGCAACGGATAGAGAAATAAAGTCTTCAGACTTCTCTACCCTGGAAGGCCCTGGAGGTTCACGCCTTGTCTATTCAAAAAAGAGATTTGAAGATTTATGTGCCTTAAGAAATTAAGAGACGTGGAGAGTAGGATAGAAACAAAGTCGCGGAGGTGGAACAGTTATATTTTATTGATAGTGAGCAGTCGTGGTATTAGTAATGGTTCACTATTGTCACATGAATCGAGATACTGTTTAGCAAATTCTCTAGGTCATTCACACCATCCAGATCGTGAGTATAATCGCACCACATCCGTACAAAGAACAATGCAAAAAGAGAACGCGAACAGAATGCAGAATATAATGTCACAGCCACAAATAAATGTGCAGGTTGAAAATGAAAGCGTCAAGGGGCATAACAAGGAAGATTGGAAGATCCAAACTATACCCTTAGCCTATAGGAGAACCGTTCCGTAATCTGATAACAGCCGGGATGAAGATGTTCTTGAATTAGATTGTATGTAGTTTCAAGCTTTTGTATCATCAGCCTGATGGGAGAGAGGGGAAAAGGTTATGACCAGGGTGTGTGGGCCTTTACAGGGGCAGCGGGAAGTGTAGATGGACTGGGCTGGTCTGTGTGATGGACTGGGCTGTGTGATGGGCTGGGCTGTGTGATGGGCTGGGCTGTGTGATGGGCTGGGCTGTGTGATGGGCTGGGCTGGGCTGTGTGATGGGCTGAGCTGGGCTGTGTGATGGACTGGGCTGTGTGAGGGGCTGGGCTGTGTGATGGGCTGGGCTGTGTGATGGGCTGGGCTGTGTGATGGGCTGGGCTGGGCTGTGTGAGGGGCTGGGCTGCATCCACAACTCTACAATGTCATCTGGTCTTGGGCAGCACAGTTGTCAAGCCCAACTGTGATGCTCACCGAGAGGATGTTTTTTGTGGTGAATCTTGAAAATATCATTTGGTTGCTCCTGTTCCTATTTTCCCCCATTCTGACCAGTCACACATATCTCATTTATCCTGCTCCACCATGCATTTCTCTGTCTAGGGTAGAGCCTTTAATCACAATATTACTGCCATCCTCTGTTGGCTTCTGAACAACTGAATTGCACCTTTGTCAGCTGTTAATTTACTGGCAGACGGTACCACTTTGGTTCAACTCTGACCCCGGCATAAAATTATGTTCCCCCACTGCCCTTGGACGTCAATAAGAAGTCAAGTCTTATTTCAAGGGGGCAAGGACACACAAACAGGGATGTGATGCTGAGGCTTTATAAAGCGCTGGTCAGGCTGCATTTGGAGTATCGTGAGCAATTGTGGGCACCATACCAGAGGAAGGATGTTCTGGCGCTGGACAAGTCCAGAGGAGGTTTACAAGAATGGTCCCAGGAACATGTGATGAGTTTGCACTAGGCATGCACTCGTTGGAGTTTAGAGGAACGAGGGAGGACCACGTTGGAATGCACGAATGGGTGAAAGGCTTGGATAGAGTGAATGAGGAGGGGATGTTTCCACTAGTGGGAGAGTCCAGGGCTGGACGACATAGCCAAAGATTTAAAGGATGTTTCTTTATGAAGAAGACGAGATGGAATTTATTTAGTCGGAGGCTGGTGAATCTGTGGAATTCGTTGCCACAGAAGGCTGTGGAGGCCAAGTCAATGGATATTTTTAAAACAGAGATAGATTCTTGATTAGTACGGCTGTCAACGGTTATGTGGAGAAGGCATGAGAATGGGGTTTGGAGAGAGAGATAGATCAGCCATGATTGAATGGCGGAGTAGACTTGATGGGCCGAATGACCTGATTATGCTCCTATCACTGATGACGACCTTATGAAGTCGTCGCTTGACCCTGAATCAAGCATCCCTTGAATGTTGAGCCAAAGGATCGGAAGAACAGGTCTGCTTACCAAAAGAATACAAATGGAAGTGATGAAGAGAGGCAGGCACAGAGGAAAAGAGCTAGTCTTTACGCAGGTAAAGTAAGAAAAGGGGGATAGATAAACCCGAGACTCCGATTCACAGCTCAGGGCCGTGAGCAGTAGTGAGCCCGGAACTGCCCAGAGTAATCCTGTTTATTGCAGTCACTCGTATCAATTACCGAGCGCGGACATTAGCTGTTTATTCAAATGGAAAGAGCTGGAGATGTTTGTGAGATGGAGTGTGCGGAACTGTGATGTAATTTGGTCTCCCAGTGGAGAAGGATGACGTATAAATCAGGCTGCACTGTGAATCGCTTCAGTGTGGCATCTGTACGTTTGCATTAACGAAATCTTGCTCCTATCCATCATAGAATGCAGGGAATAGAGGCGGCTGATGCGACCATGATTTGCTACCCGATTCTTGCAATTATCGGTATTCCAGGTGAGTTATTTTGTTGCCGCCTCCGTCGCTTTACTTCTGATTATCTGTATTGCTTAGGAATATCTCCTCTTTTGAGTTTCAATCTAGTTTCTTGTCACGTGAAGCGAGGTTCAGTGAAAAGCCCTTCTTCCATGCTAACCAGTCAGGAGAATGAAAATGCATGATTGCAACCGAGCCATCCACAGTGTCCGCATACATGATCACGACAATAACGTGAATAACGTTTAGTGCAAGATAAATCCAGTAAAGTCCGATCAAGGATATGTGTAGTGAGGAACTGCAGATGCTGGTTTAAACCGAAGACAGACTCGAAAAGCTGAAGTAAATCGGCGGGTCAGGCAGCATCTGTGGAGAAAAGGAAAAGGTGACCTTTTCGTTTCGAGACTCTTCTTCAGATTGAGAGTCAGGGGGAAGTGGAACGAGAGATATAGACGGTATTTAGGACAAATGAATGGCAGGAATGCCTATTCGTTTTCTCCAGAGTTGCAGCCTGTCTGATCAAAGATAGTCCGAGGGTCTCCAATGAGGTAGAAAGTAGCTATGAAGCTGCAACCTGACTCTTAGACCCAATGCCCCGATCGATGAAGGCAATTGGTCCGTTGTTGAATATCCAACATCGTCCCCCTTCACACAGCCAATGATGTCTGCCCTGCAATATTGACAGCAGCAGTTACAATGTTCCCGGTTCAGTTATTCCCAGCGTTTCCATGGCCAAAGACACGTTCTCGATGCTGGTGTTTCTCTCTGGTAATTACCTGCCTTGTCATCTTGTTACAGCAAACGTTCTCTCTCTGGTGGTCCTGTCCCGGAGAACGTGTGGCCTCTCGAAAGTGGTCATCCGTTACATGCTAACTATGGCAGTCGCAGACACAATGGTCGGTATATTTAATGTCATCGTGGGTAACGTCCTCAGCTATCATTTTCCGCATTCATTCCTGGCATACACCTGTACGTGTCGTCTTACATCCTTTATACAAATATCCTGCGTGCAATTCTCCGTCTGGTCCACAGTGTCATTCACAGTCGACCGCTTCTTCGCCATTTGTTGCCAGAAATTAAAAGCACAATACTGCACCGAGAGAACCGCCGCAGTGATTCTAACGACCGTGTGTTTGTTCAGCTTTTTGATCCATATTCCAGTTTATTTTCGGTATGAGCCACACTATATTGCCGGTGATATACGATGGGGCTGCCGTACAGTTACGGAATATGCTACTTCGCCCGCATGGAAGACGTACAAATGGTTCTCCAAACTGTTGGTACCGCTGCTGCCACTGCCGCTGGTACTGCTGTTAAATTCACTGACCGTCAGGCACATTGTCCAGGTCAGTCGCATTCGCAGCGCCCTGAAGCGCCGCGTGGACGGTAATATCTGTGATCCCGAGATCAGAAACCGGAGGACTTCAATGATTCTGTTATTTGCCATCTCGGGCAGCTTCACTGCGCTGTGGACTCCGGTTACGATACTCGACTTGTGTTTCGAAGTCACGCAGAGTTTTGCGGTCGACACCCCGAGGTCTCTTTATCTCGCGATTAGAATAGCGCTTCTGCTGATGTATCTGAGTTCCTGCACAAACACTTGTATTTATGCTCTTGTCCAGAGGAGGTTCCGGGAGGAAGCGAAGAAGGTGATAGCTGATCCATTTATTATTATCGTCCGGTTTTTAAAAAGAAATTAGACCCGTCGCGTTGAATCGAAGCTCGTTGCTCGGTTTCTTGCTTTACCGGCCATTTAACTACCCTTCCCATTCCCAAACCGACTTTTCTGTCCTTGGCCTCCTCCGTTGTCAGAGAGAGGCCACACGCAGACTGGAGGAACAGCACCTCGTATTCTGCTGGCTTAGCTTAGAACCCAACGGTATGAAGATTGATGTGCAGGAAGGAACTACAGATGTGCGTTCAAACCGAAGACAGACACAAAATGCTGGAATAACTCAGCTGGGCAGGCAGCATCTCGGGAGAGAAGGGATGGTAAACGTCACCCATTCCTTCCCTCCAGAGATGCTCCCTGACCCGCTGCGATACTCCAGCATTTTGTATCTACCTTCGGTATGAAGACTGAATTCTCCAATGTTAACTAATATCCCCTACACCCTCTCTCCCTTTCATGTGCCCCTAACCCGAAACGGCACCCGTTCATCCCACTATCCCCCCACCCCATGTTCCCTTCCATCGATATCCCTCCCTCTGGCTTTACATTTCACTCGTCTTCTTTCCACACCTAACAGGATTTTGTCTCCTTTTCATCTTTAGCCGTTATCATTATTTTGAACCATCTGCCAATCGCCCCTCCCCTCACCCCACTGCCCTTCTGAAGGATGTCATTGCAATAGCCGGTCCCAGCATCCTCTCTATTATCAACAGTTCTCTGGCCACTGGCACTGTTCCAACCTGTTTCAAGCACGCGGTGGTCCAGCCCCTACTGAAAAAACCTAACCTAGACCCCACCTTGCCTAGCAACTACAGACCCATTTCCAAACTGCCATTCCTGTCAAAAGTCCTTGAAAAGGCAATTCTAAACCAATTAGTGCCCTACCTACACCAAAACACCATCCTGGAAAGTCTCCAGTCAGGTTTCAGAGCCCACCACAGCACAGAGTCTGCCTTGTTGAAGGTACACAACGACCTGCTTCTCGCCATCGACACCGGCGACTGTGCAATCCTGCTCCTTCTCGACCTCAGCGCAGCGTTCGATACAGTGGACCACACCATCCTTATTGGCCGTCTCCGGTACGCGGTTGGCATTGATGGCACTGCCCTGAGCTGGTTCGTTTCCTACCTCAAAGATAGGAGTTTCGCCATCAACATAGGCAGTTATTCCTCTGCTCCAGCTAGCCTCTCCTGCGGAGTTCCACAAGGCTCCATCCTAGGCCCCATTCTCTTCTCTCTATACATGCTCCCCCTTGGCCAACTCATTCAAAGGCACGGCATTTCTTTCCACTGCTATGCCGATGACACTCAGCTTTACCTCCCCCTGAAACCCAACAACCAGTCAAATTTAAACAGCCTCTTACACTGCCTTGAGGACATAAAATGTTGGATGGCACAGAACTTCCTCCAATTAAATGAGAGCAAGTCTGAGGTTATCCTATTCGCCCCCCCCCCCCCCCCCCCGACTCCATCAAATCGATAACAGGCAGTCTTGGAAGCCTATCCTGCCTAGTCAAACCGCATGTCAAAAACCTCGGCATGATATTTGACTCTGCATTAAAATTTGATGAGCAAGTCAACGCTGTGGTAAAAGCCAGCTTCTTCCAACTTCGTACCATAGCTAAAATCAAACCTTTCCTCCAATTCGACGACACAGAAAAAATCATTCACGCTTTCATTTCCTCCCGCCTAGACTACTGCAACTCCCTATACACTGGGATCAGCCAATCTTCCCTGTCCCGCCTACAACCGGTCCAAAACGCCGCAGCGAGACTCCTGATGGGTACCCGTATAAAGGGACCACATCACCCCGATTCTGGCCTCTCTCCACTGGCTCCCTGTACGGTACAGAATTAACTTCAAGCTCATCCTATTCACGTATAAAGCCCTAAATGGACACCCCCCCCCCCTACATCAAAAATCTTCTAACCCACCTCTCTAACTCCAGGTCCCTCAGGTCGGCCGACTTGGGGCTACTCACTATCCCGCGGTCTAGGCTTAAGCTCAGGGGTGACCGCGCTTTTGCGGTTGCAGCTCCTAGACTGTGGAACAGCATCCCTCTCCCCATCAGAACTGCCCCCTCCATCGACTCCTTTAAGTCCAGGCTCAAAACCTATTTCTACTCCCTAACGTTTGAGGCTCATTGAGGAGGCGCTGTGAACTGTTTGCGTACTACTGTATGTTTCATTTTTTCCTTAGTGCCTAATCAGATGTACAGCACTTTGGTCAACGTGGGTTGTTTTTAAATGTACTATACAAATAAAATTGACTTGACTTGACTTGACTCACCCGAATCCACGTAATACTACTGTTGGGAGGAACTGCAGAAGCTAGTTTCTAACGAAGATAGACATAACGTGCTGGAGTAACTCAGCGGATCAGGCAGCATCTCTGAAGAAAAAAAGATGTGACGTTTCGGTTCGGAACTTTTCTTCAGAAAGAAAGAAACGTCACCTATTATTTTTCTTCAGAGATGCTGCCTGACCCGCTGAGTTACTGCAGCACTTTGTACCCCTGTAGAAACGTTCCGACACGAAAGGTCACCTATCCTTGTTCTCCAGAGATGCTGCCTGATTTACTGCAGCACTTTGCGTCTATCCACCTCCTACTTGTCAGGCTTTATTCCGGCCCCACGTCTCTTTTGCAGCTTTCTCCCCCTACCACAATCAGTATGGAAGAGAGGCTCGACCGGAATCGTAGTCTATCAATTCCCTCCACAGATGCTGCCTGACCCGCTAAGTTCCATCAGCACGTTGTATTCTGATCCTAAAACATCGCGCTGTTGATTTAAAGCCGAAGGGTTGGATGACCGGCCAGTGTAAGGTTCCAAACAATGTAACCTAATGTTCAATTATAATTTAATCCATTTTTGCCTTGTTGCCATTTTTGCCTAAAAATCAAACGGATTTTAAAAAAAACGGAAAAACCTGGAAATACTCAGCAGGTCGGGCGGGCGAGCCTCTGCGAAGAGAAACAGAATCAATATTCCAGATAGAAACGCTGCACACCAGATCTTACCAGCAAGTGAGATAGTCGGAAAATCAAAAAATGTCACGGTAGACGCTGAATATCTAAAATAAGAACAATTTCGATTGAATATCTTTGTCCTAAAAGATTGGCTCGGTTTCTATTCTCACAGATGCTGCTTGACCAATATTTCCTGCGTGTTCGGTTTAAGTTTTCGTTTCAGCATTTGCAGATTTTTGTTTAGATTATCACTTTTCAAATGGCAGTCGTTCAATCTCAGACCTCAGGTTAAAATATGTTACAATCAGATGACAATTTAGCGAGCTTTCAGTACGAATCGCAGAATCATTGAAATGTACAAAGAAAACGCAACAAAATGGAGATACACGGAACTGCAGGTGCCAGAATCTTGAGCAAAACATAAAGTGCGGGAGGAACTCACCGGGTCTGTCCACACCCGTGGAGGGAATGGATAAGTAAGATTTCGGGTCCGGATCATTTTTCAGAATGGAGAGCAATCAGCCCATCGCGTCAATACTGCCCCAAAAGACTGCGCTAATCCCACTTGACCGTTAATGGTCCCAGTCAGACCGGTTAGGACTCTTCAACTGTTGAAATCTGAAGGGCACAGGATTGTTTCTGAAACGTGGCGGCTCTTTGTGTTCTATATCAGAAGTGTACTGTTATTAAAATAAATGGTTGAACATATTTATGCGTGACTGTGGTTATGTAGAGCATGATTTTACTGAGTTAATAGCAAAACAAATAATGTAACTATGTATCTACTTGTGACAATAAAGTATAATTGAACCGCTGAGTTTCGGATCACCATCATTTATTGAGTGAATACATGTGTTTATAATTATCCATCTACCAACGTCCTCTCGTTACAGGGGCACGGCTGCACGTTCACTTCTTTGTTTTCCCCAAGAGATAACGGGTGGTGTTTAATAATGTTCCTATTTCACAGACAACTTACAATGGAATTACAAACAGAACAAAAAATGATGGCAATGCTCGACAGGTCAGGCGGCATCTATGAAACAAGAAATAGGAATGATGTTACGGACGAAAATCCTTGGTCAGAACTGACAGGAGATGGGAATCTCGCCGGAGGGAGGTGCAGAACTTCTTTAACTCACGGGTATTCCTGGAAAGAGCAGTGGCAGTGAATTTAACATTGAAGGAAAAGACGTGAAGCAGAGCAGAATCTGACGACGCCGGAAAGAAATTCGAAACCGTGTTGGGTAAATGTTGAAATGTACTAAGAAGGTGGACAATTTACACCGAACCGAGATGCAGAGAGCTTGAAACGGTAGCATTTGGTTATTGTCCGTCCATTCGCATCAAGTACTGGAGATGTAATCTGAACAGTAGAAGCCATTATCGCGTGGAAAATCACGAGGGGAATGGATAGGGTGAATGCACAGATTGGGGAATCAAGAACCAGAGGACATAGGCTTGCGGTGAAAGAGGAAATATTTAATAGGAACCTGAGGGGCAACTTTTACACTGAGCCGCTCTTGCGTATAAGGAACGATCTGCCAAAGGAGGTAGTAGAGGCAGGTACAAAACTGTAACAACATTTTAAAGAGCGTAAGAAGGAACTGTAGATGCTGATTGACAGCAAAGATAGACACAGATGCTGGAGTAACTCAGCGGATCAGGCAGCATCTCTGGAGAAAAGGAATGTGGGGTTTCGGGTCGAGACCTTTCTTCAGATTGGGAGACAGGGGAAAGGGAACGGGCAGATATAGAAAGTAAGTGGAACGAATGAATGAAGGAAATATAAAAAGCAACGACGCTCAAGGAAATGTGGAACCCACAATGGTCCATTGTTGGTGTGGGGTAGGTGATAACAAGTTGTACAGACTGTGAAACTCAACAGGACGGCAGTGAAACCAGTATGACGACTAGGGTGGAGGAGCAACGGAGAGAGATGGGATGAAAGCGGTTACCTGAAGATAAATAAATCAATATTCATACCGCTGGGTTGTAAGCTGCCCAAGCGAAATATGAGGTGCTGTTTCTTTACTTTGTATTTGGCCACACTCTGACAATGGAGGAAGCCTGGAATAGAAAGATCAATATTGGAATGGGAAGGGGAGTAAACGTGTTTGGCAACCGGGAGGTCACGTATGTCGAGGCGGTGTGAGCGAAGGTGCTCAGCAAAACGATCGCCGAGTTTGCTCTTGGTCTCGCCGATATATGGGAATCCACACCTGAAACAACCGATACAGTAGATGACGTTGCAGTACGTGCAAGTGAACCTCAACTTAGGTGCAAGTCTCACCTGAAAGGACTGTCGGGGTCCGTCGACAGAGTCGAGGGAGGAGGTGTAGAGACAGGTGTTGCATCTCCTGTGGTTACAGGGGAAGGTACCTGGGGTGGGGGCGGTTTGTTTGGGAAGGGATGAGTTAACCAGAGTTGCGGAGGGAACATAGAAACATAGAAAATAGGTGCAGGAGTATGCCATTCGGCCCTTCGAGCCAGCACCGCCATTCAATATGATCATGGCTGATCAACCAAAATCAGTACCAGTTCCTGCTTTCTACCCCATGTCCCTTGATTCCGTTAGTCTTGAGAGCAATATTTAATTCTCCCTTGAAAACATCCAGTGGATTGGCCTCCACTGCCTTCTGTGGCAGAGAATTCCACAGATTCACAAATATCTTGTTGATAATGTTTTCCTTCATCTCAGTCCTAAGAAGCCTACCCCTTGTTCTTCAACTGTGACCCATGGTTCTACACTCCCCCAACATCGGGAACATTTTTCCTGTATCTACCCTGCCCAATCTCTTAAGAATTTAATATGTTTCTATAAGATCTCCTCTTATCCTTCTAAATTCCAGTGAATATAAGCCCTATCGACGTATTCTTTCAACATATGTCAGTCCCGCCATCCCGGGTATTAACCTGGTGAACCTACGTTGCACTCCCATAATAGCAAGAATGTCCTTCCTCCAATTGGGAGACCAAAACTGCACACAATACTCCAGCCGTGGTCTCACCAGGGCCCTGTACAACTGCAGTAGGACCTCCCTTCCTCCCATATTCAAATCTTCTCGCTATGAAGGTGAACATGCCATTTGCTTTCTTCACTGCCTGCTGCACCTCTATGCTTACTTTCAGTGACTGATGTAGAATGGCATCCAGGTCACGTTGCACCTCCCCTTTTCCTAAACTGACACCATTCAGATAACAATCTGCATTCTTGTTCTTGTCACCAAAGTGGATGACTTCACATTTATCCACATTATACTGCATCTGAGCATTCACCCAACCTATCCAAGGCACCCTGCAGCCTCATAACATTCTCCTCGCAGCTCACACTGCCGCCCAGCTTTGTGTCATCAACAAACTTGGAGATGTTACATTTAACTTTTTCACCCAGAGAGTTGTAAATGTGTATAAATCTTTGCCACAGAAGGCTGTGGAGGCCATTTCACTGGATGTTTTCAAGAGTGAGTCAGATCTAGCTCCTCGGGCTAAAGGAATCAAGGGATATGGGGAAAAAGCAGGGATGCGTTCCGGATTTTAGATGATCACCCATGATCATATTGAATGGCGGTGCTGACTCGAACGGTTGAATGGCCTACTCCTGCACCTATTTTCCATGTATCTACGTTTCTATGTAATTCCTTCGTCTGAATCGTTAATGGTAGAGATTAAATCATATGAATGGATAGAAACGTTTCGAGTGCTGTGACACGACCCAATAGAACCTGCTGAGATGGGGTATCTTGATCGGCATGGACGATTGGATGAAAGGACTTTCCATGCTATTTGTCTCTATGAGTCTTGTTTTATTTTATGAAAATAATCATACAAGCAGGACATATTTGCTATTTTCTATGCATTATTATGGAATTAAAGCAACTATATGTACAGAATAATCGTATGGTTTGGAAACGGGGCAGAGCAGCCAAATAGAACAATGCAGCCAAGTGAGCATTGCTTTAATGAAACTCAATCAATCTGTATGAATTAGAAAAAAACATCGTGTTGGTATCAAACAAATTTAAATTCCAACGAAATATTGAATGGGCAGATATATGAACTATGAAGATACGTGAAAATAAAGAATGTGGAATTATTCAATCAGATATAATATAGCGATTTTTGCACAGTACCCGAGAAAGTAGTAATAAAGACATAGAATACTATTTTTCTAAATGGGGAGATCATTCAGAAATCGTGAATTGCAAAGGGACTTGGAGGTGCAAGTGCAGGATTCTAAAAAGGTTAACATCAATAAAACCAATGAACTGATTGTGGACTTTGGAAGACGAAGGATGAGGACCCACAATCCTGTTTATATCATCAGAATATGGTGGAGAGAGTCGAAAACTTCAAATTCCTGGGCGTGCATATTTCCGAATATCATTACCTTGACCCAGGACACTGATGCAATTATAAATAAAGCCCATCAACGCCTCGATTTCCTGAGAAGATTACGGAGATTCGGCATGTCAAAGTGGATTCTCTTGAACTTCTACAGGTGTACAGCAAAGAGCAGATTGATTGGTTGCATCATGACCTGGTTCGGCAACTTGAACGTCCAGGAGCGGAAAAGACTGAAAAAAAGTTGCGAACACTGCCCAGACCATCACCGGCGCTGACCACCCCACCATCAAAGGGATTTATCGGAGTCGCTGCATCACAAAGGCAGCCAGCATCACCAGAGACCCACACTACCCTGGCCCACACACTCATTTCACCCCTGACATCTGCAAAGAAGGTACAGGAGCCTGAAAACTGTAACGTCCAGGTTCAGGAACAGCTTCTTCCCCGCAGCCACCAGGCTATTAAACACTATAACCTCAAATAAGTTCTGAACGATGTAGACTACTTCTACTTCTTCTTCTTCTTCTTCTTCTTCTTCTTCTTCTTCTTCTTCTTCTTCT
>NC_135971.1:31239834-31357834 GCF_053455715.1 Rhinoraja longicauda
ACCCTCTGGTCCTAGATTCTCGTAAAATGATATAAAACTTAGTGCATGGTATGAAAAATGTGATAAAGGAGGCGGATTTTTCAATCTCCCAGATTATTTAAGACTGGTGGGACCATGGTCAAAATCAATACACAATAGACAATCGGTTTAGGAGGAGGCCATTCGGCCCTTGGAGCCAGTACCGCCATTCAATGTGATCATGGCTGATCATGCTCAATCAGTACCCCGTTCATGCCTTCTCCCCATACCCCCTGACTCCGCTATCCTTAAGAGCTCTATCCAGCTCTCTCTTTAATGCATTCAGAGAATTGGCCTCCACTGCCTTCTGAGGCAGTGAATTCCACAGATTCACAACTCTGACTGAAAAAGTTTTTCCTCATCTGCGTTCTAAATGGCCTATCCCTTATTCTTAAACTGTGGCCCCTTGTTCTGAACTCACCCAACATTGGGAACATGTTTCCTGCCTCTAACGTGTCCAACCCCTTAATAATCTTATACGTTTCGATAAGATCCCCTCTCATCCTTCTAAATTCCAGTGTGTACAAGCCCAAGTACAGACTCAGAAATTGAGTCTGAAGTTATTTCCAGTATTAATGGACTTCTTTTTCTTCTTGCGTTTGAGGCAGCAGAAGTTATGAAGCTGTTTCTGCTTCTGCTGCCTCTGTTTGTTGTCGTTCGCCTGACTGAGGGCTCACCACAGGGAGGTCAACAACACCAGCCCTAAATAATGGACAGGATAAAATACAGACAAAATAGTAGTTTCTCGGAGTAGTTTCCAGCGTACAATAGGTGAAGAAGCCTAGAGATGTACAGACACATAAATCAGGGAGACAGGTTGGAGAAATATTTAATACCTCAAGAGAATAATTTTCAATTGAAAAGGAAAAGCATTAGTCAATGCACAAGAGATTTGGAAATGAAAACCTGACAGGCCTAGTGAGTGCAGATAGAATCTCATTATATGCGAGATTGCTGTCATAAAAGCAACGATTTAAAAATAAAATTTAAACAGGAAGGGAACAGGTTGAAAGAGAATACAGACAAGAGATAATGTTAAATGGAAATTGACCTCAAGATGCTTGCCAGAACTATTCATTTTAAGCTAAACATCCCAGCTCAATGTAACATTTCACTGCGGTCTTCAACAGCTTGTTTGAGATTTGTACAAGTCACATTCAGAAAAGGACACAGATTGCTGGATTACCTCAACGGCTCAAGCAACATCTCTGGAGAACGTGGACAGGTGATGTTTCGGTTCGGGACCATTTTTCAGACTGATTCCATAAACTAGTGTACGAAAGAATCAGTCTGAAGAAGTGTCTCGAGCCGAAACGTCACCTATCCATATTCTCCAGAGATGCTGCCTGACCCGCTGAGTTACTCCAGCACTCTGTGAAACGTCACCTATCCAAGTTCTCCAGAGATGCTGCCTGACCCGCTGAGTTACTCCAGCACTCTGTGAAACGTCACCTATCCATGTTCTCCAGAGATGCTGCCTGACCCGCTGAGTTACTCCAGCACTCTGTGAAACGTCACCTATCCATGTTCCCCAGAGATGCTGCCTGACCCGCTGAGTTACTCCAGCACTCTGTGAAACAACACCTATCCATGTTCTCTACAGATGCTGCCTGACCCGCTGAGTTCCTCCAGCAATTTGTGTTTTTTTCTAGTAAACCAGCATCTGTAGTTCTTTGTGTCTACATCCGAAGAAGATTTGCGTATCGTTACCAAATTAAGAATGTTGACAAATATCATGAAACACGAGAGTATAAATGATAACCCAAATTCAAATGATTTCTAATTTCTCCTCATCTTAATCCTAAATTTGATGCCCTGTAACCGGGGAAATTATTTGAGACATCCCACCGGGGAGAAACATATCGCACACTGAACCCCGATATCCCAGTCAGAATTTGTCACGTTCAATTCGACTCCTCACAGCGCCAGAGACCCGGGTTCAATCCTGACCTCGGGTGCTGTCTGTGTGGAGTTTGCATCTTCTCCCCGTGACCGCGTGGGTTTCCTCCGGGTGCTCCGGTATCTTCCCACATCACAGAGACGTGTCCGTGTGGGTTTGCAGGTTAATCAGCCTCTGTAAAATTGTTCCGAGTGTGGTAGGGAGTGGATGAGAAAGTGGGATAACACAGAACTAGTGGGAACGGGTGATCGATTGTCGGCGTGGGCTCGATGGGCCGAAGGACTTGATTCTGTGCTGGAACCTCTACAAAAGACTTACAATCCCAGGCTCATCAATCCTTAATTAAGCTGCACAATGAGGTTATTGACCTTTACTAGGGTGTTATAGGAACAGCTCAATAGAGTCGTGACACTGACAGCCACCAGGGACTATATGCAAGAACGTCAATGGCAATTCACCAGCCCGCTGACTAATTAGAATTTACAACATGTCTTCTGAGTGATTAACTAGTCCACACCAATCATTAATTACACGATTATGACACTCGGGCAGCTACCTCTGGAGGAATGAAAAAGCATAAAATGGAAGATAGACACAAAAAGCTTGAGTAACTCAGCGGGTCAGACAGCATCTCTGAAGAGAAGGAATGGGTGACGTTTCGAGTTGGTTCTTCAGACCTAAAATGGATCCAGGGCTAATTTGGAATTGGAGAGAGAGAGTGAGAGGGAGAGATGGAGGGAGGGAGAGAGAGAGAGAGAGAGAAAGAGAGAGGGAGGGAGAGAGAGAGAGAGAGAGGGAGAGAGGGAGAGGTGAGAGAGGGAGAGAGGGAGTGAGGCGAGAGAGGGAGAGAGGGGGGGGGAGAGAGAGAGAGAGAGCCTGTTGTGGTTTTAACGAGCAGCTGAGACAGCCCAATTTCAGTGAGGCATTTATCTCGGAATTACATGTCACAGTAGTGTGAGATTGCTCTGGACATTTCCACTGCGCTTCAAAGCTTTACAATTCCCACTCAACCCTGCTGCAAAACTAAACTTGCAAGAAATTGCAGAGAGTTTTGGAAGCAGCCCAGACCATCACACAAAGCATCCTCCCTCCCACTGACTCCATCTACACCTCACGCTGCCTCGGCAAGGCCAGCAGCTCAGACCATCACACAAACCATCCTCCCTCCCATTGCCTCCACCTACACCTCACGCTGCCTCAGCAAGGCCAGCAGCATAATCAAGGACCAGACTCACCCCGGTCACTCCCTCTCCTCCCCTCTCCCATCGGGCAAGAGGTACAGAAGTGTGAAAACGCACACCTCCAGATTCAGGGGCAGTTTCTTCCCAGCTGTTATCAGGCAACTGAATCATCCCACCACCACCACCAGAGAGCAGTCCTGAGCTACCATCTTCCTCATTGGAGACCCTCCAACCATCTTTAGTCAGACTTTACTGGACTTTATCTTGCACTAAACGATATTCCCTTTATCCTGTATCTGTACACCGTGGACGACTTGATTGTAATCATGTATTGTCTTTTTGCTGACTGGTTAGCACGCAAAAAAAAAGCTTATCACTGCACCTCGGTACACGTGACAATAGACTAAACTATACCAAGTCTTTGTTTCGAAAACCAAGCTCCGGTTTCCTCGCCCATCCCAAAGACGTGCAGGTTTGTAGGTTAATTGGCCGTCAGTAAATTGCCCCAGGTGTGCAGAGAGTGGATGGGAAAGTGGGTTAACATAGAACAAGTGTGAACGGGCGATCGATGGTCGGCGTGGATCGGTGGGCCGAAGGGACTGTTTCCAAGGCTGTATCTCACACTCAAGTAATGCACCTTATTGAAGCCAGAGCTTTAGTCTAAGTGCAGGATTCACCTGTGGCAATACTACACCCAGTGCAAGTTAACAGCCAGTGTTTAAATTCCCTTCTTATTTATAATAAACGTGTGTAGGGACATACGGATTAGCGGGGGGGGTCTCGAACCCTCGGTTGGGCTAACAGGTCACGTGGTGCGAGAGCGCGAGGTATAGTTGTGTCTGGCGCCAAACGGGGGAGATGAGATTAGATTATATTAGTAGTTAAGTAGTGTGTGTCCAAAGTAAGTGCGTTGCGCCTTGTCACGGTTTTTACGAAGAATAAAGTCTTTTGATAATAACGCCCGTTTTGGACTCACTACACGTGCCTATTTTTATCTTTTGTGAGAAAAAAAATCCAGACTTAAAAGTATTAAAATATATCAATAGACAATAGACAATACACAATAGGTGCAGGAGGAGGCCATTCGGCCCTTCGAGCCAGCACTGCCATTCAATGTGATCATGGCTGATCATTCTCAATCAGTACAATCTCAATCAGAAAACATTTCTTCACACACAGAGTGGTGAGTCTGTGGAATTCTCTGGCACAGAAGGTAGTTGAGGCCAGTTCATTTACTATATTTAAGAGGGAGTTAGATGTGGCCCTTGTGGCTACAGGGATCAGAGGGTATGGAGAGAAGGCAGGTACGGGATACTGAGCTGGATGATCAGCCATGTTCATATTGAATGGCGGTGCAGGCTCGAAGGGCCGAATGGCCTACTCCTGCACCTATTTTCTATGTTAAGTACCCCGTTCCTGCCTTCTCCCCTTACCCCCTGACTCCGCTATCCTTAAGAGCTCTATCTAGCTCTCTCGTGAATGCATTCAGAGAATCGGCCTCCACGGCCTTCTGAGGCAGTGATATCGTGTTAATAAGTATTAAAATATTTATATCTGAACTAAACTCAACTAATATTATTGTTCGAAGTTACATGGGGAAATTGTCAAAGACTAATTCTGCCTTCACAGCCTGAGAGTTGGGGAGCAGTTTATTAGGACAGGAATTAAGAAAAAGAATTAAAAGCAGACAAGGTTGACAGAGGTTAAATCCACGAAGGACACTCTCTGTAATAATCTCTCCCTGTTTTATTATTTGGGAATGGAGCGAAGCAATCAGCCCGTTGCAAAGATAAGAAAGGAACCAGCCTCTGTGACTAGACGATAGAACTATGTGAAGTGTGTGAGTTCAGCGTTTGATAACCAAGTCTTGCTGCCTTATAGAGCATCGCACTCTTCATTGCTTCCATCACTATCTGTAACAAGGGCGGCACGGTGGCGCAGCGGTAGAGTTACTGCCATGCAGTGCTTGCAGCGCCAGATACCCGGTTTCAATCCTGACTACGGGTGCTGTCTGTACGGAGTTTGTTCGTTCTCCCTGTAACCTGTGTGGGTTTTCTCCGATATCTTAGGGCCCTGGTGATACCACACCTGGAGTACTGTGTGCAGTTTTGGTCTCCAAATTTGAGGAAGGATATTCTTGCTATTGATGTCATGCAGCTTAGGTTTACTAGGTTAATTCCCGGAATGGCGGGACTGTCGTATGTTGAAAGACTGGAGTGACTAGGCTTGTATACACTGGAATTTAGAAGGATGAGAGGGGATCTTATCGAAACGTATAAGATTATTAAGGGGCTGGACACGTTAGAGGCATGAAACATGTTCCCAATGTTGGGGGAGTCCAAAACAAGGGGCCACAGTTTAAGAATAAGGGATAGGCCATTTAGAACTGAGATGAGGAAATACGTTTTCAGTCAGAGAGTTGTAAATCTGTGGAATTCTCTGCCTCAGAAGGCAGTGGAGGCCAATTCTCTGAATGCATTCAAGAGAGAGTTAGATAGAGCTCTTAAGGATAGCGGAGTCAGGGGGTATAGGGAGAAGGCAGGAACGGGGTACTGATTGAGAATGATCAGCCATGATCACGTTGAATGGTGGTGCTGGCTCGAAGGGCCGAATGGCCTCCTCCTGCACCTATTGTCTATTGTCTATTGGCTATCTTTGGCTTCCTCCCACGTTCCAAAGATGTACAGGTTTGTAGGTTAATTGGCTTGGTATAAATGTTTTTTTTAAAAATTATCCTTGGTGTATGTAGCATAGTGTTAATGTGCGGGGATCGCTGGTCGGCGTGGACTCGGTGGGCCGAAGGGCCTGTTTTCGTGCTGTATCTCTAAACTAAACTAAACTTAGTGCTTATCGGCTTTAACTTTCGTTTAGTTTAGAGGTACAGTGTGGAAACATACCCTTCGGCCCATCGAGTCCGTGCCAACCAGCGACCATCCGTTCACCAGTTCTATCCCGCACACTAGGGATACTAGTTTCATTTGCCTGCACGTGATCCATATCCCTCCATTCCCTACATATCCATGAGCCTATCTAAAAGCCTCCCAAACGCCACTATTCCAAATGTCTAAGTGTGTTTCCTTTTCCCATGTATTCATTCTCTGGTGGTTTAATGCCCTCTGTTGGCCTGCAATGTCTGTGCCGAATATCGCCAGATTAATATCATCTCCTCTCCCTGCACGTGATCCACAATGCAACATATAAGATTATTAAGGGGTTGGACAGTGTTCCCTGCCACTGCAAACAACCCTTCATCTTCTGTGAAGCAAGATGCTGGTTCACATCGAAGACAGACACAACATGATGGAGTAACTCAGCGGGACAGGCAGCGTCTCTGGAGACAAGGAATGGGTGACGATTCGGGTCGAATCTGAAGAAGGGTCTCGACCCAAAACGTCATCCATTCCTTCTCTCCAGAGATGCTGCCTGTCCCGCTGAGTTACTCCAGTAGGTTGTGTCTATCTTCATCTTCTGCTCCTTTATTTATTTTAGATGCCTTCTCTGACACCTCAGACAAGATGATTTTCTGTTCAATAAAACGGGCCCTCAATGCTAATTCCATTTCCCACTGGTCAGTCAGAGAGTGGTGAAGGTGTGGATTTCTCTGCCTCAGAAGGCAGTGGAGGCCAGTTCGTTGGATGCTTTCAACAGAGAGCTGGATAGAGCACTTAAGGATAGCGGAGTGAGGGGGTATGGGGAGAAGGCAGGAACGGGGTACTGATTGAGAGTGATCAGCCATGATCGCATTGAATGGCGGTGCTGGCTCGAAGGGCTGAATGGCCTACTCCTGCACCTATTGTCTATTGTCTATTGTCTATTGGTTGAGCCTTTGAGGACTTGGTTTGTAGGACTTTGGCTTGGCTGCATTTGGAGTATTGAATGCAGTTATGGTTGCCCTTATGTGCAGTTATGTTAGAGGCAGGAAACATATTCCCAATGTTGGGGGAGTCCAGAACAAGGGGCCACAGTTTAAGAATAAGGGGTAGGCCATTTAGAACGGAGATGAGGAAAAACTTTTTCAGTCAGAGAGTTATGAATCTGTGGAATTCACTGCCTCAGAAGGCAGTGGAGGCCAATTCTCTGAATGCATTCAAGAGAGAGCTAGATATAGCTCTTAAGGATAGCGGAGTCAGGCGTTATGGGGAGAAGGCAGGAACGGGGTACTGATTGAGAATGATTAGCCATGATCACATTGAATGGCGGTGCTGGCTCGAAGGGCCGAATGGCCTCCTCCTGCACCTATTGTCTATTGTCTATTGTCTAGCACAGAAATTGAAATACATTAAGAAGACGGCATAACAAAAAGGAAAGAAGTCTAACTGTAAAAATGAGAGAAATAGGTGATAAGAGCAGAATTAGGCCATTCGGCCCATCAAGTCCACTCTGCCATTCAATCGTGGCTGATGTATCTCTGCCTCCTAACCCCATTCTCCTGCCTTCTCCCTATAACCCCAGACACTGTCAGATACAGCTTGGCATCTGCCTCCACCATTACCCCTGGCAGCGCGTTCCAGCCCCCCCACATCCTCTGTGCCCGCACATCTCCTTTAAACTGTGCCCTTTCACCTTGAAGTCCCTGGCGTACACAACCTGGAAAAAAGGTTGTGACTGTCTACCCTATCTGTGCCTGCCATGGTTTTATATAAATCTCTCAGCCTCTGTGACACCTGAGAAAACAATCCAAGTCTGTCCAACCGCTCCTTATTGAATGAAAAGCCGTACAAAGAAAGTTTTAATAAACACAAACGATTGGGGTCGAATAAAGGAACAGATGTGTCAGTCTGAAGAATTCTCCATTTAGGCTAAAGCTCTAGATACAAAAGGAACTGGAGTATAGGAACAGGCAAAAAAAGACACATAGTGCTGGAGTAACTCAGCGGGTCAGGCAGCATCTCTGGAGAACATGGATAAGTGACGTTTCACAGAGTGCTGGAGTAACTCAGCGGATCAGGCAGCATCTGTGGAGAACATGGATATGTGACGTTTCACAGAGTGCTGGAGTAACTCATCGGGTCAGGCAGCATCTCTGGAGAACATGGATTAACGATGTTTGGGGTTGGGACCCTTCTGTTTTGGGTCAGGACCCCAACAAGGAACTGCAGATGCTGGTTTACCTAAACAGAAGGATCCAGCCCCGAAAAGTCACCTATCCATGTCCTCCACAGATGCTGCCTGACGACCAGCACTTTGTGTCTTTTTCTTTGTTAAACCAGCATCTGCAGTTCCTTGTGTCTACATTATAGGGACAGGCGGCCGGATTAATCAAAGGAAATTACAAAAGACAATGAACAGATTTAATAGAAAAATCCAGAAATTATTTAGAGAAAATTGGGAAACGTTAATAGAAACTGACAGAAAGAAAAGGCAGAAGGTAGAAGGAAAATGCTGGAGTGACTCAGCGGGACAGGCAGCATCTCTGGAGAGAAGGAATGGGTGACGTTTTGGGTCGAGACCCTTCTTCAGTCTCATAACTTCAGACACATAAGCAGCACCTTGCCTCTTCCATGTAAGATGCGGAGTGTCAAAGCATCTCTGTTCTTTAGAGTGCATTCCTTGTCACAGTAAATGGTGGGCAGGGATTTATTTTAACGCTTGGAATATTTCAGTTTTACTTCTTTACGAAACGAAGCATGCAGA
This sequence comes from Rhinoraja longicauda, assembly GCF_053455715.1. NCBI lineage: Eukaryota > Metazoa > Chordata > Chondrichthyes > Rajiformes > Arhynchobatidae > Rhinoraja > Rhinoraja longicauda. The sequence goes on from NC_135971.1 coordinate 31,248,568, forward strand.
GTCGGCTGCTTCAAGATTCAATTAAAGTTGGACGTGACAGGGTTACTAAAGTTGGACGTGACATGAGCTTGTTGTTTTACTGGAACGTTGGAGGTTGAGGGGAGACCTGATAGAGGTATAAAAAATCATGAGAGGCATAGAAACAGTAGACAGTCAGAACCTTTATCAAAGACTAGAGGGCATAGCCTTAAGGTGAGAGGGGCAAAGTTTAAAGGAGATGTGCGGGGGCAGGTTTTTTTTACACAGGTGGGTGCCTGGAATGCACTGAAACACATTTCAGGGTTGGTGGTGGAGGCAGATACGACAATGGCGTCTAAGAGGGTTTTAGGAGGGTTTTAGGTATGGGTATGCAGGGAATGGAGGGACAATAGACAATAGGTGCAGGAGGAGGCCATTCGGCCCTTCAAGCCAGCACCACCATTCAATGTGATCATGGCTGATCATTCTCAATCAGTACCCCGTTCCTGCCTTCTCCCCAGACCCCTTGACTCCGCTATCCCTAAGAGCTCCATCTAGCTCTCTCTTGAATGCATCCAGAGAATTGGCCTCCACTGCCTTCTGAGGCACAGAATTAGACAATAGACAATAGGTGCAGGCGTAGGCCATTCGGCCCTTCGAGCCAGCACCACAGATTCCACAGATTTACAACTCTCTGGCTGAAAAAGTTTTTCCTCATCTCCGTTCTAAATGGCCTACCCCTTATTCTTAAACTGTGGCCCCTTGTTCTGGACTCCCCCAACATTGGGAATATGTTTCCTGCCTCTAACATAACTGCCGTAAATGAGGGATGACCTTTCATGCATCTTCTCTTTTCTGCATAATTTCCCTCGGCAATCAGGATTTCCAGTGTTCACATGGAATTTGAGCACAAGGGCTTAAGGGAACCAAAGCATTCTTTCAATTATCTGAAGAAGGGCCCCGACCTGAAACATCGGCTCTCCATGTTCTCCAGAGATGCTGCCTGACCCGCTGAGGTACTCCAGCACTCTGTGAAACGTCACCTATCCATGTTCTCCAGAGATGCTGCCTGACCCGCTGAGTTACTCCAGCACTCTGTGTCTTATTTGAATGTTATCCTATCATTTCAAGTGCACAAAAGGTGACTCCGATGTTGGATCAATAAAATTAAACCACGTTTACCATGTAAGCCTTCAACATCTTCAACCAGTCAGGCATAAGTAATTACCATTAATTCATAATTAACTGTACTGTAAATGACCTCTGTAATTCTGCTTCAGAAGGCAGTGGAGGCCAATTCTCTGAATGCATTCAAGAGAGAGCTACATAGAGCTCTTAAGGATAGCGGAGTCAGTGGGTAAGGGGAGAAGACAGGAACGGGGTACTGATTGAGAATGATCAGTGATGATCACATTGAATGGCGGTGCTGGCTCGAAGGGCCGAATGGCCTCCTCCTGCATCTATTGAATTCCTGATTAAAACTGAATCCCCGGCTGTGATCTTCAAGTTTAGAACAACAGATGGCCTTGTGTGTTTGTGCTGGTGAGACTTCAGTTAGAGATATTTAAAGCTTGTTTGGTGATGATTATTTTTGTATTCCCCTTTTATGTTGTGTATGTAGGTGGTGCCGGTGCTAACTGGGCGTGAGGGGGAAAGGATGGCCAACGCGAGCGGGACAAACGCATCTCTTGGCAACTTCACGGACTTCGATGGAGGGAGCCCGTACCAAACAATTGAGGTGGTCTTCATCATGATCGTGGCCGGCTCGCTGAGCCTGGTGACCATTATTGGAAACATTCTGGTGATGGTGTCCATCAAAGTGAACCGGCACTTGCAGACCATTAACAATTACTTCATCTTCAGCCTGGCCTGCGCTGATTTGATCATTGGGGTCTTCTCCATGAATCTCTACACCATTTACATCGTCATGGGCTCCTGGCCCATGGGTCCGGTGGTGTGTGACCTGTGGCTGGCTCTTGATTACGTTGTCAGCAATGCCTCTGTTATGAACCTCCTCATCATCAGCTTTGACCGCTACTTCTGCGTGACCAAGCCTCTCAGCTACCCGGTGAAGAGGTCCAACAAGATGGCGGGCATGATGATCGCCGCCGCCTGGCTGCTCTCCTTCGTCCTCTGGGGCCCGGCCATCCTCTTCTGGCAGTTCATCGTGGGCGGGCGCCAGGTCCCTCAGGGCGAGTGCCACGTCCAGTTCTTCTCCAACCCCGTGGTGACCTTCGGCACGGCCATCGCTGCCTTCTACCTGCCGGTCATCACCATGGCCGTCCTCTACGTCCACATTTCCCGCGCCAGCAAGAGCCGCATCAAGAAGGACACCAGGGAGCCGGAGGTGAGCAGGGGCGGCACCTCGCCCAGCCTGGAGCGGCACAAGGTCGCCAAACCCAACAACAACAACGTCTCCGGCCCCCTCGACGGGTTGCCGCAGGTCAAGGTACAAAACGGCAAGGCGGCCGGGGAGGCGGTGATGGGGAACTGCGGTCAGGGGGAGGAGAAGGAGGTGTCCAACGACTCCACCTCGGCCAGCGTCGCCCCCTCCGTCCAGAAGGAGGAGGGGGAGGAGGGGGCGGTGGACGGGGGCACCAGGGTCAAGGCCGCGGCCCCTGCGTCGTCCTCAGGCCGCTTCACGGTGGACGGCTCCACGTTCTCCTGCATCAAGGTGGCGACCAAGTCTCGGACCAGCGAGAGCTGCCCAGCGGCGGCAGACCGCGACACGGACCGCGGCGAGATCGTCAGGATGACAAAGGCACCGGCCAAGAAGAGGAAGGGCGCAGTGTCGCGGGAGAGGAAGGTGACCAAGACCATCCTGGCCATCCTGCTGGCCTTCATCATCACCTGGATCCCCTACAATGTGATGGTCCTCATCAACACCTTCTGCTCTGTCTGCGTCCCCAATACTGTGTGGACCATCGGCTACTGGCTCTGCTACATCAACAGCACCATCAACCCAGCCTGCTACGCACTCTGTAACGACACCTTCAAGAAAACCTTCAAGCACCTACTCTTGTGTCAATATAAAAACATAGGCGCAACGAGGTAGAGAAGCACAAAGCCAAGCACATCCCAATGAACATTTTATACCCATCGAAGCTGACTTTCACTATGTTTCTCTGTAAATGTATGTAATTAATATGTTCAACATAATATGTTAACAATGCCAGAGTATATTTCCAGTACACACTATCCATAATGTGTCGAAAGCACATTTCAACTATGTCCGATGAATTTTTAACGTCTGTTCTAAATGAAGAGTGTGTTGGTTATTGGAGACGTAAGGAACTGCAGATGCTGGAATCCTGAGCAAAACACAATGTGCTGGAGGAACATAGCGGGTCAGGCAGCATCTGTGGATGGAAAGGACAGAGGATGTTTTCGGATCGGGACCCTTCTTTGGATTAATTGTAGTGGTGGGGGGGGGCAGTAGGAGGGGAGAAAGCTGGGAGAAAGAGGTGGGGACAGGACAAAGCATGGCAAGTGATAGGTGGATACAGGTGAGGATGGGTTTGGTTGGCAGATAGGTGGAGTGAGTGACAAAGGCTGCAGGTGAGAGGGTGTCAGATACGGAGGGGAGAGGAGTGAAATGTGAAGCCAGAGAGAGTGATCTGGGTGGAAGGGGAGGGGGAGGAGAGAAGAAAGGTGGGGTAGTGACAGATATGTGTGTGTATTGAGTGGGGGTGGGGGGATGGTACGTGGAAGAGAGTGGTGGGCAAGGCAGTATCGATTTGACTTTGACTTTAGAGATACAGCGCGGAAACAGGCCCTTCGGCCCACCGAGTCCGCACCGACCAGCGGTCACCCAGTGCACGAGAACCATCGTACACACACGAAGGACAATTTCCAATCTTACCGAAGTGATTAACCTACAAACCTGTATGTCTTTGGAGTGTGGGAGGAAACCGGAGCACCCGGAGAAAACCCACATGCTCACAGGGAGAACGTACAAACTCCGTACTGACAGCACCCGTAGTCAGGATCGAATCCGAGTCTCTACCGCTGCACCAGCGTGCTGCCCCAAAGTACTTAAAATTAGATAATTCAATGTTCAAACCATTGTGTTGTAAGCTGCCCTCTTGTAAGGGAATAAAAGATGAACCTGTCTAAAATTTAAGCATTATAAAATGCCACAGGGATGTTCATTGATATATATTACACAGTATCAAAGATAATAACCAGAAGGGTCCCTTTTTTCAGACTGATTCCATAAACTAGTGTACGAAAGAATCAGTCTGAAGAAGGGTCCCGACCCGAAACGTCAGCTATCCATGTTCTCCACAGATGCTGCCTGACCCGCTGAGTTACTCCAGCACTCTGTGAAACGTCACCTATCCATGTTCTCCACAGATACTGCTTGACCCGCTGAGTTACTCCAACAATCTGTGTCTTTTTTAATATTAACTAGTCCCTTCAATACTTTTGTGCTTCTATTATATCTTTATAATGTAATTAAGAATCTGATTTCGTGGCTTCAATTTCCGATTCACTCATTAATTAAAAAAAGGCATTTAATGCAAGAAAAAGATCTTTCCTTTTATCCAGAAAATATATTCTAAACTAATAATTCATAGCATTTTATTGTGTCCTAGCCTGATAGCAATTCATTAGAATAGTTCTCTTAGTGGATTGCAATTTTTTAATCAGTTTTCAGGCGGCACGGTGGCGCAGCGGTAAAGTTGCTGCCTCACAGCGCCAGAGACCCAGGTTCAATCCTGACTACGGGTGCTGTCTGTGCGGAGTTTGTACGTTCTCCCCGTGACTGCATGGGCTTTCTCCGGGAGCTCTGGTTTTCTCCCACACTCCAAAGATGTACAAGTTTATAGATTAATTGGCCTGGCATAATTGTAAATTGTCCGTAACATGTGTAGGATAGTGTTAGTGTGCGGGAATCGCTGGTCGGCGCGGACTTGGTGGGCTGAAGGGCCTGTTTCCACGCTGAATATCTAAGCCCTAAACCAAACCAAATTGTACCTTTCCGTTGCTTAGAACACAGCAACCACGAGCTCAGAATTCCATCAACAACAATAATCCATTCGGTTTTAGTAAACTGATTTTCACTAACCTCCATAAATTCTTGACAGGAATCTCTAGAAACGCAGAGCTCACCATGCTAATAACCTTCTAACATAGAATCATAGAGTCATAGGGTGATGCAGTGTGGAAACAGGCCCTTCGGCCCAACTCGCCCACACCGGCCAACAATGTCCCAGCTATCCTAGTCCCACCTGCCTGCGCTTGGTCTGGTTAACCTTCTATTAACCTTCTATTAACACGTCTAACTTTGAGGAAGAGTCCCCATCTGAAACGTCGCCTGTCCATTCCCCTCCACAGATGCTGCCTGATCCGCTGAGTTCCTCCAGCACTTTGTCTTTTGCTCAAAGTACAAGCGTCTGCAGTTCCTTGCATCTCCTGCTCTGCCTCCTAAACTGATGACTCGAACCATCCTTGGTCTCCTCCTGGTTACCAAGCTCGTTGTTAACGAGGGAGTTGATGGAAGTGATGACGCTGGCTGCATTTCTGAGGCAGCGCCTCCTGTCGATCTCCGGAGGCGGCCAGGAATGCCTCAATGCCACCACTTCGTGTGGAGACTGAGGAGATCTGGCATGTCTCCAGTAATTCTTCCAAGCCCACCGTGGACAGCGTACTGTCGGCCTGCATCACGGCCTGGTTGGGGAACAGCTCTGCCCAAGACCCCAAGAAATTGCAGACAGTTGTAGATGTAGCCCAGCACATCCCACACACCACACTCCCCACCATTGTAGATGTGGCCCAGTCCATCCCACACACCACACTCCCCACCATTGTAGATGTAGCCCAGTCCATCACACAGGCCAGAAGCGTACATTCACGGTTACATCACGGCATTTTCTGTCTTTTGTTGTAAACCGGCATCTGCAGTTCTTTGTGTTGTTTGGGCAGCTTACAACCCAGTGGTGTGAATATTGCTTTCTCTAACTTCAAGTAACCCTTGCTTCCCCTCGCTCTCTGCCCTATCCCACCAACGTTATTGTACTGGCTGCAAAGTCGTCTCGTTGAGTCTCATTGTCTGTAACTCGTTTTCACCCAGCTCACAGCTGACAGTGGCCTGTTTCCTTTATCATCGCTACCTTTTTGCATATCTTTCATTCATTTGTTCTACACCTCTCTACATCAGAGAGTTGTGAATTTGTGGAATTCTCTGCCTCGGAAGGCAGTGGAGGCCAATTCTCTGAATGCATTCAAGAGAGAGCTAGATAGAGCTCTTAAGGATAGCGGAGTCAGGGGGTATGGGGAGAAGGCAGGTACTGATTAAGAATGATCAGCCATGATCACATTGAATGGCGGTGCTGGCTCGAAGGGCCGAATGGCCTCCTCCTGCACCTATTGTCTATTGTCTATCACCGTCTGTATCTCTCGTTTCCCTTTCCCCCGACTCTCAGTCTGAAGAAGGGTCTCGACTCGAAACGGGTAATTATAGACCAGTTAGTCTGACATCAGTGGTGGGGAAGATGCTGGAGTCAATTATAAAAGACGAAATTGCTGAGCATTTGGATAGCAGTAACGGGATCATTCCGAGTCAGCATGGATTTACGAAGGGGAAATCATGCTTGACAAATCTACTGGAATTTTTTGAGGATGTAACTAGGAAAATTGACAGGGGAGAGTCAGTGGATGTGGTGTACCTCGACTTTCAGAAAGCCTTCGACAAGGTCCCACACGGGAGATTAGTGGGCAAAATTAGGGCACATGGTATTGGGGGTAGGGTACTGACATGGATAGAAAATTGGTTGACAGACAGAAAGCAAAAAGTGGGGATAAATGGGTCCCTTTCGGAATGGGAGGCAGTGACCAGTGGGGTACCGCAAGGTTCGGTGCTGGGACCCCAGCTATTTACGATATACATTAATGACTTAGACGAAGGGATTAAAAGTACCATTAGCAAATTTGCAGATGATACTCAGCTGGGGGGTAGTGTGAATTGTGAGGAAGATGCAATAAGGCTGCAGGGTGACTTGGACAGGTTGTGTGAGTGGGCGGATACATGGCAGATGCAGTTTAATGTAGATAAGTGTGAGGTTATTCACTTTGGAAGAATAGAAAGGCAGATTATTATCTGAATGGTGTCAAGTTAGGAGGAGGGGGAGTTCAACGAGATCTGGGTGTCCTAGTGCATCAGTCAATGAAAGGAAGCATGCAGGTACAGCAGGCAGTGAAGAAAGCCAATGGAATGTTGGCCTTCGTAACAAGAGGAGTTGAGTATAGGAGCAAAGAGGTCCTTCTACAGTTGTACCGGGCCCTGGTGAGACCGCACCTGGAGTACTGTGTGCAGTTTTGGTCTCCAAATTTGAGGAAGGATATTCTTGCTTTGGAGGGCGTGCAGCGTAGGTTCACTAGGTTAATTCCCGGAATGGCGGGACTGTCGTATGTTGAAAGGCTGGAGCGATTGGGCTTGTATACACTGGAATTTAGAAGGATGAGGGGGGATCTTATTGAAACGTATAAGATAATTAGGGGATTGGACACATTAGAGTCAGGAAACATGTTCCCAATGTTGGGGGAGTCCAGAACAAGGGGCCACAGTTTAAGAATAAGGGGTAGGCCATTTAGAACGGAGATGAGGAAGAACTTTTTCAGTCAGAGAGTGGTGAAGGTGTGGAATTCTCTGCCTCAGAAGGCAGTGGAGGCCAGTTCGTTGGATGCTTTCAAGAGAGAGCTGGATAGAGCTCTTAAGGATAGCGGAGTGAGGGGGTATGGGGAGAAGGCAGGAACGGGGTACTGATTGAGAGTGATCAGCCATGATCGCATTGAATGGCGGTGCTGGCTCGAAGGGCTGAATGGCCTACTCCTGCACCTATTGTCTATTGTCTATTGTCTATTGTCCAGAGATGCTGCCTGTCCTGCTGAGTTAGTCCAGCGTCTTGTGTCTTTCTTCATCTCATAGTGGAAGCGTGTATCCAGACTAACGGACCTGCACGCTGCCAGCAGGGGGGGACAGCACCCTGTTAGTCAGATCTCTGTATAAAGTGGAGGATGGACAATCTGATTTTGTGTTCAACTCAAGTTTATTTGTCACATACACATACACGATGTGCAGTGAAATGAAAGTGGCAACGCCTGTGGATTTTGCAAAATTGTTTTACAGTTACAGCATATAAATTAAAGTTAATACAGAGAAGACAAAATTTAGTCCCTGGAGTTATAATAGTTAACAGTCCTGACGGCCTGTGGGAAGAAACTCCGTCTCATCCTCTCCGTTTTCACAGCGTGACAGCGGAGGCGTTTGCCTGACCGTAGCATCTGGAACAGTCCGTTGCTGGGTGGTAGGTGTCCCTCATAATCTTGCTTGCTCTGGATCTGCACCTCCTGATGTATAGGTCCTGCAGGGGGACGAGTGTAGTTCCCATGGTGCGTTCTGCCTAACGCACTACTCTCTGCAGGGCCTTCCTGTCCTGGGCAGAGCTGTTCCCAAACCAGACTGTAATGTTGCCGGAGAGGATGCTCTCTACAGCCCCAGAGTAGAAGCAATGAAGGATCCTCAGAGACACTCTGAATTTCCTCAGCTGTCTGAGGTGGTAAAGGCGCTGCTTTGCCTTACCCACCAGTGCGGCAATGCGCGTTGTCCATGTCAGATCCTCTTTGATGTGGACTCCCAGGTATTTAAAGCTGCTCACCCTGTCCACAGTAGACCGTGTTGAGCATTTGCACGGTTTCAGGACTAGGCGAAGCTTTTGACAATGAATTGTAAGACAGGACAAACAGCATCTAACTGCTGCCTGGCACCTCCGCACACACGGCGATATTGTGGTACAACGTCACAGCTAGTTACAGCTGCTACAACAAGCTAGGTTTGTATCGAACAGTTCAACGCAAGAACAGGCCTTTCGGCCCACAATGTCCGTGCTGAATACGATGCCAAGGCAATCTAACCCCATCTGCCTGCACGTGATCCATATTCCTCCATTCCCTGCATGTGCAAATATCAATTTAAAACCCACTTAAACGCCACTATCGTATCTGCCTCCAACACCACCCCAGGTAGCGTGTTCCAGGCCCCCACCACCTTCTGTGTATAACGTTTGCCCCTCACATCTCCTTTAAACTTTGCTCCTCTCACCTTTAATGCGCTCTAGTCTTTGACATTGCCACCCTGGGAAAAAAGGTTCTGAATGTCCACCCTATCTATGCCTCTCATCGTTTTATGTACTTCTGTTGGGTCTCCTCTCTATCTGTGGCATTCTAGCAAAAACAATCAAGTCTGTCCAACCTCTCCTTTGTAGCTGGCACCCTCTAATCCAGGCAGCGTTCTGGTGAACCTCCTCTGCATCCTCTCCAAAGCCTCCACACCCTTCCTGCAATGGGGGCGACCAAAACCGCACACAATACTCTGAATACAGCCTGACCAAAGTCCCACAACGTGACCTCCTGACGCATACACTAAACGCTCTGGCCAACAGCTTGGTTTGATACTTGCGGGGATGGCTAAACTTGTTGGTTGGAAATTTGTTCAGACGGAGGGTTTGATGAACAGATGCAGAAGACTAAGGCAACTGGGATGTACTGCCGTCACACAAAACTTACCATACGATACGACAGAGCTTTATTCACCCCAGGAGGGAGATTGATCTGCCAACGGTCATAAAAACACAAGATGCATGAAACATGAAGTTAAAGTGACGAGTGGGAAGGATTGGGGGATGTGCAAAGATTGGAGGGGGAGGGAGGGGAGTTTTAGTATATAGTTGTCCCAGGTAGAACGATGAAATGCTTACTTGCTGCAGCCCAACAGAACATGTAAACATAGTGCACCGTGAACAATATAATAAACGAGTATTTTTTCTCCCCCTCTCCCATCGGGCAAGAGGTGCAGAAGTGAGAAAACGCACACCTCCAGATTCAAGGACAGTTTCTTCCCAGCAGTTACCAGGCAACTGAACCATCCTACCACCAACTAGGGAGCGGCCCCAAGCTCCCATCTACCTTATTTGAGACCCTCTAACTATCTTTTATCGGACTTTATCTTGCACTAAACATTATTCCCTTTGTCATGTATCTATACTCTGCGGATCGCTTGTTTCCAAATACACAGGACAAGATGTTAGAAATCCAAAGTGCCAAATGTCAATTTGCTCCCGGTGGTGATGGGAGGCTTATGCACTCACCTATGCTCATCCGATGTTGAGAAAGGATAGGCAGACACGTCATTGGGGTTATCAAGTGGGCACCTACTTTCATCGACGTTTCGCTGATTGGACCCACGACGTCTCCAGTAGGCTCAGCAGTGCATTCTGGCGTCCCAGAACCACTCCCCTCTACATCTGCCTAGCCGGCTTATTTGGGAGACCAGATTGGGTCTTTCCTCTTCAGCCAGAGCCACTGGCTACTCCGCTCTGCCATCTGTGATGTTTCCTTGATAGCCTGGCGTAGGGCTTGTCCGCTGATCCCCAGGTCCTTCATCAGTCTTACGGTAGATGTTGCCACAAATCCTCGACATCCAACTTCTACAGGGCAGATCTTTGCTCTCCAGTCCCGCTGTTCTGCCTCCGCTGCAAGGTCTGTGTAGCGCAGTTTCTTTCTTTCAAAGGTTTCCTGCACAGCATCCTCCCAAGGGACTGTGAGCTCCACAAAACACACCATGCGCTGAGAGTTGGACCAGAGGACAAGATCAGGCCTCAAGTTGGTGATGGCTATCTCTGGTGGAACTGTAAGCCGCTGGTCCACATCCACCAGCATCTGCCAGTCCCGGGCTGCCTCCAGCTGTTCAAACCTTGTCCTTGGTGGAATTTTCCGTTGCTTTTGTTCCCCCTCCCGAACAAAGGCAATTGGCATAACTGGGTTGGTTGTTCTGGGCGGCAGGGCATTGTTGGTTGTTCTTTTGCTTTCCAGAGTCGCTGCCAAGCATTTGAGCACTTGATTATGTCTCCAGGTGTACCGTCCTTGGTAGAGGCTTACTTTACACCCAGTGATGATGTGCTTACGCGTGGCTGGTGTTGAACACAGGGGGCATGATGGATCTTCGCCCAGCCATTGGTTGAGATTTTTTGGGCTAGGAAAGACATCATAGGTTGCCCGTATGAGGAAGCTTATTCTGCTCGCCTCCATCTCCCACATGTCCTTCCAGCTGATCTTCCGCTTTTCCACACTCTCCCATCTCATCCACTGGCCCTGTTTAGCTTGCGACATAGCCTTGCCACACCTACTCGACTCCTCCTGTCGGCGGACTTCGGCCGTGACCAACTTCCGGCGCTCCAGTGAGGATGCCTTGTTCCAGCAAGGTCGCTTTTCGCCAAGCCCCAAGCCACTTCGTCCGTGTTGGACTTGCCCAATCATGTCGCCTTGGTGGAGAGCAGATTTTGCCTGCTGTGTCGCATTCTTAGCCGTCCACTCCCTTCCTGTTGCCAGGGTTGGGGCAGCAGCTCGGATGACAGTGTCCCTCGATTCTGCCAGGGTCATCTCTAGTCTGACTTTAGTGCGCTTGAACTCCTCTGTGAGGCTAGAGAGAGGCAGCTGAAGTACCCGCTGACCGTACAGGCCTACGTTCCTCAGGCATCGAGGAACACCTAACCACTTTCTCACAAAAGAGCTGATTGTTCTTTCCATCTTCTCAACTCTTGTGAGGGTGATGTCATACATGGTTCGTGGCCACATAAGGCGAGGTAGTAACCCAAACTGCAGGCACCAGATTTTCAGCTTTCCAGGCAACATGGATCGGTCGATGTTTGCTAGGCCTTTGATGATTTCTTGCCTCAGCTCATTTGCTTGATCAGTGTCCTTCAGTTTAGAGTCATACCATCTCCCCAGGCTTTTGATTGGCTTCTCTGACACAGTTGGGATTGGTTCTTGATCAATGAAAAACCTTTGATCCGTCAGTTTGCCTTTGATTATAGAAATGCTTCTTGATTTGGATGGCTTAAATTTAATTCTAACCCCAGTGATGTTCTCTTGAAGCTTCCCTAAAAGGCGCCTGGTGCAAGGTGCTGTTGTTGTTATGATTGTCATGTCATCCATGTAGGCCCTGATGGGTGGTAGACGGACTCCAGACATCAGCCGCTCGCCTCCCACCACCCACTTGGAGGCCCTTATGATGACTTCCATAGCCATTGTAAAAATCAATGGGGAGATGGTACACCCTGCCATTATGCCAATCTCCATGCAGTGCCATGTGGTGGTAAAGTCTGGCGTGGTGAAACACAGCTGCAGATCCTGAAAATAAGCCTTGACAAGGCTTGCGATGGTCTCTGGTATCCTGAAGAAGTCAAAGGATGCCCACAGGAAACTGTGAGGGGCAGTTCCGAACGCATTGGCAAGGTCAAGGAAAACGACATGCAGATCTCTCTTTTCTTTTCTTGCAGTCTGGATTTGGTGCCAAATCATGCTGGTATGTTCCAGACATCCAGAGAACACTGGGATGCCTGCTTTTTGGACTGTTGTATCCACAAGGTTGTTTCTCTCTAAATAGCTGGTCATCCTCTGAGCTATGATGCTGAAGAAGATTTTTCCCTCTACATTGAGGAGACTGATAGGGCGGAATTGGCTGATGATTGTAATCATGTATTGTCTTTCCGCTGAGTGGCTCGCAACTTAAAGCTATGCCCTCTATTGTTTGACATTTCCATGTTGGGATACTGGTCTACTCTACAATACAATACAATATATCTTTATTGTCATTGTACAGGGGTACAACGAGATTGGGAATGCGCCTCCCATACGATGCAATAAATTAATTAGCAAATCAGTATAAATTTAGACAACCCAGTGAAACAAATTGGAACAGTTTTAAAACAGAATAAAGTGCAAGTTGATCTGTGCCGATTCACTGTGCGATGTGACCGTCCGGCTCAGCAGGACCGGTTCATAGCAGCTATGGCCCTGGGGATGAAGCTGTTCCTGAGTCTGGAGGTGCGGGCGTAGAAGGCCTTGTATCGTCTGCCCGATGGTAGAAGTTCGAACAGACTGTTGCAGGGGTGTGAAGAGTCTTTATGGATGCTGGTGGCTTTTCTGAGGCATCGTGTGTTGTAGATGCCCTCCAAGGCTGGTAGCTGTGTTCCGATGGTCCTCTGAGCTCTATGGACTACCCGCTGAAGAGCTTTCCTCTCTGCCTCCGTGCAGCTGAGGTACCACACAGGGATGCCATGTGTTAGGATGTTCTCTGTGGTGCAGCGGTAGAATGTCGTCAGCAGCTGTTGGGGTAGACCAGACTTCTTCAGTGTTCTCACGTAGAACAGTCGTTGCTGTGCCTTCTTGACCAGCGCAGCAGTGTTATTGGACCATGTGAGATCCTCCGAAATGTGAGTGCCCAGAAACTTGAAGCTGGGCACTCTCTCCACACTGTCCCCATTGATAAAGATCGGAGCCTCTGAGGATTTTATATACCTCTATCAGGTCTCTGCGATATTCCAGAGAAACAAAAACCCAAGTCCGTCCCACCTCCCCCTGTAGCATGTACCCTCTAATCCAGGCAACTTTCTGGTGAACCTCCTCTGCATCCCTCTCCAAAGCCTCCACATCCTTCATGTAATGGGGTGACCACAACTGCTCGCAATGACCCAAATGCAGCCCTATAAATTGGTCACGTGGTTTAGTTTAGTTTAGTTTAGTTTAGAGACACAGCGCGGAATCAGGCCCTTCGGCCCACCGAGTCCGCGCCGACCAGCGATCTCCGGACACTAACACTATCCTACACACACTAGGGATAATGTTTACATTTTGCACCAAGCCAATTAACCTACAAACTCGCACATCCTTGGAGTGTGGGACGAAACCAGAGCACCCGGAGAAAACCCACGCGTACGGACAGTACCCGTAGTCGGGATGGAACCCGGGTCTCCGGCGCTGTGAGGCAGCAACTCTACCGCTGCGCCACCGTGCCGTAATGTTCCACGCTGCTATTTTATGGATTGAAGCACAAGTGATTAAATTATTTTGAACGACCTACATTGTCTGCTGAAGTGTGCTTTGTGACAACTGGATATTGTATTGAGTGAGGAGAGGAAGTGAGAGAGTGAAAGTGCCAACTTCGCTATTGTTACTTTGATAAACCCTGAGTGTACTTTGATAAACCCTGAGTGATGCGGCCTCTTCCCACTTGACTCCATGCACAGGCTCTTCACATGATTAATAGCACGATTAACAGTACAAGATACAGACAACAATAAAGCTGAGAGTCGTCGCTAATCCTCATCAGAACGACTGCTACAGCGTAGTGTGGGGTTGACATCGAAGCTTGGCCTGGCAACAGCTCTACCCAAGACCGCTGGAAATGACAGGCAGTCTAGGATGGCACGGTGGCGCAGTGGTAGAGTTGCTGCCTCACAGCGCCAGAGACCCGGGTTCCATTCTGACTGCAGGTGCTCTCAGTGCCCTGACCGCGTGGGTTTTCTCCGGGTGCTCCGGTTTCCTCCCACACTCCAAAGACGTGCGGGTTTGTAGGTTAATTGGCCTCTGTAAATTGTAATCTGTCCCCAGTGTGTTAAGTGTGCGGTGTGATCGCTGGTCAGCGCGACCTTGGTGGGCCCAAGGGCCAACTGTCCAACATTACCGGAACGTTCCAGCCAGGCCGCCGAGGGAGGGCGGAGATACCGGCCCAACGGGAGTCGGCTACGGGAACGGATCTGCCGGCTCGGGCCGGGCCGGAGTTGCACAGCCCCGGCCGCAGGGGCAGTGTCCATCCGCCGAACGGCCGCGAGAGTCCCGGTGAGGTGGGGATCGGCCGCCTCGCCCGGCCCAGGGGGCATGTGGTTGTCGGGGGGGCTTCCGTGGGGGATTTCAAGTGCGCTCTCGTAATTTTGTCCGGATTAAAGGAGGTGCCAGTCCACTGGTTGCCGGAACATCAGTGGTGGACCTGTACTCAATGAATTTAACCCAACTGGACACACAGGGGGAAATGATCTTTAGTTTCTGGCATTTAGTCGAGTCATAGAGTCAAAGAGTGATACAGTGTGGAAACAGGCCCTTCAGCCCAACTTGCCCACACGGCCCAACAATCCCAGCTACACTAGTCATAGAGTGATACAGTGTGGAAACAGGCCCTTCAGCCCAACTTGCCCGCACAGGCCAACAATGGCCCAGCTACACTAGTCATAGAGTGATACAGTGTGGAAACAGGCCCTTCAGCCCAACTTTCCCGCACCGGCCAACAATGTCCCAGCTACACTAGTCCCACCTGCCCTTGTTTGGCCCATATCCCTCCAAACCTGTCCTATCCATGCACCTGTCTAACTGTTTCTTAAACATTGAGATAGTCCCAGCCTCAACTACCTCCTCTGGCAGTTCGTTCCATACACCCACCAACCTTTGCGTGAGAAAGTTACCCCTCAGATCCCTATTGAATCTTTTCCCCTTCACCTTGAACCAATGTCCTCTGGTCCTCGATTCCCCTCCTCTGGGCAAGAGACTCTGTGCATCTTGTGGGCTGGCAAATGATTTGGCCATTGGCCATGATTATCTTTGTACACATTGATTGTAAAATGTTGTAACACAAATAAAATTCCTGCCTGATTTTCTCACATGTGTGAGGGAGCAAAGATTAATTTATCTTGTCGAGCGTGCCTTCCATTTTCTCTTTGGAGCGCTCCAAAGAACTGTTGGAAATGATGTTTCCATTTTACACCAACGCTACATTCCACAGATGAGGTCATCTGACATATTTGTTCCTGAATTCTTTGAAGTGAGTCCCTTTCAGTGACTATTATGGTTGTTTACTACAAAGAGGCATTTCTCAAACAAATCTTCCTGGCCTAACTGTTGTACAGTCGCTTTGAAGAATAATTTTATTAACCATTATCGCTCCCTATTGTAGTTAATGGGCTACTCTGTCTACATTTATTGCGCCGACCACTGACTATACACTTCGATCCTCATGCTTGATATCTTCCCAGACATATATTAGCCTTTAGGTGCACTTTTCGAACGTAATATACAGACATCAAAACAGAAGACAGGTTGCGCCTTTTTTTTCAGAAGCAAGGAATTGCAGATGCTGGTTTACAGAGAAAGATACAGAGTGCTGGAGTAACTCAGAGGGTCAGGCAGCATCTCTGGAGAACATGGATAGGTGACGTTTCACAGAGTGCTGGAGTAACTCAGCGGGTCAGGCAGCATCTCTGGAGAACACGGATAGGTGACGTTTCACAGCATGCTGGAGTAACTCAGCGGGTCCGGCCGCATCTCTGGAGAACACGGGTTTCGGGTCGGGACCCTTCTTCAGTCAGAATTTTTTTCCAGTATCGAAAAATCAAATACTAGAGCGCACAGCTTTAAGATTAAAGGAGATGTGTGGGGCAGTTTTTTTTTACACAGAGGGAGTTGGGTGCCTGGAACGTGCTGCCAGGGGTGGTGGTGGAGGCAGATACGAGTGATAATTGTGATGGTTGTTCTCTGTGGATTCAACCTGTTGGTCCTATTCCACTCTGTGTAAGATGGGATGCATTCAACAGGTCCTAAAAATCTGAGTTGGTAATATTCCTCTGATGAGACCAGTCCCCTCGTCTGAAGAAGGTTTTGACCCGAGACGTCACCCAGAGATGCTGCCTGACCCGCTGAGTTACTCCAGCACTCTGCGAAACGTCACCTATCCATGTTCTCCACAGATGCTGCCCGACCCACTGAGTTACTCCAGCACTCTGTGAAATGTCACCCATTCCTGCTCTCCACAGATGCTGCCTGACCCGCTGAGTTACTCCAGCACTCTGTGAAACGTCGCCCATTCCTTCTCTCCAGAGATGCTGCCTGGCCCGCTAAGTTACTCCAGCACTCTGTGAAACGTCGCCCATTCCTTCTCTCCACAGATGCTGCCTGACCCGCTGAGTTACTCCAGCACTCTGTGAAACGTCACCTATCCATGTTCTCCACAGATGCTGCCCGACCCACTGAGTTACTCCAGCACTCTGTGAACAGTCACCTATCCATGTTCTCCACAGATGCTGCCTGACCCGCTGAGTTACTCCAGCTTTTCGTGTCTATCTTTCTAATTTTCATTCTATTTTGTTTAAAGTTGAAATTGTTTTGTTTTTTTAAATACCTTCACTGTCAACGTTATCTTTCTCAGGCAATGTGAAGTACATTCATTCACCAGCAATGTGTCTGCTCTTAAACGACTCCTCTGACAATGTTTATTATTCCAAAACAGTACGAGCTCAATGAACTGGAGACAAATCACGCTGGTATTTCACTGTCAGAATGACAGCACGCCATCCAAAACACCAATCCCCTGTTTGAAACAATAACAGTAGATATGAGAGAGAGAACACTTCCTTCTCAACCACATTGATTCTATAATTAGCTTCTAATATGCAGGGACTGGATGCGAATGTTGGATAACATAGAACCAGTGTGATAGATGATCGGCGCGACTCGGTGTGCCGGGCACCTGTTACCATGCTCTATCAATCAATCTGATTACACGGGATACTGATTGTGAATGATCAGCCATGATCACATTGAATGGCGGCGCTGGCTCGGACGGCCGAATGGCCTACTCCTGCAGCTATTGTGTATTGTCTATTGTCATATCCATCAAGCACTGACCCAAGGAGAACCTACGCCAGCACAGGGAGAAGATGCCAACAGCAGCAGTGACCAGGATCGATCCTAGGTCGCTTAGCTGCCAGGCAGCAGTGCGCCTGCTGTCAATTTGACTTGAAGGAAAGGGGCGAAAAATGAGGACGCCTTATAACGCAAATGCGTTAGGAAATATAGTTTAGCAGAGGCGTGAATTGGATGTAGTATTTGCATTCATATGTGTATCGCGAATTCAATCTGCAACTGCTAGTGAACAATGCGAGCCTGGCCACGCCACGCCGCAGACATCTCGATGCGATTTATATTTACACGCATTACTTGTCAACTGCGGTAATCATCAAACTCTTCTTGTTTTAAAGTTGATGCTGTATTTTGCCTTCATATGGAAGGTTA
Organism: Rhinoraja longicauda; assembly: GCF_053455715.1. Lineage (NCBI taxonomy): Eukaryota > Metazoa > Chordata > Chondrichthyes > Rajiformes > Arhynchobatidae > Rhinoraja > Rhinoraja longicauda. Next base: position 31,266,424 of record NC_135971.1, read on the forward strand.
TAACATAAGGTATGACGCTGGAGTGTGATGAGTAAATCGGCCGAGATTCTTTATTCTCCACATTCCTCTGTGAACAGGCGAATGGAATTCACGATTGATATATATCCAGTAGACCCGTCCGACATTTTAATAATCGTTCTGCGATAGGCCGCGACTCTGTAAATCCAGCCATGGCCTTGGCCACTGCATTGTATTTGCTATTAGTTTGCGAAGTCCATCTTACAGATGTCCTTTCCTGAATCAGAGATGTGTGGGTGACACGAGTAAAGGGGTAGTTGGCAGTCTCATATACTCCATTTACTTTCGCTGAACTGTCAAACTGATGTTCTTCTGGAATAGTGAATGTTGATGTTTTTAATTTCGTCTTTCCTACAGCTAACCTGATGGCAGTCGTAATCCTCTCCCGGGGAAAGTGTGGACTCTCCAAATGTATCTCCCGCTATCTGGTATCCATGGCCGTAGCTGATTTAATGGTTCTGATCTTCGAGGTAATTCTCTCTGAGATTACAGATGGCTATTTTCCTTATTCATTCTTCAAAATAACTCAAATTTGTAAACTGAATATTTGCAATACTTTTATTTGCATCGACTGCTCTGTGTGGTTAACGGTGACCTTCACCTTCGATCGATTTGTCACTATATGTACTCAGAAGTTACGAATAAAATATTGTACCGGGAGAACAGCGGCCTTGGTGATATCACTGACATGTATCTTCTGTATTATTGAAAATATTGCTGTATATTTTGCCTACGTACCTCAAGAAATAATTGACAACGTGGGCTGGTTCTGTGTCATAACTCCAGACTTCTACACCTCACGGTTATGGGCAGCACTTTTCACCATCGATACAATTTTAACCCCAATTGTAACAATTTTACCGATCATGCTCCTGAATGCCCTGACAATGACGCACATCATACACGCCAACAGAGTGAGGAGCGGTCTCCGAGGGAACACGAAGGACGAGGGCGGCACGGATCAAGAGGTGGAGAGCAGTATTATAGTGGTCATTCGCCCTGTAAACTATTTACGTCTTTGGGGCGTGGACAGTAGGTGGAGTCCCCGAGGGAATTCCTCGCGGTGGCGGGGAGAACATGGCAAACCCATACAGCATCAGAGAAGGAGATCGGAAGGAGGAGTCTGCAGGCGCATCATCTACAGGTACATAAGTGGTTCATCGCACAAATATGGCATTGTGTGTTAACTACAACAATTTGTTTGCACAGCTCAGAAATTATAAACACAGATATCGTGGTAGAATTGAATATAAAGCTAGTTTAGCACCGAATAAATTTATGTATGTAACCCAACGACCCCTCGGTACTAGTTTACCAAAGAAGACACAAAGTGCTGGAGTAACACAGCAGGTCAGGCAGCATCTCTCGGGGACAGAGATGGGTGACGTAATAACAAGGAACTATCAAACAACAATCCTTTGGGCGCCTCCACAGTCTTCTGGGGCAATGGATTCCACAGGTTCTCCACCCTCTAATGAAACAAATTCCTCCTCAACCCCTTCCCGAAGGAACGTCCTTTAATTCTGGCTCTTTGCCCTCGTGGAAATAGCCACTCCACATCCATTCCATGCAGGCCTTTCACTATTCGGCAAGTATCAAAGAGGTCTCCCGCCATCCTTCTAAACCCCTCTCAGGATTGCCAACAGGGAAGCTCAGTAATGTCTCCACTCGTATATTCTGTACATTCTGTCAGCATATTGCATACAGTCTTTACGCGCAAAAGAGGTCACTGGAATCAAGGTTGACTTGACCAATCCACATGTCTAATTACAATCTAGATAGGATGACCTGCATCGATCCAATTTCGCCCTGCGTAAGTTAGGTGAAATTGGACGGCAGGTTGGGGCAGCTGGTAGAGCTGCTGCCTCACAGCGTCAGATGCTCAGGGTCGATTATGGCAGCGAGTGCTGTCTGTGTATAGTTTACAAGTTCTTCCTCTCACCGTGTGTGGTCGCGCCTGGTGCCCCGGTTTGCTCCTACATCCCGAAAAGGATTAATCAGCATTTCTAAATTGTCCCTTCAGTTTAAGGACAGGAAGATCAAGTGGGATAACACCGATTTAGTATCACCCCGGGGCCGGTACCACCGAAGATGTCGCCGCCGCCGGCCCCCACCACGACCTGGGACGCTCCTAGGCCGAACTTCCCCTCCTTCGCCGCCACCACGGTCGGTTCCAGGCCGGGCCTACTGACGTCGACGCACCGCCGGCCCGCATGGTTTTTTCCACCGCTTCCATGTCGTGCCAGCCAACGCCATCGACAACGCTTATCTGCAACCCGTCTGCTGGCGCGCCCGCAGCCATTGACACAGCCGCTCCTTGACTCTGCCCCGGCGACCAGCAGGCGGGAGGCATCAGCTCATACCGGTTCCAGCCTCTGTTCCGTTCGGAGGTTCCACGCTGCCGGTCCCAACAACATCACGTGGACTGACTCTCCTGCTGTATCTCCTGAGTCGCGCTGTTCCCACTGCCAACAGGGAACATCAGTAATGGCACCACCTTTACACTACACTTCATCGCACCCCCCTGTCTCAGTCCCCATGATCTCCCCACAGCACCTCACCCTCGATCTCTCCATCACCCCCCTCCGTTGACCACATCCCTCCCCTTGGCGTCTTTTCTCCACCCCACTGACCTATCTCTTTCGGATGCAGAACCAACGTTCCTCAACAGAAGCCTTACCTATTTACCCCTGCGCCCACATGCCAATGAGACCCATTCCCCCTCCTTCCACCATAATGTAGAGCTCTTCTTAGGGCGCCCCGTCGCCGGACCATTCCCTGTGACAAAGCGGGCTTCGACTCCCACTGATAACACTTTTTCCCCGCTCTCATATTTCTCCTCCACGTGGCCTCATCCCACGGGACTTCTACCCACTCTGGTGGTTGTTGCCGTGACATCAATAATATTGAATTCTGTACACCCCTGACCCAAGCTGACCTCACTCGTCTCAACGCACTGCTCTCCTTCCTCTCAACCATAGTCCGGACATTGTGATTAACCCGCCGACAAGTGAGAGAATACATGTCCCATATAAACCTTTCCCTTAATAAAACGAATAATCGTTCATCTATTCCCGTCCTGAATCGCTTGCATTACATTTGTCTTTGAAAGCAGAGTAAATCGTTTGGCATAGCGATGCGTAAGCTCAGTTGTCTTTCAACAAAGTCTTAATATTCAACCAATTTTTATTTCAAGATTAGTGGTAACTATTTAGCTTCCTTTTCACAGATAAGCAGGCCGTTCCTTGACAATGGGACCAATTAGAATCATGTACAAAAAAATTGTGATCCCCAGTCTTGTAAGTTTTGGAAAGGACAAGCATTTAGCACAATAGCTTTTCAAAAACAATGTTGCAGTTTATCCTACTCTGGAGTTACAGCAAGGAGACAAAGTCTTCGACCCACCGAATCCACGCCATCTACCGATCTCCTTTCACGCTACTTCTATATTATTCCTTTCTTTTTCCTCTCCCTCCAAACAAACGGACAATTTATAGAGGCCAATCAACCCGTGTGGACAGCGGAGCAATCGCAGGACACCGGTAACACGGAGAACGTGGTAAACCTATGCTTCACTCGGGCCATTTCCCCCCATCATGCTTCCCCATTATGTGTGCTCTAGAGTTAACCAAATTTCTGGTTAACATTGATGTAATACCTTTGCCAAAATTAAATGCCAACTTAGTTTTCTTTGGTCACTGTTGTTCTGGTGCATTGTGTAATAAACACTCTGACAAATAGCTCAATTAATGAAACGAGAGTAATGAGGAAATCATGTTTTTGCATTTTAGATGCATAATAGCGAATAAATGCTCCTTCTGCTCTTGAAATAGCTTTCAGTTGGTTATGTGTACGATGTTTATCCGTATTTTCCGTGTTACCACTGCCGACATAAGTGGCATTCAGTGATCTCAGAACAACTGTCGGGTTAAAAATAGTAATGCAGAATGATCGCGTGTGCACACTCAGTCGACTGGACTGGTTTTCAAAAACTGCGCCTGTAGTTGCATTTCTTCAGTTAATTACGAGTCTGTGTGCTAAACGTTCTTTTAAATAATTTTGAAATTAATAAATGCACATTTATGCTTGAACCTACGCTCTGTTGCTTTTTAAACATTATTATTACCAGTATCCTGATCACAAAACATACTTTTACATTGCAGGCATGCAAAGCAACACCGATAATTAAAAACGAAAAATAAGTCACAGATGGAACAATATACACTTGTGAGAGGCTGGCCGGTGGCGTTACCAGGAATATTGAGAACAATTAAGTAAAACTATATTGTAATTATTTATTGCTATTTGTATCTGTTTATTTTTGACACGTTTACCGCCAAAGTGTGTAAAACATATGAGTGCGTGAGGTATGTTGGACGATGGGAACCCTTGTACGTCCTGACATATGGGAGGTTCGTTTGATCGTCTGGGGTAGGTTCCCGACGCGCAAGGTCGCCCATCCATTGCCTGCACAGGATCGGTTCCATGGCAGGAGCAAAAACACGATTCCCTGAATTTAAAGATTAACAGGTCTTATCTCTGCATCTCAAGTTTTCAAGTTGTATTGATGTGATTGATGTTGCATCAGGAAGTCAAGGATTCAGTCGCAAAAGGGGGTGCTGACTCCGAGGTCATGCATGACAAAGAATACTGATATAGTCGATCGATCGCAAGGAAAACATTGCTATGGCACATCAAATGATCGAATGTTCATACAGGTGTATTGAAGAAAATCGCCACTTAATCTTGCATCCGAAACAAGCAATAAATCGTGTCTTTCTCCCAAATCATCTCCACTCTTCTATTATCTCACGGTGTATTCATCATTATATGCCAGGTGTTGCTCGCCAATCGGTTTGCTTGGTGTGATTTAATTCATAAATCAGCTGCCGGAAGTGCAACATTTTTGCCATTCAGAAACCACGTTACCTGTTGTGTAATAGCTTGAAATAATTGAAGTTTCTGTCGGGAAACTACATATTCTAGTACACAATCATTGAACAACTTTCATAAGATAGAGAGGGAAAGGACAGTTTTCCCACTCAAACAGGTTGACGGAACAGGCTGAATGGTGTAATTAAGGTAGAGTGTAACGTCTCCAGTAGGATTCATAGAGAAAACCTATTATGTTAGTTGGAGATTCAAATTCCACGGAGCTATGAGACATATTTGCGTAAGCATTTCTCCGCTCTTACGTGTCAGACGATCAATAGACATTTTCTGTTCTTCCCACGGATCACAGAATCTCGTGTCCAAAGTAGGTGAATAGTGGACCAGAGGACATAGGTTTCAGCTGAAGGGGATAAGGTTTATTCACAAAATGCTGGAGTAACTCAGCAGGTCGGGCAGCATCTCGGGAGAGAAGGAATGGGTAACGTTTCGGGTCGAGACCCTTCTTCAGACTGATGTCAGGGGGGCGGGACAAAGGAAGGATATAGGTGGAGACAGGAAGATAGAGGGAGATCTGGGAAGGAGGAGGGGAAGGGAGGGACAGAGGAACTATCTAATGTTGGAGTAGTCGATGTTCTGCCTGCAAACTGCCCAGGCGAAATATGAGGTGCTGTTCCTCCAATGTCCGGTGGGCCTCACTATGGCACTGGAGGAGGCCCATGACAGAAAGGTCAGACTGGTAATGGGAGGGGGAGTTAAAGTGCTCGGCCACCGGGAGATCAGTTTGGTTAATGCGGACCGAGCGCAGGTGTTCAGCGAAGCGGTCGCCGAGCCTGCGCTTGGTTTCGCCGATGTAAATAAGTTGACATCTAGAGCAGCGGATGCAATCGATGAGGTTGGAGGAGGTGCAGGTGAACCTTTGTCTCACCTGGAATGACTGTTTGGGTCCTTGGATGGAGTTGAGGGGGGAGGTAAAGGGACAGGTGTTGCATCTCGTGCGGTTGCAGGGGAAAGTGCCCGGGGTTGGGTTGGTTTGGTAGGAAGGGGCGAGTGGACCAGGGAGTTACGGAGGAAACGGTCTCTGCGGAACCCGGAGAGGGGAGGGGATGGGAAGATTTGGCCAGTGGTATTCCCCTCCTCCTTCCCAGATCTCCCTCTATCTTCCTGTCTTCACCTATATCCTTCCTTTGTTCCGCCCCCCTGACATCAGTCTGAAGAAGGGCTCGACCCGAAACGTTACCCATTCCTCTCCCGAGATGCTGCCTGCCCTGCTGAGTTACTCCAGCATTTTGTGAATAAATCGATTTGTACCAGCATCTCCAGTTATTTTCTTATACTAGGGGATAAGGTATAACCTTTTCGCACAAACGGCGGTGGATGTATGGAATAAGCTGCAAGAGGAGGTAGTTGAGGCAGTAACTATCCTAAATTTTAAGAAACTGTTCCACTGATAAATGAACTGGAGGCCAAACGCGGCAGGGGGGCCAGTGCAGCGGGGCACGTGGGCCGGTGTGAGCAAGTTGCGCCAAAGCTCCTGTTTCCGAGTTGTATCACTCTGTGCCTCTATGACTCAATGACACAGCCTTCTGCGCCAACAACATGTGAGGCTTGACGTGATTTCTATGATCCAGAATAGAGAATGTGCATTCACATATGCCTATAACTAGTTATAAAGCGAAGGCTGTCGTTTGTCAGCATTCCTCTGATGCATGCAGCAGTTTAGTGCTTTTCTGAACTTCCATGAATCATTTTGCTGGCGACAACCTCAAAGAAGGTTGCTATCGGAAGTTCCCGAAAACACATAGAGACTGAGAGTTTGAATTAGGGTTAAGGCTAGCCTTTCAGAGATTGCCTTCTGTCTTTTATGTGTTTCTTTGGCCTGTTATTCTCATTGCGTGATGGTCTAGGCTAGGTCCCCAACTCTGTAATTTCTTGCGGTCTTGGTTGGAGCTGTTCAATGGTACAATTGTTTCCAAATTATCACTTGTACCAAGTTGCAGTGAAGCTATGGTTTTACGTACATATCAGCAAGACAATCACACTACATAGGGAGTATCATCCGGTTAATACAGAGTGCATAGAACAGCCCACTGATTCCATATTGAAGTTACACCATTTTGGCGCTATTTCACAGTCCCAGCTCAGTTGACAACAAAGGCCCGTCACAGCTTCTTTAGAAGCTGGTTAGCCGAAGGGCGCCACCAGCAGCCGATCTCGAGGGTGAGAAAGGTAAGACCCTCCTATTCTTCATGCCGAAACATTTGTCCAACGTTCGCCACCGTCGTGGACTCCCTCCATCCTTCTCTCCGAATCCCGGTCTTCATTGGCACGCAGAGTCCAGGCTCGCCAGGGTTTCTCCGACAGAGACGGCGGAAGTGGCGGCGCCTAACGGTTGCGGCTCGCTAGCTGTCTGTTCGTCTTTTTTTCCTTTTTTTGTTGTGTGTCGGTGTTGGGATGTTTTTGGTTGTTGTTTTTTTTTGGTTGTATATGTGTGGGGGGTGGTGGTGTGGGTGTGGGTGGGTGGGGGGGGTGGGGGAAACCTTTCTCTTTTAGGCCGCGGGGCCTTCCATCGCCCGGTGCGGCTCGGCCGCAGGGCCTAACATCACCCGGTGCGGCTCGGCCGCTGGAATTAACATCGCCCGGTGCGGATTGGCCGCGGGGCGTAACATCGCCCGGTGCGGCTCGGCCTCGGGACTTTACATCGCCCGGTGCAGCTCGGCCGCGGGACTTTTCATCGCTGGTGCGGCTCGGCCGCTGGACTTAACATCGCCCGGTGCGGCTTGGCCGCGGGCCCTTCCATCGCCCGGTGCGGCTCGGCCGCGGGACTTAGCTGCGCAAGGCTCGGTCGCGGGGCCTTCCATCGCCCGGCTCGGCCGCGAGACGTTTCAGCGCCCGGTGCGGCTCGGCCATGGGGACTTCCATCCCCTTGCGGGGACTGTGCGGGTCGGTCGGGGACGAGCTGTCTATCCGTGGGCGTGGGGAAGAGAGTGGAAGTTTTGTTGTCTCCATCACAGTGAGGGGATGTTTGGAGTCACTGTGATGGACGTTTGTGTTGGGGTTCTGTGTCTTGTGTTCTTTTTTGTGTATGACTGCTATGTAGTTTCGTTGGGTACCTTGGTACCGAATGACAAATAAAACTCTGTTGAACTGTTGTTGAACTGTTGAACTGTTGAACTGTTGACTGCTCCCGAACCAGGCCATGATTCATTCCGATAAGAAGGTTACGATGGCGCATCTCTGGATGTTGGTTAGGGTTGTTGCAGACAGGGCAAACTTCCTAAGCCTTCTAATAAAACAGGCAGGTGTGCTTTGTTGGTCATTGCGTTGATGTGACTGGCCTGGGACAAATTGCTGGTAATATTTACTTCTAGGGACTTGATATTTATTCTTACATACTTGATATTTATTCCTAGGAACTAGATATTTATTCCTAGGAACTTGGAATAAATATCAATATAGATCAACTGTAACAATGTATTGGCACGCCAAGTGGATACACCAGCACTACACTGGAAAATTGGAAGCCGTATCATAATTTCTAAATTCAGATTTAAAATAGATTATTGTCAAAGCCATCAGGGCGCAATGAAAGGCATTGTCCGCACGAAACTCACGATGCAAATAATTTACGAATTTTAATGCTACAATAAATACAACAGTGCGTGCGAAGCCGCAGAATGGTGCAAGTGTGGGACACCTTAGGTGGTGTTGGCCACATGAGCGTACAATAACGGATTAACGGAATGAGGGAACGTTATGAGTAAGATATGTAGCGGCATATCCCGGAAGGGGCTGCGAAACAAGAGATTGTTTCAGTAGTTGGACAGTAGGGAGGAAAAAAAAGCTATTCTTAAGTCTGGTAATCAGAACTTTCAAGCTCTTGCATCTTCTCCGAGAAAGTTGAAAAGAAAAGGCAATGACCATGATAGCAGGAATGCTTGACGATACTTCTGGCCTTCTGGTGAAACGTACTTTGATATTGAACTGGATGGAAGGAATGATTGACTGTAGTCTGTTCACTGTTCTCTGACCATTTTTTCAGACGTTCATGACCGGAATATTTGGCAGTCCAGTTGGAATGTCATCGATGGAGCATCGTAGAATTTCGGCGGTATCCTCGCGCCCACGCCATATGTTCTCAGGTACAAGAAAATAAATCCGCTAATGCACTTTCTTTATGACCGCCTCAGTAGTAAAGGATCGGGATAGGTTGTTAATGATACGGATGCTCAGGAACCCGAAGCCCCGGACAATCTGTAGAGTGGGCTCGTTGATGAGGACAGGGCGTGTTATGTTCACCCTCCCGCCTGTTTACGTCAACGACGAACTCTGTCATCTTGATCAGTTAAGGTTGATTTCCTGACAGAATACAGATGATTGTTGAACTCCTTCCAACATTTCCTCTCATTCAATATGTAAATTAGTCAATATTGTCGACACCAATAGTGTCGGTGTACACAGATCGATTTCGCATTGTACGTAATCACAGTTATTGGTGTGCAAGAAGTGAGAGGGACTGAACAAACGCCATGGAGTATCACTGGTGTTTACTGTCATGGTGGAGAAATGCTATGACCTTTTGTAAACTACTCATGTCTGCCTTTCTACAGCTTTATCAATAAAACACATCTATTTTGACTTTGGTATAAAAAGAAAAAATATCTATCTGAGTCCTATGCTCAGAACTGCAATACTTATAAAATATTCTGCACTGATTTTGTTTCATTATCACGGGCAAATTATATGGACCTCTTTATGGAATTTCATTGAATTTTCTCCAGATGTGAAGATGCTCCCGTTTGATAGATTTGGTTTATTAATGCCATGTTTGTGTACATTCCGTGAAAAGCATTATATGCGTGCCATCCACTCAAATTATACCGTATATGAATATAATCAAGCCATATAAATGTGCAACAAAAAGAGACGGTAGTGCGAAGAAAAACACACCAGACACCAACAATATAGCATTGTACAGCACTTGTTGACTTTACAGCATTGTAGTTTTGCAGTTGCAGAGAACACCTTAGATGTCCACAAACTCTATTGATCATAGAACATGAAACAGCTCAGCGCGGGCTCACAATGTTTGTGCAGAAGACGATGCCATAGTAAACTAATGCCATCTGCTTACAAGTAATCTATATCTCTCCATTCCCTGCACATCCACATACAAACTCATGCACATTGACAGGAGCGCACGTCTCCCATAAATAAACATTGAAAGCTTTTATCGTGCAGTGTATTTCTTGAGCGTGCGTGCTAAAATGTTAATGATACAGTGCATCCCAATTGTCTTAAACAGTGGCAATAAACAAAAATCACCTTGATTGTATGATAAAGGGAGTGGAAAATTCTGATCATTTTACAGGGCTCGCTATTCCCTCGAGGTTTATCTCAGATATAAATAAGAGGTAAACAAGAAAGTAGGAGATCCCCGTTCCTTCAACTAACTGGAAACATCGCTTCCCTTTGACGATGGGATTACCGGTCAAGTTACTCGTACAACGCATTTACTATCCCATTCTTGTAATAATTGGTATTCCTGGTAAGCCATTTACATAATATTATTATACCTACACTGAATAACTCGTTCTACGCTCGCTGGCATATGCATATATATATATGGAGAGAAGGAATGGGTGACGTTTTGGGTCGAGACCCTTCTTCAGGATCTACCCGAAACTTCACCCATTTCTTCTCGCCAGAGATGCTGCCTGTCTCGCTGAGTTATTCCAGCACTTTGTGTCCACCATATATATGTGTGTGTTTGTGTGTGTGTGTGTGTGTGCGTGTGTGTGTGTGTGTGTGTGTGTGTGTGTGTGTGTGTGTGTGTGTGTGTGTGTGTGTGTGTGTGTGTGTGTGTGTGTGTGTGTGTGTGTGTGTGTGTGTGTGTGTGTGTGTGTGTGTGTGTGTGTGTGTGTGTGTGTGTGTGTGTGTGTGTGTGTGTGTGTGTGTGTGTGTGTGTGTGTGTGTGTGTGTGTGTGTGTGTGTGTGTGTGTGTGTGTGTGTGTGTGTGTGTGTGTGTGCGTGTATATGTATATGTATATATGTGTATATATATATAAAATATGCCGACATTGATAATGGGCTGCGAATAGATCTGATACTTATATAGACGACTATGAAACTGGTCATACAATAACGGCACTGACAGAAACAAACAAACAAACAACGATTCTGACATTTTTTTCCGGAACCGTGAAATTGATATCAATGTTGCATCTGGGTTCTATTCCATGTGACAGTGCAACCCAGCCACGTTTGTGTAAATGAATCCTTGCAGAGTCATCCAATGTTTATATTCGTGCTCTACGCTGCATGTATTCCAAAACAGTTTCGATAATTAGAAACCGCCGTCTGTGATAATTTAATATAAGATATTTTATTTGGTAGACAATCAAGCCTAACTTCACGTTCGTGACGATAAATATCCCAAGGTATATTTTCTGTTTTTCCATGGTCCGCTTTGGTACTTGGCACAGAAAATCTTAAGTGACTTTTCATTCCATTTACAATTGCCAAACGACGCTACTAACACTCGGTATCATTCTGACCGAACCACGTTATGTTCCTGATAACCCGAGGAGAAGAACGGGTTACCTAAACATGATTGTCTTTTGTATCCTGCGAAACATGTCAGCTGGGGTGAACGTTAGAAAATAACCCCAGGTATAGCTGAACGGTTATAATTAAGCTCAAAGAGGAGATCTCTTCACTCAAAAATGGATGTATTTTATTTGTTATGCAATGTGGCAACAGCGCCGAAGTTACGTGGAGAGATATTCTTGGTGGGATGAAATTGAACATTGAACAGTACAGTACAGGAATGAGCCTTTCGGCCCACAATGTCAGTGCCACAGACGATTGCAAGTTAAATAGGTCACATCTGCCTATACACCGACCACATCCGTCCATTCCTTGCACTTCCGTATGCTGATCTAAAAGCGTCTGAATCGCCATTACGGTACCTGCCTCCACAACCACGGAGGTCGATGCTGTCCAGGGCCCCACCACTCTCAACGTAAAAAAAGAACATGCCCCGCAGATCCCACTTAATCTTCCTCCCTCTCACCTTATTGCTACAACCTCTAGATTTGCACCCTCATAATAAAGTTCTGATTGTCTACTCGACCGGGCAGCGCCGATTACCGGTACGTGGCAGTCTGGTCTCGTCCCTGTCTTATTTTGATGTTTTAAAGTCTGTTCTAGTTATATGTTTTAGTGGATGTTTAGCTTTTGTATTTGGGGGTGGGGGACGGACTTTTTAAAATCTTTTCCCGCAACGGAGATGCGACTTTTCCCCGTATCGTATCTCCGTCCGCACTGCGGCCTTAACATCGTGAAGCTGGCGGTCCCTTTGTTCGGGATCGACGGCGGTAGCTCCAAACGGCCCGATCGCGGGAGCCTCGATCGCCAACTGCGGGAGCTTCGATCGCCCTGACCGCGGGAGACAAGGAGGAAGAAGGTAATAGGGGATCTTATCGAAACGTATAAGGTTATTAAAGTGTTGGACACGTTTGAGGCAGGAAACATGTACCCAATGTTGGGGGACTACAGAACAGGGGGCCACAGTTTAAGAATAAGGGGTAGGCCATTTAGAATTGAGATGAGGAAAAACCTTTTCAGTCAGAGAGTTGTGAATCTGCGGAATTCTCCGTCTCAGAAGGCAGTGGAGGCCAATTCTCTGAATGCATTCAAGAGAGAGCTAGATAGAGCTCTTAAGGATAGCGGAGTCAGGGGATATGGGGAGAAGGCAAGAACGGGGTACTGATTGAGAATGATCAGCCATGATCACATTGAATGGCGGTGCTGGCTTGGAGGGCCGAATAGCCTCCTTTTGCATCTATTGTCTATTGTCCATTGTCCATCACAGTGGGGAATGTGAGGTCGCCGAAAAACAAGATGGGCATGCTGCCTGCGCTGGTGGGGACTCCGAGGAAGTGCCGTGAGTGCGGTGATCTCGGAGTTTGGGGGCTCATCACGCCATGAGGACATCCGGAGTTTACTGTCGAGTGTAGAAGGCTTTCTGACTGTTCGGCGGACAGGGACTGCAGAGAGGGACAGCGGTTGGTACAACCTTGTTCACATCACGGTGAAGGAGCGTGTGTGTAGCCTGGACATTGAACTGATGGCTGTGGGTCTACGCTTATGCTGTGTACCCCAGGGATTCTCACACGCCGCTGTGTTGGCTGTGTATGTTTAATCTTTATGTAGGTTTGTATCTTGTTGCTTTTTTGGTATGACTGTATGGCAAATCAAATTTCACTGTACACACGTGATAATTAAGGACCATTGAACCACTGAACCATTAATCTCATAATTAACCCCTTCCAAATGCGAGCTAATCCTGTCTCGAATAATTCTCTCCAATAGTTCACTTACCGCTGAATCTTGCTCCTTGGATCCTCTCCACAACCCTTCCGAAAAACTAACGAACAACTTTGGCCACTCTTCTGTGTTCCTCGCTTATGGCTGAAAATATTCTCGTCGAGGCACGCACATTCTCCTCTCTTGCTTCCGTTAACACCTTGGGATAGATCTTTGGCCTTGCGGACATAACCATGTTAATGCTTTTCAGGAGCCTCGGCACAAACTCCTTGTAGATCGCAAACTGTTCTAGCATGTTTATGTAGTCTCAACAGTAACCTTACTGCCCTCCAAGTCCTTTTCTGTCAGTGAAGGTGAAAACTATCCGTTTAACACTTCACCCACATCCTCCAACTTCAATCATATATATCCTCCTTTATCCTTGAGCGTTCTACTTTCTCGCGGTTTACCCGCTTGTGATTAATGAAAATATAGAAAGCTTTGGGAGTTTTATGAATCCAATCCGCCAGTGACATTTCAAAACGCCTTCTGGCCCTTCTAATCGCCCCCTTCCGGTTTTTTTCCTCCAACATGCGTTATCTTCCCCACAATAGCCGTCGGATCACATCTTCCCAATTAGTAAAGCATTTTGTTTCAACTGCAAATGCATACTATCTTAATTGTCCAGAATGAGTAACCTGTCGATTTTGACCCTGACTTGTATTTCCAGCTTGTCGATAAAATATACAAAACAAACACATTACTAATTTACACATTTATTTAATTATCAATGCCAGAAATGCAAACTGGTGTTGATTTAGTCTGGACGAGAAAGAGAAATAGAAAACATGCAACAAAGCATATTTTATACAAACATGTCAACTGGTGATTCCACGATCAGTCAAAATATAATTTTAATTCTCCGATGAGAAATTTGCGGGTTCTGCAAAAGCAGCATCCGTTGGCTGATGGTTTGGACGACGGCGTACAAAACGATCCTGGCACGTTATTTAACTTTATAAATCGTGAATATTCCATCAAGAAAAAAAGCAATTAAAGCACGCTTATCTAATCATGCTCACCGCTGAATCGCTAAACCACAGATAATTTTCTCCAGATGGGATTGTTGACCGGAAATATGAAACAAAATAAAAGCGAATGCCTAATTGCACTGCTTCTTGAAATGGTCTCATCTAGTCCAGATCTTCGGCTTAATAAGGCGGGGCATAATAAATCATATTCTGGGTTCATTCATTCCATGGTTTTAAATAAAACGTGCATAAATGAACATTGAAACCTCTGAAAGAAAGGTAACATAACTTCGATTGATTCCGGAAGAAGATACATCTTAATATAATTCCCTTAATTGTCTCCAGCTAATTTGTTGACAATGTTCATTCTGTCCACCGGAAGATGCAGACTCTCCAGATGCATTACCCGATATCTGGTGTGGATGGCGGCAAGTAACCTACTGCATTTGATAGTTGGTGCGATTCTTTATCAGATTAATGACGTGTTTCTTCCACGGTCATTTCTGCATTACACTCCCATCTGCCGGATTATTCTGACTCTGAGTTATATTGCTATTGACTGCTCCGTCTGGTTAACTGTGGCCTTTACCTTTGATCGATTTGTTGCGATTTGTTGCCACTCGTTACGAATGAAGTTTTGCACAGCAAAAATTGCATCAAGGGTTATCACAATTATATGTATGCTCTGCATTATAGAAAATATACCAATCTACTTCTTACTTGAACCTCGCGATATAATTGACCATGTGCCATGGTTCTGTAATGTGAAATCAAATTTCTACGCTATACCAATCTGGGCTGCATTTTCATGGTTGGATACCATCTTAACTCCATTTCTGCCATTTGTTTTAATCCCCCTGTTCAATGCCTCAACTATAAGTCACATTATGCGGGCAAACAGAGCCAGAAGCAAGCTCCGTGGAAAGGAAAGCGAGAAGGGCCAGATGGATCAAGAAATTGAAAACCGAAGAAAATCAATAATTTTACTACTCGCAATATCTGGTAGTTTCCTTTTGTTGTGGATGGTAAATTTTTCTTGCTTCATTTCTCTATATTTTACCGATAACGAACTGATGAAATCTGATTACAGTGACCCATTCAGCATTGCGGAAGAAACTGGATTCCAGTTAAGATTTTTAAATACTTGCACAAACACCTTCATTTATGCTGCCTCCCAAAGCAAATTCAGAGAAGAACTGAAGACAATTTTTAGAAGGCCACTTGTTTTTCTTTGTAATTTATTCCAGTAGATTACACGATTTGATAAACTCATAAAACATGTGCACATTTAGATGAATTAAAGGTGTAATTAGCATACGCCTGAATGTCCATTCCGTAACATATTAGCGTTTGTCTTGTTTACATAAACGCCTGGGATATATTGTTATATAGGTTATTAAAAAGATAGGTGGTGTGAAATAAAGAGTGAAGTGCTGTGAGTTGTGTAGATACGGGAAATAATACAGTTGGTTGCGGAGGGGGATGGTGGGTAGGGCGAAAATGGGTTGGAAGGTAAAAAGGGTCAGCGATTAGCCGCGGCATAACAATGGGCGCGGGAGAGGAGGGGTGTTTGTAGGTTTATTACCTAATGTTGGAGAATTCAAAGTGCATAACGTTAGGTTGTAAGCTACCCAAATGGAATATGAAGTGTTGTTCCTTCATTTTACAGCGGTAGAGGCTTACGACAGAATCGTCAGTGTAGGAATGGAAAGGGACGTCAAAATGGTTAGCAACCGGGATAGCCAGCAGACCTTGGCAAACCGAGCACAAGTATGTGGTGAAATGGTCGCCTCGTCTACACTTAGTCTCGGCAATGTACAATAGGGCACATCGGGAACAATGCAGTAGACGAAGTTAGTCGATGTGCACGTGTACCCCTGCCTCACCTGGAAGGCCTGCTGTGGCCCACGAAAGGGTGTAAGGGATGAATTGAGCGGTATCTGGAGAAGACGGACAATTGGTTAAATGAGAAAATGTGACAGTTGGAGGCGGTAGATATGTCCGAGAATAATGTGTTGGACACGGCTGGTTGGGTGAGAGTTATGGACCAGTAGACCTCGTTTTTGCGTCTGGGGAGGGGGGGCGGTGAAGGCACAAGAGTCCAAAATTACGGGGCACAGAGGAATTGTAGGTGAGAGGACGTTTGATATCTATATACTACAAAACCTCTCGGTTTGTTTGTGTTTATGTGTACCATGCCCTATACATTGCCAAAACGGTAGGCAATAGACAGTAGACAGTAGACAATAGGTGCAGGAGTAGGCCATTCGGCACGGAGCCAGCACCATTCAATGTGATCATGGCTGATCATTCCCAAACAGTACCCCGTTCCTGCCTTCTCGATTGCGCCACAATTTTAGGCCCACCCACCTCACCATTCCTCTGTGGTGTGAATAAACCCACTTTTGTTACTCTTTAAAAACAATTTACCTTATAAACTTTAATAAATCCCCCCCCCCCCCGGAAGACCAGCGGGAGGACCGGCGCCCGTCCCGGTGTGCCCCGCGCTTGACCTACCTCCCACGCTGCAGCGCGCCACAGAGGCTGTGGCAGAGGGTCCAACAAGATGGCTGTCCCCGCCGACCGCAGCAGGAGAACTGGGGCTGAAGTCAGTGCCTTTTCCCTGTCCACTCTCGCCCACCCACGGCCCCGGGAGACGCGCCCTGCCTGGCAACGGGTGCATGCTGTCGACACCGTTCCCCGCCGCAGATTGCAGCCGAGCTGCAGGAGACGTCTCGGCCCCGCAGGAGAAACGGAGCCGACGTCACTGTTTTTTCCCTCTCCCCCTTGCTGACACACGGCCACGGGGGGCCATCCCCGCCTGGCACCGGCTCCACGGTTGGGCCGAGGGGAGCGGGATGCAGCGTAGGAGGGGGTGAAGGGGAGGGGTAGAGAGGCGGGGTGGGAGGGAGAGAGGGAGAGGGGAGGGAGGGGAGAGAGATGAAGTGGATGGGGAGCGGGGGTTGGGGGAAGGGGGGTTGGGGGGAGGTGATGGGGAGGGGAGGGAGGGGGAGGGATGGGGAAGGGGTGAAGGGGATGGGGAAGGAGTGGGGGAGGGTGAAGGGTAGGTGGGGGTACTGCACCAATGCAGGAGAGGTTTGGACCCATCGGGTCCACTTGGTCTAGTGATAGATATAACATCATGATGGGCGGATTATTGATACTAAATAAAGCGAATGTCCATCGTAAGCATACGTTTTCCTTGGTTTCTTGCTGAAAACATTATATTGCAGAATTTAATATCCATCCCGATAAACATCCTTTGCGAGCGTTTGTTAATAATTTTTGAATGATACTTATTTTAGAAATAACTTCCATGCAGAACAATCATTTCGATTTTAATACACTTCTACGTTAATAGTTAACGTCTGTAAGAAAATCCTGCGGCATTTCTAGTAAAATATTCAGATACATGCTGTTCTACAAAATCTGATATATTTTTTTGCCGCAACGCAGCTCAATGCTGACCTTTTTTCCCCACAATAATACATGAAGGGTATGTTACTGCAATAGAGATTTTTTTCTTCCAAATCAGGTAATCGGACGTTTCAATAAATATTGATGTTTAGTCAATGTAGTCTGTCACGATCTTGAACGCAATTGCTGGGAGAGGAATCGCTTCACTGTTCAGCGATAAATAAGTCCAAGATGACTAACATTTCAATCCATTTAACGTCAAATTGATTAATTTTATTATCAGTCACGTCTTTAATTTTCACGTTCTTGTTTTCAGGATGAACTGCTGCGCAGTTATTTTTTGTATGTGTTGGTGAATGGGAGGAGACGGTGGAAAAGGATAGAAATGGCACAGGTTTTTATATTCTCACGTGTCCAAAGACGTACAGGTATGTAGGTTAATTGGCTGGGTAAATGTAAAAATTGTCCCTAGTGGGTGTAGGATAGTGTTAATGTGCGGGGATCGCTGGTCGGCACGGATTTGGAGGGCCGAAAAGGCCTGTTTCCGGCTGTATATATATGATATGATATGATACAGTGAGATACAGCCATATCAAATCTTACTGCACATGAACACAATCAAGTCTTACACAAGAACAACGGATAGAGCAAGGAGCAACATATCAGAGTGCACATTATTATGTGACAGCATTTTCGTGTTACATTTGCAGGACAAGTGTCCAAAGTCCGCAATGCGCTTAGGTCGATGATCGCGGCTGGGTAGTCTGATGACAGCGGGGAGAAATCTGTTCCTGATTCTGCTGGTAAGTAATTCCAAGCTTTTGTATCTGCCGGAGAGTACTGTTCGGAAGAGAGGCAGTCGGGGTGAAAAAGGTCATTGATAATGTTGGCAGCCTTACTGAGGTAGGGTGAAGTATAAAAGGATTACATGGTGGGCACTCTAGTCATGTGCGATGAATTGGACTATATCCAGAACTGTCTGCATCTTCATGCGGCCTCAGGAAGAGTGGTTCTTAAGTGACATTTAAGAGATTGTCAGGCTCCCTCAGCAACCGCCATCTCCAAGCCTTAGTGTCAAACAATTAATTTATTCGACACTAATCAGCAGTGGTCCACATCGTCCACAGTCACCAAAAATGATCACATGATGTAGTTTAACCATGAAGACTGTTACAAGTACTCGGACACAAGTGCTGGCGTTTCCCCGCCAATGATCCTGTTTTCTGCAGAAATTTGCGACACAATTATTTTGGATTGTGAAGGGCCACCTTCCCACAACTTCCAGCAACGGTGACGTGAGATTGTATTTTCCAGCTACCCTAATAATTTCGCTTGCAATTTTTGTCATTGCCGATTGCAATCCGCCCACAGTAATAGTAGATATTCGGGGAGGGGCGGCGTATTGCTTCTTTTCTTGATGAATATTTCAGGATAATCATTTTAGAAAACATAAATCGGAAGCGAAGATGTGAGTTGATTTGAAACCAGTAGCAGCTTGTATCGGTCTTCGTTTTCGCTGAGGAATTGGAAGACATCCACCTTCAGTGCGATGAGAACAAAAACAAGGGTTAAATTAAGCTCTTTCCACTACACGTCCCGAGACCGTATCACTACAGCCCACTATACAGTGCATGCTTTATATAAACGTTTGTGTGCAACATTAAAGAACTAGTTCTTTGGCACTTTGTTGCATTTTCTCCTGATACACCATGCACCGTTACATTTCCGCTGGGACTTACTGCACCGGCATTCAACTCACCATCCTCCGAGCAATCACGTCCAGACTCCCTCCATTGCCCGAGATCTACAAACAGGATATTATTATAGCGCAAGTGTTCCAGTCATTACATGTGGAAAAATATATATTTGTTTGTGCTTGACACTGTGACTTCTTCCTTATTTCTTATCCCCGTCCCATACTCTTACACCCGTGAATCATTTCTGCAATCTACTCCTTGAAACTGAAGAATATCCTTGTCTCAATGGTGCATTTGCACCAGGGCCGTCCACTTATACACATCTTGCTCTTTGTTTCTCCAATAGTCGTCTAAATTGATCCTCTTCAGTAAACCTCCTTCGCCTCATCTATTCTTACAAGCGCTTGAGTTTAGAAATGATAGGAGCAGAATTAGGCCATTCTGTCCATCATTCCACTCAACCATTCAATCATGGCTGATCTATGCCTCCATCCTAACCCCATTCTCCTGTCTTCTCCCAAAAGCGCCTGACGCCCCTACTAATCAAGAATCTGTCTATCTCTGCCTTAAAAAAACATCCATTGTCTTGGCCTCCACAGCATTCCGTGGTAATGAATTCGGCAGATTAAGCATCCTGTGGTTAAGGAAATTCCACCCCCTTCGCAAAGGAACGTCCTTGAATTCTGAGGCCATGACCTCTGGTCCTAGGCTTTCCACGAGTCGAAACGTCCTTTACACATCCACTATCCAGGCATTTCGCTATTCGGTAACTTTCCATGAGATCCTCCCTCTTCCTTCTAAACTCCAGTGAGTAGAAGCCAAGTGCCGTCAAACGCTCATCG
Organism: Rhinoraja longicauda; assembly: GCF_053455715.1. Taxonomy (NCBI): domain Eukaryota; kingdom Metazoa; phylum Chordata; class Chondrichthyes; order Rajiformes; family Arhynchobatidae; genus Rhinoraja; species Rhinoraja longicauda. The sequence continues at coordinate 31,286,629 of NC_135971.1, forward strand.
TATTTTAACCCACTCATTCCTGGGGTAATTCTCGAAAACCTTCTCTAAACCCTCTCCAGAGCCAGATAACCTCCTTCAGACATGGGCCCAAAAGATTGCTCACCACACTCCCAATGCGGCCTGTCCAGCGCCTTATAGAGCCTCAGTATTACATCCCTATATGTGTATTCTAGTCCTCTTGAAATAAATACTGATATTTTCGGTGTTGGTTACATCTCACGATCAATCACAATCACAATGACAATATTATTTTATTAGCCAAGTATGTTTTGCAAAATACGAAGAACTTCATTTGCTATATATATATATAGATATCTATATATCGATATAGATATATATATATCTTCAAAAAGAAACATATAGTTATTCAAACCTTCGCGTGAAGAATTTACATCGCACTATTTCAGTTGTAGAGCATATCCTCTCGACGTCATCTATTGATCCATTTTGGATGCACAGGGCTAGGCGGGGTGGGGGTCATTTAGCAGGGATTATACAGATGTCGTCTCAATAGCTAGCTTCAATTACAGTACAGATATGAAGGTAAACCGCAGAAAGTTGTGAGACTAATCTGCCCGTTGCAGATTCATGGGGGCGAGGAGAAGGGTCTCATTCCCAATATTGATGGTCATTTGCTGAGTGCAAGGAAGAATGATGGGGCGGAAGTTGATCGGTGAGTCCAACAGAGTTTCTTTGGAACATGATGTGGATAGCACTACCGGAAATGGAGCAGTGCTCGACCGTATCATAGGATACTAAAGGTAGCAGATGATTGAATTGTCGCTGTGGGAACTCAGACAATATTGGGCACATTGGTGTCAATTTCAGCATAGCTATGGAAGTAGTGATATGGGAATTTTCGGTCCAAATCAGTGGGAATGCTGAATTCGATAGAATAGAATGTTTTGGAAGAAAATGGCAAAAATACGAATCTAGAATCATTAACATCTTTTGGGGGAAACATGGGCCGTACCTATTTTAAGATAGTAATTAGGTGTGCAAAGAGGGCCATGGCCATAGAGTATGGAGAATGCAAAGATATTCTTATCTGTAGGACGAGTAATTGCGATGTTCGAGAAAGGATAGATGTGTGCAAGACCTTGGTGTTGCTCAATTTGTGCAGCCAATGGATCCGAGTTTGATCGGATCATGGCAGCGGTTCAATGGGTTGTGCTATTGCTTACGGTACCAGAGACGGAGTTCGATACTGACGTCGGATCCTTTCTGTTTGGTGTTTGCACGTTCTCTCCTGTGACCACGTGGGTTTCCTCCGCATGTCCACGTTTCCCCCCACACCCCAAAGACGTGCGCGTTGGGAGGTTAAATTATCTCTGTAAAAGCCCCTAGTGTGTAGAAAGAGTGATAACATCGGGTCGGTGTGGACAGGATATCGATGGTCGGCGCGGTCTCGTTGAGCCTGTTTCTACACTACGTCCTTGAATCAATTCAGTCAGTCTCAAATATAGTTCTCAGCTATATTTACCAAGGAGCAGGATTGTGAAGTTTTTGGCCAGGAAGGGATATGGTGTTAGCATGCCGGTATCGGGAAGGTAGCTTTTCGACGTCATGGAATGCATCAGGACTGATAAACCAAAATTATTGATACGGTCGAATGAGGTTTTGGGAGCGGAGGATAGAAAATGTTCTTCGTTCAGTTGCGAACGACAACAAAGATAAAGCAGGTAACGACAAATCACAGAGATTTAGGAAAAAAATATGAGAGATAATTCTATAGAATATGACATATTGGGAAGGTTCCGGTTGATTGGCTGTCGTCAGTGTGGTTTTCTCAGGGGGAAACTCCGTGGCTCTATGTTCCCTGATTTTGAGGAGTCAAAAAAGAAGATTAAAAAAGGCAGAGCCTTTTGATGTTGCCTCTGAGAGCATAAATAAGTAAGACATCTGTCAAAGTCCCACATGCCCGCCTGTTTGAAAAGATTGGAGACAGGACGGAAAGGATGACGAGGAGTGTTTGATGTTCTAATTGCTTGTATGTAAACTGTATTCTACTGGCGGGATAACTGGTGGGAACCACGATGCTGCTGACGTAGAGAACACCTTCAATGTGATTCCAGACCATTGATTAATACGTTTGAGCTTGACGGAAATTTGGCTATGTTATGGAGAGCGAGGATGATTGTTTATCTGGATCTGGATATTGAACAGATGAAAAGTTGGGCGAAGTGTTGGCAGATTACATTTATCCTCAACAATCTAGCTTGAGACACTTTGGGAGGTGAAATAGATGTGGGATATCTGGGGTAAGCACTCCGTCGTAAACGGATGTCTATACACAGAGAGACCCTGGGCATCATGCCCACAATTCCTGAAAATAGGATCATGGGTTTATATGTTATTGTGGAATGTCAATGACATGTTCAACGCCCTGACACGCCGAGAAATGTAAGAGCTGGGAAATCATTTTGCAACTGTAGAAAGCGCAAATTAGACCGCAATTACGTGATCGTTTACATGTCTATTCTGCAGTAGCGTTGCTAATTATGGTTGCACTAGGAGGAGGGCAGGGGACATTGACCAGGATTGGAAGAATTTATTTATGCAAACAGATATGACATGCTCTGTTTTCCCTGGAACGACGGAAGTTATGGGATGATTTAACGGGGGTAACTAAAATTATATGAAACCTAATAACGTCGATGGTCTAAATATTCAGTTTTAATGAAATTTTAAACGTGAAATCCAGCGGAACGGTTATTTCATTACAAACTGCGTTTGGAATCTGTAACTTACTGCCAGAGAAAATTATGAAATCAGATGCAATCGTTACGTTTAATAGAGGTTTACACAGGCATCTGAATAGACGAGATATTGTCGGATCTGAATATAATGATGAAACATGGGAATCATGCATTCAGATCGGGTACTTGTCTCCCTACATTCACCTCATCAGATCTATCTCAAATGATACATTGTAAGTACGCTGATCCAATAGCTTTCTGCATTGTATCTCTTCCCAACTTGCAGCAAATATTTATCCTCATTCTCTCAATTCGATGGTTCGCCATATCCGTTCTTGCGAATCACTCAGAAACAAGGAACTGCATTTGCCTGGTTTACGAACAAAGACATAAAGTGCAATAGAAACAGAACGGCTCATATAATATCTCTTGCCAACATGGATAAGTTAACATGGAAACGGCTACATGGCTTACATATCCATGTTCTCCAGAGATGCTATCGGGCCTGCTGAGTTATTCCAGCACTTTGAGTCTTTACTTATCAAACAGTCAACTGAATTACTTTCCAGATTAATTCATATTTCCATCACCATGGTTTCGCCTCCACAAGCGCCTCTCAATTGTTCTCTCAATTGTGCACATTTAATTGCTTCTTACCTCACCGACAACGCCTTCAGCTTTACATTTAACATACGTTTAGCCAACACCAGCGTAATATCGCCATCAATCGCATTTTTTCTCAACTCGCATGCTTGCATTGATTTTATCTGTACCTTCGATTTTCTAATTAACATTTTTATTTCCCTTCCAGCCAAAGCGTCTACGACTAATAGGGCTTTATCGCTCATCATCAGCTGAAAATAACACCTTTTCCCCGGTGTGGGACGAATGAAGGAATATATTATTTTTGCCTGTTCATTCATTTTTGTTGTCAGTCAGAGGATCGACTTTCATAAACAAAATATATGTATCGCTTCCCGCTTTTCGACAAATATGTCGTATTGATTTGAACAATTCTTTGACCTCGATGAACACTTTGAACTGAAGGTTTGTTCACTTTATAAATCGGGCCTAAATATCACGTTTATCAGCATTTTCCTAGACTGGTGTTGACTTTACTTCAGTCGGACGAACCAAGTCTATATTTGCTTCCGTTACCCTTTCCCCAATACGAAAATAAATAGCTTTATCTCGCTGATTATTTGATAAATGGCAATAATAGTTTCCAAGATGTTAGGGTAAATGTTATAATTAGGGACATCACGCCATAACGTCCCTGTGATTTTCCAGAATTATATGCGTTAAATAATCTAATTTCATGGTTTGTTTTGGAAATGTTTGTTTAATGCTCAGCCAACATTCAACGCTTGAATAAATTGCCAATGATAAAACACGGACGTTTAAACAGATTCTTAAATTCTTCTCTGAAGTTTTTCTGAGATACGGCATAAATAAAGGTGTTTGTGCATGTACTCAAACATCTGAGCATGTAACCACATTTTTCCGCTATGGTGAAGGCATCAGTGGAATCTGATGCCCAGAACTCCGTATCTGTGAACTGCACACAGATGAAGCACTCAAGGTGTACCATCCATAAGACAATAAAATTCGCGGATATTGCAACCAGTAAAACAATCGATTTCCTCCTGTTGTCTGCCTCTTGGTCATTCTGGCCACTCTCTTTGTTGTTCGCTCGAAGTTTGCTCCTGACTCTGTTGGCCTGTATGATATTCTTTATGGTCAATGAATTAAGTAAAATAATCAACACAGACGGTGCAAATGGGGTTAAAGCTGTTTCAACCCATAAAAAAACCCAATCCAAGCAGGTGAAGTGTAAAAGCTTGATTTCACATAACAGGACCATGGCTTCTGATTAATTATTTCCCGAGGTTCGAATATGAAGAAGTTTGGAATATTTTCCAAAGTGCTTAATAAAAAGACCACTGTTGTAACCTTCGATGCAAACTTACGAGTACAATATCTAGTCCGTAACGATTGACAACAAATAGCAACAAATCGGTCAAACGTAAAAGCGACACTTAGCCAGACAGAACAATCAAGCGCAATATATATTAGTAGAACAATCGAAGTGCAAATTGGTGTGTAATTGAGAATCGAATAAGGAAAATATGACTCTTTCAGTTCATTCACCATTACGTTAATTAGCAAGACCGTGAGGTCCGCTGCGGCCATTGATACCAGATATTGGATGATGCATTTGGAGAGACCACACCTTCCAGAAGACAGAATGATGATTGCCACCACATTTGCTGCAAAAAAGAAATAAAAATGGGTAAACGGGTCTTCACAGGCGAAATAGTGTGTCCACATGCCGCATTAATTTGGTTATTCCTCTTTATACTTCAATCAGGTCTTTTGAATGAACAAAAACGACAAATTCCACGGGCTGTCGCAATCAGGGTTAATTACAACACACATAGTTACACTGTTTGGCATTTACTTCACGGGATTCTCCGCATTTTAGCAATGGACGCATATACAGGCTAATTATTTTGTACAACAATATAAACTGATCTCTCACAGTTAAATCATATAATCAGAAGCATACAAGCGACTGAAGGTGCGGCAATCATGATTTTTAAAAAAAAATCTGCTTGAGGAAATCAGCGGCCGAGGTACTGTCTGTCGAAGTTTCTCTTCCTCTGCAGTGGAAAAGTGTCTGGACCCAATAGGGCGACTATCCATTTCCCCCCGTCAATGCTTCACAAAACGCTGAATTCCTCCAGGAGATTGTTTTGAATCAGTATCCCCACCTTATGTTCGAGACAATACGTTGTTAATTAGATCTGAACGGCGTCGAAACCGATTCCTTTCGCTAGCCCGAACGCTATAACACCTTAATAGTTTACGGTAGTTGTAACACCGTCTCCAGATCACTGACATGTACAAAAAGTGTTCAAATACATTTTAGAAATTACATACATAAGTATTCCAGCATCAACCTAAATTCCTTATTTAAAGTATATTAAGTCATTCAAAGTAATGTAAACGTATTTTACTACCCCGGATTGCCTTTACATTGTCAGCATAGTACTGAAATACATAGTACATCCACTGATATGGATGTAGTCAGAATACGATATTGGTTGCCTTGAGTAGACTTGGTCTGTTTCAAAGTGTGGTCATCCTCTGTTTTCAGCACATTATCGTCCCACGTTACAGTTAGTCTTCCTTTCTGCTGCAAGAGTGGACTGAAAAAGCACCGACAATAGGTTACATTGATAATGACATGTGTTCAAACTTTTTTTTAAAAGAGTAATGTGTTGAATGAGCATCAATAATAGCTTCATTAATTGGACCGTTTTTTCCATATACCTCTCATCATGGTTAAGTTGGTAAGCTGTAACCAGATATTTCATCATTTACATTCGTCAACAACTGACAAATGAGTCAGCCCCCATAAAAGTTATATGATTTTAAGGCATTTTAGATGCATTCAATGTCATTCATCTTGAACGCGCGGTGCCCTTGTTTGTTGCACCAAGTTTTCATTCTGCATTGAAAAAAAAAATTCTGTCATGATTCAATAAGAAACAACATCTGCAGCTGGAAGTGCGATATAACAATAATATGATTTTTGAAGACTGTGCTGCAATCTGAAAATTTGACAGATATACAGCACAAATCAATACATCAAATAGCAGATAGTGAACGAATGTAGTGGGAATCACATGAATCGTCAACAATTAACCATTTTATATTGTTTTAATAAATTTGTAGGGGGTGAATTATTTTTAAGTGGAACATGGCAAAAGTCGGATGTAACTTCGAGTTGAGAAAGTTGTTAACCTGCATGAGTTCCATCTGCTGCATTCGTTGTTCGACATATGACCCCATCTCCATTTTTGAAACAATACATAGAGGAGGTTCCCTTATTGCTGGGTACACCCGCTCTGTGCCAACTCGAGCTCCCATTTCCGTGTAATTTTAACTTTCGTTCCATCCCCCATACTAACCTGCCCGACCTCCAGTGTTGTGCATCATCCGGCGTAACGTGGAAGAGGAATATCTCATATTCAACCCAACAGTATGAACACTGAATTCGCTATTTTGATGTCATCAACGTTCCCGGTTAGACTGACGTCACACACTTGCCCGTCCCTCTTACATTCTTCTCCCAACCAACTAATCTCCACACCGATTCACATCTCCACACCTCCCCAACTGACTTCACAATCGCCGACTGGCCTCACACACTTGCCCGTCCCTCTTATATTCTTCTCCCAGCCACCTAATCTCCACACCGATTCACATGTCCACACCTCCCCAACTGACTTTACAATCGCCGACTAGCCACTGCTTGACCATTTTCCACCTGCTTCCATTTCCCGGGATTCAATGTGCGCCTATCAACTACCACCTTCACCACCACGCCTGGTCCAATCTACCCAATAAGGCTTTCCCCATCTAGTTCCAGGTATCACTGACCTAAATCTGTTCGTACCTCACCTTCCAGTTTGGTCTCATCTGTAAATTACCTTCGCCGTGTAGATCCATCGATTACAGTCAATTATTTCCCAGCCTCCGCCCAACTCAAACGCTTCCCACATGTACGATATACCAACCATCCACACTTATGGAGTTCCAATTTCATCTCGCTTCTCAATCGTGTACAGAAATGTATGGTCGGAGCCTGGTATATCATTTCATGTATTTTCCCTCACTAAGAAGTCGCAACTTACAACATCAGTGATAACACTCTTAATATATCCTGATGAATGAATGTCCGCCAATTCAGATGCCAAGGATCTTATTAAAAATGAAATTACTGTTCCCTGTAATTACACAGTGCCTTGGTGTTTAACGCAATTGCAGTCTAAAGTGGTTCATATCAATGCAATTGATGATCAGTGACTTCCATCCTCTGTGAGTCACCTCTAATGGCTGCATAGCATTTAATCGTAAATAACAGAAAAAGGCAGCAGAAGGAGAAAAAGGCGCAGCGGTAGAGTTGCTGTCTTGCATCCCCAGAGACCCGGGTTCTATTCTGATGACAGGTGATGTCTGTACGGAGTTTGCACGTTCTCCCCGTGACCGCGTGGGATTTTTCCGAGATCTTCGGTTTCCTCCCACACTCCAAAGACGTGCAGGTTTGTTGGTTAATTGGCGTTGTATAAATATAAATTGGCCGTGGTGTGTAGGATAGTGTTAATATGCGGGGATCGCTGATCTCGAACTCGGGGGGGCGAAGGGCCTGTTTGCGCGCTGTATCTCTAAAGTAAAGTAAACTATGCTTTGCTTATGATTCCAGCATCTGAAGCTTCTTTTGTCTCCCCCTTAAATCCAGCCATTCATTTGAGTGTATTACCGATGAATACGTGTCGATAGATTTTTAGGCGCCACATTTATCTGCAAAAACTCGCAAACTATGTCGTTTTTGGGAAAGGCCTCAAAGAGATTGAGGCCGATTACTGTCGATAGTTACAAACCACTCAGCAAATTATTTCAGGGGGCAATTCAGTAAACTTTCACAATTCCGCTGTTGTTAGCTAAAGTTGTCAGGCTGAAGGCCATATTGCAGTAGAAGGCTCGAGGCAGCAATCACAAGCGTCTTGTCCATGTATTGGATGACATCACTACTACTGAGCATATTGATGACACATATTGCTTGTATTCATTGGTGTTTAGAAGGATGAGAAGGGATCTTATCGAGACGTGTAAAATTATAAAAGGACTAGACAAACTAGATGCAGGAAAAATGTTCGCAATGTTGGGGGAGTACAGAACCAGGGGACACAGTCCAAGAATAAAGGGTAGGCCATTTAGAACGGAGGTGAGAAGAAACTTTTTCAGCGAGAGTTGTGAATTTGTGGAATTCTCTGCCACAGAAGGCAGTGGATGCCAATTCACTGGATTAATTTAAAAGAGAGTTAGAAAGAGCTCTAGGGGCTAACGGAATCAAGGGAATATGGGGAGAAGGCAGGCACAGGTTACTGATTGTTGATGATCAGCCATGCTCAGATTGAATGGCGGTGCTGGCTCGAAGGGCCAAATGACCTCCTCCTGCACCTATTTTCTGTGTTTCTATGTTTCTACACATACTTTGATTGATATATGTATGAGTTCACCGGACTCCCTCTGCATTTGTAGGCCTAAATGACGAAAAGTACCGGTGATCTCCCTCCAAACAAACGACCTTTTCCTTGTCCTTTCAATGAACAGTCCTGAAAAGTACTCTGGAAAACTTTGAAGATCTCCCCACCAAAATGCAACTTTCGTCCTCCACTGGCAATAATTGTAAATATATTTCCAATTGACAGCATAACTGTAGCTAACAACATGGGGGTCGTGAGAGTGTAATCATTTGTCCCCTGGAATCATTTGCTTAGTGGTTTGTTGCTACCGCCAATCGCTATAGGATGAGTACGGGCATATAATTTAGTTAATTCTTGAATATTTAAACGAAGATTCCAGAACACAGCGACAAGGGAGGTAACAGATGCTGAATATGGAGGCATGAAATCACTCAGTGGATGAAGCAGAATTTGTGTAGGCAAAAGGAATAGCAGATGTTCAGGTCTGGACCCTGCATTCCGATGTAAAGTTGGAAGGAAATTTCAGGCAATCTCCGTGTTATATTGCAGCTTTTATTCTAATTGCTGATGACATTTGGGTCAGACCATTGCTAAGGAGCTGTAAAGCACGGAAACTGAACCAATGTCCATACCGAGAAAGTTGGCATACTGGGCCCGTCCCATTCGCCTGCATGTCCCATATATCCCTCCAAATCATTTCTATTCATATATCTATCCAAAATGTTTCTTTTAATTCGTAAATGTATTCTTTTATTTTGTTTCCGTCTGGTGGCTCTTTCAAGATACAGCCAACGCTCAGCGTGAAATCTTTCTCGCTGATGTCCAATTTAAATCTCACCCCTCTCATCTCAGACATATGCCTTCTATGTTTGGAATCCTCTTTTGGGAAAATACCAATCAGCGTTTGCACTATCCATACCCTCCTGATCTTGTCCACGCCATTAAGGCGAGCTCGAAGATTCCTGCACTCCACCGGGAAAAATCCTTCGGTACCCACCCTCTCTCTACAAATCCCAGGTAACATCATAGTAAATCTCTTTAGCGCCATATCCAACTCAATGACATCCTTCCTGTAGCTGGGCGATCGTAACTGCACACTTTACCCGGTTTCACCCAGTCATAGAGTGCTACATCGTGGAAGCAGGTCACTCGGGCTAACTTTCGGAGACCGCTAACATGTCCTAGCTACACCAGTCCCACCTGCTTTCGTTTGGCGCATATTGTTAGGTTCTGAGGCACACAGGAACTAGACTCAAACGCACGACTCACACACAAGAGTCAATTTGGAGAACAAAAGGCGTTCTTTAATTTCCAAATTAAAGAAAACTGCGATACAAACCAAAACCCTAAACTTACTTAGCTACAAAAACATTAGTTACAAAAATACTTACTAGGATACTCACTAACTATACTACGCTTGACAAGAACTTGGAAACAATGCGGGTAACTCGAGAATCAATGACCGAGAGCACATGAATCACAAGACGAACTGGCACAAGACAAAGGGAGGCGTGGACTATATATACATGAGGTAAGGGCACACAGGGGGAAACAATCAAGGCGGGGCTGACAATTACAATGGCAGGAAGTCAAGGGACTTGAAATGAGATAAGAGGTAAGTTTCACCTTAAAACAGGAAGTGAGCACGAGACTTGACATGAGTGATTTTAACTTGACGAACCGCACTAAGGACAAGACGTGGACATGACGTGACATGGGAATCTAAACACAGAACATGACACAAGACTAACAGATATGACGGGACATTACAGTACCCCCCCTTTCGGACCGACTCCTGACGGTCCAGGCTGGTCAGGATGAGTCTTGTCAAAGTCCTTGATCAAAGTCTTGTCCAAAATGAGGCTGGCAGGAATCCAGCACCTCTCCTCAGGACCGTAGCCTTCCCAGTCGACCAGAAACTGTCGACCGCGACCTCTCTTGCGGACTGCAAGAAGTGCCTTAACTGTGTAGACCGGACCACCGTCGACGAGCCGGGGGTGGAGGGGGCTTGGAGGCGGGCACAAGTGCACTTTCCTTGACCGGTTTTATTTTGCTGACGTGGAATGTAGGGTGAACCCTTAATGACCTGGGGAGTTGTAGACGGACCGAAACAGGGTTAATGACTTTCGAAATGGGAAATGGACCCACGAACCTTGGAGCCAGCTTCCTGGCGTGGACGTGAAGTGGCAAGTCCTTTGTAGACAGCTATACCTTCTGGCCTGGGCGATAATGCGGAGCGGATCTGCGGTGGCGGTCGGCTGCCGCTTTCATCCGGGACTGACCCCGGAGTGGAACCCTCCGAGCTCCGTCCCAGATTCGGCGACAGCGTCGGATCATGGCGTGGGCAGAAGGCACCGTCACCTCACCCTCATAAGCCGAGAACAAGGGGGGCTGATAGCCATAGGCTCACTGGAAGGGTGTGAGTCCCGTGGCAGCCGTAGGAAGCGTGTTGCGTGCGTACTGGACCCAGATGAGATGGTCGCTCCAGGTGGTCTGGTTCTGCGCGACCAGACAGCGCAAGCAGGTCTCGAGCTCCTGGTTCATTCGCTCAGTCTGGCCATTGGATTGCGGATGGTAACCAGAAGACAGGCTGACGATGGCACCTATGAGGGAACAAAACTCACTCCAAAACTTGGACACAAACTGAGGGCCTCTGTCCGAGACAATGTCTGTAGGGAAACCATGGATACGGAAAACGTGAGACATCATTACCTCTACCGTCTCTTTGGCAGAGGGGAGCTTGTGCACAGCGATAAAATGTACCATCTTTGAAAATCGGTCTACCACCGTCAGGACAGTTGTGTTACCTTTGGAGGCCGGCAACCCAGTAACAAAGTCAATAGAGATGTGGGACCAGGGCCTCTGAGGGACTGAAAGTGGGTGCAGCAGGCCCGCTTGGGCTTGTCTGGAGGGCTTGCTCCTTGCACAGACAGGGCAGGCGGCCGCATATTCAGCTACATCCTTCTCGTGAAGGCCACCAAAAACGCTGTTTAACCACAAAAACAGTTCTCTTGGCACCTGGATGGCATGTGAGCAGGGACGTGTGAGCCCAGTGGATTACCTGGGGGCGCAATGTCACAGGAACAAACAAACGGTTAGTAGGACAGCCACTCGGTGCTGGAGTCTCATCATTAGCCTGCATCACATCTGTTTCGATCTGCCAAGACACCGCTCCTACCACACGGTTAAGTGGCAGGATGGGTTCGGGTTCTCTGATATCAGGTTCAGGGTCATAAAATCGGGACAGGGCGTCTGGTTTTGTGTTCTGGGAACCGGGCCTGTAAGACAGAGAAAAGTTGAACCTACTAAAAAACAGAGTCCATCTGGCCTGACGCGAGTTGAGTCTCTTGGCTTTACGGATGTATTCCAGGTTCTTGTGATCTGTCCATACCAGAAAAGGCTGCTCGGCCCCCTCAAGCCAGTGCCTCCACTCCCCCAATGCGGCTCTGACCGCCAGCAGTTCTTTGTTTCCGACATCGTAATTCTTTTCTGCTGGGGTCAACTTACGTGACAGGTAGGCGCAGGGGTGAATCCGGTTGTCCTTCTCCGCTCTCTGGAAAAGTACCGCCCCAATCCCCTCGTTGGAGGCATCCACCTCCACAATGAACTGTCTCTGGGGATCTGGGATGGTCAGAACAGGAGCGTTGGTGAACAATGTTTTGAGGCACTGGAAGGCGGCTTCGGCCTGAGGATTCCACTGGAACTGGGTCTTGGAAGACGTGATACAGTGCAGAGGAGAAGCAACAGCACTGAAGTCTCGAATAAAACGTCGGTAAAAGTTTGCAAAGCCGAGAAACTGTTGCACCTTCTTTCTGTTAGTGGGGGTGGGCCAATTGGCCACCGCACTGACCTTATCAGAGTCCATCTGGATGTGGTCGGCCGATATAATGTAGCCCAGAAAGGACATTGTGTCTGCGTGGAAGTCGCACTTCTCGGCCTTCACATACAGACGGTTAGCTAGGAGCTTCTGCAACACACACTTGACATGACGCTCATGAGACTGTATGTCTGGAGAGAAGATAAGAATGTCATCAAGGTAGACAAATACACACTCATTGAGAAATTCCCTGAGGACCTCGTTCATAAAAGCTTGGAAGACTGCGGGGGCATTGGTTAATCCGAACGGCATCACCAAATACTCGTAGTGCCCGTTAGGGGTGTTAAACCCAGATTTCCACTCATCCCCCTCTCTGATTCTCACTAGGTGGTATGCATTCCTTAAGTCTAGTTTAGTGAATACTTTGGCTTTGTGCAACAGTTCAAAAGCAGAAGACATCAAAGGAAGTGGGTAACGATTCTTGATCGTAATCTCGTTTAGGGGGCTGTAATCTATGCAGGGACGAAGTGACCCATCTTTCTTGCCCACAAAGAAAAACCCCGCGCCTGCTGCTGAGGAGGACGGGCGAATAATGCCCGTCCTCAGGGAGGATTCAATGTACTCATCCATCGCCTTCCTCTCGGGGCCGGATATGGAGTACAGTCGCCCCTTGGGAATAGGGGCCCCCGGCAGCAGGTTGATAGCGCAGTCGAAAGGTCGATGAGGAGGTAGGGTGGTGGCCCTGGACTTGTTGAACACCTCCTTCAGTTCATTGTAACAGGGTGGAACCTTCGACAGATCGGGATAGTCATCTTCATCATTAGAAATCTTTATTTCTTCAGATTTAAGAACATTTATTCCCAAAACCGCCCCGATCTTCCCGTAACTCACCCCTTTGTTCACTGGTTCAACAAGACATGATTGTGTGCACTCAACCCCCCATCGTCCGATCTTACCAGATCGCCAATCAATCTGAGGATTGTGTTTCTGCAGCCAGGGGAAACCAAAGACCAAGGGATGTTGAGCTGAGTCAAACAAGTGAAAAGACATTATCTCCACATGGTTAGCATTGAACATGACTTTGACAGGTTCTGTACGATGAGTTATCTCAAACAACTGACGTCCATCTAAAGCGCTCGCCACAATAGGTTGCAACAAGGGCACAGATTTAACCTTACACGATCGAGCTAGAGTCCAGTCCATGAGACTCTCGTCGGCTCCGAAGTCGATCAAAACCCCCCGAGTCACAATTTGCTGATTCAGAGTGAGGGTTACCTGTGTCAGAGGTCGAGGAGGTAAGTCCGAAACGGGGAATTGACTCACCAGTGTCCTCCTTTTCACTGGTGAGCCACCCCTTTTACCGAGCAGTCGGCCAGACGGTGTCCTTGTTGACCGCAGTAAAAGCAGGCTCCGTCCTTCAGGCGGTGCTGTCGCTGCTCCGGAGTCAGCCTGGTTCGTCCTAGCTGCATGGGTTCCTCCGACGGCTGAGAGGGCGCTGTTTTCTCCGGCCAGCGATGGACAGGGAACGATGACTTCTTCGGTGTGAAGAACCCGGAGGAGCGCCCCTGTTGATTAGGAGGACGATCAGCAGCCTGGTGTCTTTCCTTTTCCTTTATCCTGTTATCGACGCGAGTAGCCCTGGTAATTAATGTCTCTAGATCACTGGGTAACTCAAAAGGTGAAAGTCTGTCCATTATAGCCTCCGACAACCCATTCACGAATGCATCCACTTGTGCAGGCATATTCCACCCATTGTCTGCTGCAAGCGTTCGGAAGTCAATGGCATAGTCTATCACTGGGCGAGTGTTCTGTTTTAGCTGCAGTGAGACTCGGGAAGCTTCCCTAGCAGAGGAAGTGTGATCAAAAATACTGCTAAATGTTCTTTGGAAGAGGTCTAGATCCTGGCAGACTGTGGAGCCCAGAGACCACTCCGCAGTGGCCCATGCTGCGGCTCGTCCCGTCAAATGGGACACAATAAATGCTACCCTGGCCTGGTCTGAGGGAAAGTGTGCAGGGTTATGCTTGAAGTGGAGATCACATTGTACAAGGAATGATCTACAATTCTCAGAGTCTCCAGAGAACTTATCTGGTGAAGCCAGGCGTAGAATCAGCGTGGGGTTCGCAGGCGTGGCCGGAACAGCAGGCGGATGGCCGGCTGGAGGTTCAACGTGAGCCAGTGGAGAAGCTGCCGAGGTTGGGTCGAGACGAGCCAGAACCCGATGGAGTTGTACAGCGAGGTGGTTAATCTGGGTCGTCACTGATGACTGGAACTCGCCTTGTCTATCGTTCAGCTCGCGCACCCCGTGACTGACTGAGCGCAGCTGCTCCTCCTGGTGCTGGATCTTAGTGCCCTGGTTGGCAAGGGCTGATTTCCAAATCTTAGAGTCGGCTGAGTCCATATTATGGCCAGTTCGTTCTGTTAGGTTCTGAGGCACAGGAACTGGAATCAAACGAACGACTCACACACAAGAGTCAATTTGGAGAAAAAAAAGGCGTTCTTTAATTTCCAAATTTAGCGCCATATCCAACTCAATGACATCCTTCCTGTAGCTGGGCGATCGGAACTGCACACTTTACCCGGTTTCATCCAGTCATAGAGTGCTACATCGTGGAAGCAGGTCATTCAGGCTAACTTTCGGAGACCGCTAACATGTCAGCAACACCAGTCCCACCTGCTCTCCTTTGGCCCATATTGTTAGGTTCTGAGGCACACAGGAACTGGACTCAAACGCACAACTCACACACAAGAGTCAATTTGGAGGGGAAAAAAGGCGTTCTTTAATTTCCAAATTAAAGAACACTGCGATACAAACCAAAACCCTAAACTTACTTAGCTACAAAAACATTAGTTACAAAAATACTTACTAGGATACTCACTAACTATACTACGCTTGACAAGAACTTGGAAACAATGCGGGTAAGTCGAGAATCAATGACCGAGAGCACAAGAATCACAAGACGAACTGGCACAGGACAAAGGGAGGCGTGGACTATATATACATGAGGTAAGGGCACACAGGTGGAAACAATCAAGGCGGGGCTGACAATTACAATGGCAGGAAGTCAAGGGACCTGAAGTGAGATAAGAGGTAAGTTTCACCTTAAAACAGGAAGTGAGCCCGAGACTTGACATGAGTGATTTTAACTTGACGAACCGCACTAAGGACAAGACGTGGACATGACGTGACATGGGAATCTAAACACAGAACATGACACAAGACTAACAGATATGACGGGACATTACACATATGCCTCCAAACCTGTCCTATCCGTGGACCTGTCTGACAGTTTCGTAAACGTTGGGATAGCCCCTGCCTCAACTACCTTCTCGTGCGGGCTGTTCCATACCGCCACCACCATTAGTGTGAAAAGGCTACCACTCAGATTCCGATTAAACCCATGTCCTCTGGTGTTCGATTCACCTCCTCTGCGCAAGAGACAGTGCATCTACCCGTTCTATTCCTCTCATTATTTTAGACGCCTCTATCAGATCCGTCCTCATCCTCGTGCGGTCCATAGAATAGGGTCCCAGCGTACTCGACCATTCCATATAGCTCATACCCTCTAGTCCTGCAAATTCCTCGTAAATCTTCGCTGTACCATTTGCAGCTTCAGTGTCATTTCGCCAACGATTTATATATCTGTCTTATAATGTGCCAACTTCTCTACTTAATATCCTTCCCACTAAAGATAAGCGTGCCAGGGATGTTCTTCAGCAACCTGTTACCTGACTTGCCATTTTGGGGGAACCTGCGCCAGCCGTGCCACATCCCTATGTTCTCTGACACGCCATAGGGCTCGACCATTTACTGTGTAAATCCCAGCCCTGGTTTGAAATAACAAAGTGCAACTTCTTGCATTTGGCAGTTAAACTCCTTCCGATATTCATTGTCCCATGTTCCCAGTTTATCTTGGTCCCCCTGTAAAGTTAGGTACCTGCGCAGGCTGTCTTCTGTGATGCCAATTTTGGAGTCATTCAAATAATTGTCATGAAAATCTTTAATGTATATATGATACAACAGTGAGCTTAATACTGACCCTTGTAACACAGCACTGTTCACATAACCTGAATTAAAACGAAAATAACTTATCTTTCTAACTTTTGTTTTCAACGATGGAAAACACATCGACCTGGAACGACAAAAGTGTTTCTCTCTCCAGAAATGTTGCATGTGTGTTTGGTTATTCTTATTTTATTTAACTACTCGAAAACGGTGTTTACATTGATAAATGGAAAAGTACTCACGTTATCGTCATAGGTATCGAGATCACTACAGTTAATTTCTGTAAACTTGTCCGTTCGGACAATTTTAATTCAGGTCAATTGTGCCATAACGCACTATGTATAACCTTAGTCAGATATTTCTTGGCTTGGAAACAAAAGAGTAGACTCCTTGCTATGCGGAGGGTGAGTGCGGCTTCATAATCGCGCATTGTGATTTGTGTGTGTGTGTGTGTGTGTGTGTGTGTGTGTGTGTGTGTGTGTGTGTGTGTGTGTGTGTGTGTGTGTGTGTGTGTGTGTGTGTGTGTGTGTGTGTGTGTGTGTGCATATCTCATACACAATAGATACGTATTTAACGCAGGGATGGAACCCATATAATTTATTTAAATATATTGGCGAAAGCACATAGAGGACGTTTCATCATATTTTTCAATTCTTCTCTGAAGGTTCTTTGCGAGGCACCATAAATGAATGCGTTTGTGCAAGTGCTCAAAAATCTTAGTTTGTAGCCAATGTTTTCTGCAATGCGGAATGCGCCATTGTCCCCTGACTTCAGTAACTGATTATCTGTAAAATACAGAGAGATGAAACAGGCAAAACTGACCGTCCATAACAGAATGAAACTGCCAGATATTGCCAGCAGTAAAATAATTGATTTCCTTCGGTTTTCAATCTCATGATCAGTATGCTTCTTGTCGCTCTGTCTCCCTCTGATTTTTTTTCTGACACTGTTTGCGAGTATAATATGCCTGATCGTCATACCGTTGAACACAACAATCAAAATAAATGGTAGAAATGGGGTTAAGATGGTTTCCAACCACAAGAACGCAGCCCAAATAGGTAAAACGTAGAAGCTTAATTTCACATGGCAGAACCATGGCACGTTGTCAACTTTTTCTAAGGGTTCAAACAGAAAGTAGACTGGAATATTTTCCAGTACGCATATTAAAGATAACACTGTTACAACCCTCATTGCGTTTGCTTCAGTGCAATATTTTGTACGTAAAGACTGGTAACAAATCGCAACACATCTATCAAAGGTAAAGGCCACGGTTATCCAGACAGAACAATCAATGGAAACATAGATCAGAGTGATAATAAGGCTGCAAATGGGAGTGTAATTGAGAAAAGAGTGTGGGAAGTATGCGTCCCTAGTCTGATGAAGTATTCCGCTGATAATTAAGTACATTAGATTAGCTGCAGCCATCCATACTGGATATCGGGTGATGCAACGAGAGAGACCGCACTTTCCAGAGGATAAGATGGAGATTGTCACCACATTAGCTACAAACAGAAAGAAAATGCATTATAACGTCTGCTACTTTACAGGAATAGTCGGTAAATAATTGTTCTGTTACAATAGGCTTTTTTTAATTCTTCGTTCGACTCTATCTTCAAATCTGTCCCATGCATTTAAGAATCCTGACTAATCAAAGCTTTTAAACGCGCCCCTTAATGCAATGAATGTTTTCCCGGCTTCCGGATTTCTTAGACCTAACAGATCCTGGGCATGCAATGATTTGGAAACCTCGCCGTGTCTGGAAATGTCTAGTGAATTTTGTGCATAAGTATTCTGGCAAGTACATCCTTGAATATGTAGGGTGACCAAATCTACACACACAAAAAACAAGTGAATTCCGGTGAGACTTCATTTCTCCTAGATGTACTTCCTCTCGTAATAAAGGCCAATATTTTATTTGATTTGTCTTAGCATTGGTCGCTCAAAAGTAAGTACACAAAGGGACCTTTAAACATCAACACTGCTTATCTCCTCCTATTGAAAACACGCTACTTTATTCTCTTTTGCGCCACAGATTGTGTCTGCGCATTTTTCGATTTGTTTTCCATCCAGCGTCATCAATTCATGAACTTAGCCTGTCCCTTCTATGTTACGTCACCAGCTTTCGATGGACCGTGGGTCGCATTATATCTGAAGAGTTAGGTACAACGTGCATTGCTCACTCAGCTCAGCACGATCAAAAGCCCATCCCGAATCAGTGTAGATTATTAATGTATAATTCGTATTGGCTCCCATTGGCGAGATTAGAAACAAGTCTCAAGATTTATTCAAATTTGCACGATATGAGCGTATTGTGAGCGTATTGGTCTGCAAATATGTACAACTATGAAACGGCCAAATCGTTTTCCACCTTTCACCATGAAGTGTGCCGACCTAGACAGTGATCAAACTCTCTTGTTGTCACGAAGTGTTCAACTAATCGGTTGGCAATCACGAATGGTAGCAAGGCGCTCATCTGTTCCTGATACATAAGGTCATAAGGAATAGGAGTGGAATTAGGCCATTCGGTTTATCAAGTCTACTCCGCCATTCAGCCATGATTGATCTATCTCTCCCTCCAAACCCAATTTTCCTGATTTCTCCCCATCACCTCTGATACCTGTACTAATCAAGAATATATATATATATCTCTGCCTTAACAATATCCACTGACGGCCTCCATAGCTTTCTGTGGCAAATAATTCCACAGATAAACCACACTAACAAAACCGCTTTGAAATTCTTGCGTTCACGAGGTGACGAGGTGCTTGTCCGCAGAATTATAACAAACGAATTATGGGCTATTCCGCGGTTTCACCCATCAAGCTGCCTCGGAATCGGCGAAGCCACACGGACACGCCGTCGGCGGTCTCAGGGTCCTCAGAGCCATGGAACCTGTCCAGTCTTCCAACTATAGGATAGATAATTACACTTGTTGACGTTAGGAAAGAGTATGTACATCGTCTTGGAACGACCATTCTTCTACTCTGAGGACAAAATTATGTTTAATTATTTTCGCCTTCATTTATCCATCTCAAAGCATAAAATAATTTATAAACGCAAATACAATTATACCCATAACAAAAATGTAAAGTGGCTTACCGGGAACGCCGATTGTTACAAGAATAATATTATAAATGTTTTCTATTAGTAACTTTGAAGCGAATACCATTATCAACTACAATGTACCTTTCCGTTGGTATTGACCAGACATGCAGATCTCCTGCCTTCACATTTCCCTGTTATTTATATATCAGAGAAAACCCTTGGGTTTAACGAGCACGGCAGTACGATTGGATCGATTTATTCACGTGATCCCTCTGAGAAGGGAGCGGTTTCCCAGCTGCCAGTGGTAACGCCTATTTTGATACAACGTGCCCCGAATAATTTAGTATGGATTCCTCAGCAAATGTAATTGTTTTTCGCGCTTCAAATATTAATGTTGCGTTCGTTTGAACAAAATGTAGAGGAGAAGTGCACTTGTTTATGATTCGTATGGTCTTACGTCAAAACGAACAATGCTTTGAAAACGTATTCAGATACTGAGAAATACAACACAATTTCATAATACCGTCTAGTTGCGGTTACACTTCCAATGTTTAAATCTAATTTGGGGGCGATCGTGCATCGAAACAACTTGAATCGGTACGTGCTAGCTACAGGTCAATAGGACTATTATAGATAGTCACAGTGGGAGGTGTGGAGGAGACGGGTCGAATGATTTATTTCCATATTGAATAACTCCCACCATTTACGATTGTATATCCGATTTGCAATTACTATTGCAAAGATCAATCAGGTCATTTAGAATGCGAGTAAATTCAAATCAACACATGTTGGGGACGTAGGGGATTGCTGCAAAGCTCTGTGAGGATCTGTGACTTGAATAATCTAGAAAGAAAAACAAGAGGCCGTTTGATTATTTTCTTCATTTCTTCTCTGAAATTGGTTTGAGAAGTACCATAAATGAAGGTGTTTGTGCAAATCCTTAAAATTTTAACCGGAATATAGTTTTTTTCGCCAATGGTGAATGCGTCCATGTAATCAGATTTCATCACTTCTTGATCGGTGACACATAGAGAAATGAAACAGGCAAAATTGTTCATCCATAACAGAAGAAAATTGCCAAACACTGCGAATAATAAAATGATTGATTTATTTTGGTTATCAATTTCTTGATCCGTCTGGCATTTCTCACATTCCTTTCCTGGATGTTGCTTCTGACTCTATTTGGCCGTCAGGTGTGAATTATTGTTAAGGCGATGAACAGTATGATCAACACTAGTTTCGGAAATGGTGCTAAGTTGGTTTCTAACCACAAGAACGCTGCCCAGATAACTAAAACTAATGTGAGGTTTCTTAGTTTGGTTGGGTAAAATAAGTGACTTTGCTTTGTTGTGTGCTATAGACAGAGAGACGAAACCTACAACCACATAGTTCCCAGAACGTGGTGCCACTGGTCGATAGGGTGGTAACGGCATGTTGGGGACGTAGGGGTTAAATCCCGGAATGGTGGGGCTGTCGTATGTTGAAAGACTGGAGCGACTAGGCTTGGAAACGCTGGAATTTAGAAGGATGAAAGGGGATCTTATTGAAACATATAAGATTGTTAAGAGATTGGACACATTAGAGGCAGGAAACATGTTCCTGATTATGGGAGAGTCCGGAGTCCAAAGGCCACAGTTTAAGAATAAGGGGTAGGCAATTTAGAACGGAGATGAGGAAAACTTTTTCAGTCAGAGAGTTGTAAATCTGTGGAATTTTCTGCCTCAGACGGCAGTGGAGGCCAATTCTCTGGATGCTTTCAAGAGAGAGCTAGATAGAACTCTTAAAGGTAGCGGAGTCAGGTGGTATAGGGTGAAGGCAGGAACGGGGTACTGATTATGAATGATCAGCCATGATCTAATTGAACGGCGATGTTGGCTCGAAGGGCTGAATGGACTCCTCCTGCACATATTGTCTATTGTCTATAGTCTACTGTCTATTGTCGATTGTCTGAAAACACAAGAGAAAACAGGTGGTGGAATCTTCAGCAACACTCAAATTGCTGGAGGAATACCGCGGCTAAGCAACATTTATGGATGGAATGCACAAACGGGACACAACACTTCGGCACGTTGATTGAAATTAGTTGGAGACAATGCTAGAAATGAGGAGCTTGTTGCAAAACAAAACCAGGCCAATAATGAGACGATATATTATAGTTGATGGGCGTTGGATGATAGAAGATGAGTGGTGTAAATAACAAATAATAGAGGTGAAAAGGAGACGAACGTGTCAGATAATGGGAGTTGAGGAGTGAAATGGAAAGCCGGGCAGAAATGTTTACATGGAAGGGATAGCGGAAAAGAGGAGACATGAAAGTAATATGGGATCTCCTAGATGGGACATGCGTGTACGAAAGGGAGTGTAACAGGACGGTGACTGGGAGGGTACATCAACGGGGAAATCGTTGCGTACCGGGGGGAGGAGGTGACAAGAGAAAGGGGGTTGGGCGTTTTACTTCAAATTGTAGACCTCACTGTTCAAACCTTTGGGTTGTAAACTACCCAAGAGAAATATCAAGCCAGGTCAAATTTATTTGTCACATACACATACTCGATGTGCAGTGAAATGAAAGTGGCAATGCCTGCGGGTTGTGCACAAAAAGAATTACAGTTACAGCATATAAATAAAGTTAATAAGTTACTAAACATAGCACAAAAAGTGTCGACAAAAATGTAGTCTCTGGGGTTATAAAAGTTGACAGTCCTGATAGCCTGTGGGAAGAAGCTCCGTCTCATCCTCTCCGTTTTCACAGCGTGACAGCGGAGGCGTTTGCCTGATCGTAGCATCTGGAACAGTCCGTTACTGGGGTGGCAGGGGTCCCTCATGATCTTGCTTGCTCTGGATCTGCACCTCCTGATGTATAGGTCCTGCAGGGGGACGAGTGTAGTTCCCATGGTGCGTTCTGCCGAACGCACTACTCTCTGCAGTGCCATCCTGTCCTAGGCAGAGCTGTTCCCAAACCAGACTGTAATGTTGCCGGACAGGATGCTCTCTACAGCCCCAGATTAGAAGCAATGAAGGATCCTCAGCGACACTCTGAATTTCCTCAGTTGTCTAAGGTGGTAAAGGCGCTGCTTAGCCTTACCCACCAGTGCGGCAATGTGCGTTGCCCACGTCAGATCCTCTGCGATGCGGACTCCCAATTATTTGAAACTGTTCACCCTATCCACAATAGACCCATTTATCTCCAGTGGCGTGTACGTCCTTGGATGTTTAGCCCTTCTGAAGTCCACAATCAGCTCCTTTGTTTTAGTGACATTCAAGAGGAGGCTATTGTCCTGACACCAGAGTGCCAGATCAGCCACCTCCTCGCGGTTGGCATTCTCATCGTTGTTGGAGATCCGGCCCACCACCACAGTGTCATCAGCAAACTTGATGATGGAGTTTGAGCTGAACCTGGAACCTGGTGCTGTTCCTGCTGTTCGCGTGCAGCTTCGCTCTGGCAAGGATAGGGGAGGTAAAGTTAAATAGGGGAGCACGCGAGATGTCCAGCCGGCCGTGGCAGGCAGTGCGCGGGTGATCGGACAAAGAGTCACCTAGTCTTCCTTTGCTCGCATGGATACATGGGAGGTGACAGAGGGAGCAGTGAAGGATGCCTGCACGAAGGCCAGTGAGCGGTGCAGGAATAGGCGTTCCATCTTCTGCGACTACCGGGGAATGTATAGACGGCGGGGCAGTCTGTTCGTGAAGGGATGACGGAACCAAGGATTTGTGTAGGTCATTGTCTGTGCGGAAAGCCGAAAGTGGTGGGGACGGGAATGTGGGGGGAGGGGCGGGCCACTTTGAGGGTTGCGGTAATGTCGAACAATAATATCATTGGTGCGGAGGCTGGTGAGGTAAAGGGTAAGGAATAGAGAAACGCTAACTTTATTCCCTCTGGGGATGGGGAGCGAGAACAGAACTGCAGTAGAGAGTTGACAAGTGAGGAGTCCATGCGTGGCAGCAGAGGGAAAACAGGTGTACTGAATAAAGAAGGTATCTCAGATGGCGCCCTTGAAAGAAGCAGGGTCGGAGAAATTATAGCCAACTTAACCTTGAGACCCAATGGTAGACGTCATTAGATTACCTATCCCCCCTGGCGGAGAGCGGTGTTAAAGGAAAAATAGGCTGTTTGATGCGATAGAAGTTCAACACAACATCAGAATACGTTGAGATAAGGCCTTGGTGGTACAATGTGAATGCTTTGTGCTGCGTACAGGCCGTTCGTCTTTGGAGATGAGGATGTCAGAAGGGTTGGCGAAAACCCGATAGGGTTGGTTTCGGGATCAGATTTAAGCACCGAGGAGGGCATTTAGGGGAGGTGCTCGTGGAGGCGATGTATGTATTGGGCCCGGAGCTGTATGAAGCGGCGTGCAGCTGTGGGAGTAAAGGACGTGGTGTATTTAGTATATGAGAAATGACCGCACGATTCAGCGGTGTCGCTATGAAGAACACGGATTTTAATGCAACTGGGGGAGAAATCGCATCAAGAAGTATCAAGTGAGGGAAGCTATTTGACCCGGCAGTTTCGACGACCTGGGTCTGAAGAGACGGTCGAATCAAGCGAGGTTCGCGACCCCGACCAGTGGGCGGCCGGTTAGGCGTGAGGATCCGCCCAACATTTTAATCCGTATGTGTTCACCTTGCAAACTTCGCAGTAGATAACCTCACATTTATCCACATGAAACTGCATCTGCCATGCATCTGCCCACTCACACAACCTGTCCAAATCATCCTGCATCCTCATAGCATCCTCCTCACAGTTCACACTGCCACCCAGCTTTGTTTCATCCGCAAATTTGCTAATGTTACTTTTAATCCCTTCATCTAAATCATCAATGTATATTGTAAACAGCTGCAGTTCCAGCACCCCACAAGTCACTGCCTGCCATTCTGAAAGGGACCCGTTAATCCCTACTCTTTGTTTCCTGTTTCCCAACCAATTTTCTATCCATGTCAGTACCCTACCCCCAATACCATGTGCTCTAATTTTGCCCACTAATCTCCTATGTGGGACCTTAGTCCCGATTCAAGAAGGATAAACTAAGGAGCACGATTACTGAAGATCATTATTGATTCCCTGTTCGATGGAAAATGAATGAGAAATAAATGTAGTCGCTGCAATTCCTCTTCCGTTTACACATCCCATTCCCACCCATAAATTATTCATATCCTGGAATTACAAATATCCAATTACACACCATTGGCAAACTTTCGTGATGCAAGTAGAAAGCACAGTTCACATAGAAGTCCCATTTGAGTTCCAAAAGCTTTTTTTGCACTGCCACTTGTTTTAATTATCTCCCTCAAATGTACTGGTCGGATTAACTATCGGCGATTGTAATAGATACCTGTACATGTTCTTTGTATTTTATGCAAACGTTTGTAATTTTTTTCTCGGAGTTTCCCCTTGTAAAAACAGAATTGACTTCTGTCGCGTTGTAAGGGCAAACATGAGGGGAGGGGTGGACAAATGCGCAAGGTGGAACTTTAGTCCCCTAGCATCCGATAGGTTGAATAGGGCATCTTATTTAGGCATCCGTTCGGAGATGTTCGTCTTCTTGTTCAGTGTGTGTACACCGATCTTAATATCATCGGATCTGGACATAAGCAGACAATAATCATCTCTGGTGTTTTCCTTAAGTTAGACCCAAATTAGCGTCCTTGGCATGCAGTTGACAAGGCAATTCTGGAGGAAACTGGAACGACTGGGATGAATTTAGTGAGGTTAGGTGAAATGGTATTTAACATCTTCCAGTCGACCGACATATTGCAATGGTGGCTCGCGCGACATTCTCTATCGGTAAGCTGACATAAGTAGCCTTAACAGATGACCAGACTCATCTGTTGGGGAGTGGAAGTTAGTGGAGTGGCTATTACTATGGAGAAGCTGCTTGGGAAGCTGAAAGGGATGAAGGTGGATAAGTCACCTGGACCGGAATGACTGCACCCTAGGGTCATGTAAAAGACCGTTTTAGAGATTGTGGAGCCATTAATAGTGATATTTCAAGAATCGCTCGAGTAAAGAGCGGTTCTAGAGACCATTGGAAAATTGCCAATATTACCACGCTGTACCAGAAGGGAGAAAAACGGAAGAATGGGAACTACAGGCCGGTTACTCCGACTTCAGTGGTTGGTAAGATTTTAGAGTCCATTATAAACGAAGAGGTTACGGAGTTTAGTTTAGTTTAGTTTAGAGATACAGCGCGGAAACAGGCCCTTCGGCCCACCGAGTCCGCACCGACCAGCGGTCCCCGTACACTAACACTATCTTAAACACACAAAAAGGACAATTTACACTTATACCAAATATACAAACACAAGCCAATTAACCTACTAACCTGTACGTCTTTGGAGTGTGGGAGGAAACCGAATATCTCGTAGACAACCGACGAGGTCGCGGAGAGAACGTGGAAACTCCGTAAAGGCAGTATCCCTGGTCAGGATCGAACCCGGGTCTCTGGCGCTGCAAGCCCTGTAAGGCAACGACTCTACCGCTGCTCCACAGTGCCGCCATTTTTCTTTGAATTCTTAGCATTCTTAGAATTTCGAGTTCTTCGAATTTCATGATCAAATAGCGCGAAATAATCACAGTTTTGTGAAGGGGAGGTCTTGCCTGAGGAATCTGTTGGAATTCTTTGGAGAAGTAAATAGTCGGATAGAGAAAGGAGCGTCAGTGGATGTTGCTTACCTAGATTTTCAGAAAGCCTTTAATAAGGTGCCACACGTGAGGCTACTAAGGAACATGAGATCCCATGGTATCAAAGGGCAGATACGAGTATGGATTGTAGGTTGGCTGGGTGGCAGAAGGCAAATGGTGGCAATAAAGGGGACTTTTTCTGATCGGTTGCCATTAACTGACGGAGTTCCGCAGGACGTCGTTGTTGGGGCCTCTACTCTTTACATTATATATTAATGATTTGGATGAGGACATTGAAGTCTTTAGGGTCATGTTTGCGGATGCTACGAAAATAGGTGGAGGGGCAGGTTGTGTCGAGAAAGCAGGGACTCTGAAGAAGGACTTGGACAAGTTGGGAGAGCGGGCAGAGATGTGGCAGAAGGATTATTGTGTTCCAAAGTGTGGAGTCAAGCCTTTTGCAAGTATGAATAAAGGCGTAGACTATTTTCTAAATGGGGAGAGGATCCAGACATCGGAGGTACAAAGGGACTTGGGGGTACTTCTGCAGAATTCCCAAAGGGTTATTCTGCAAGTCGAATCGCTGCTAAATGGCAAACGCAATGCTAGCATTTATTTCAAGAGGGCTAGAAAAGAAGAACAGGGATGTAATGCCAAGGATCTATAAGGCGCTGGTCAGGCCACATTTGAAGTATTGTGAGCAATTTTGGGCATCATACCTGAGGAAGGATATGCTGGCTCTGGAAAGCCAGCACGTTTCAAAATGCAACCTCACATTTCTCTGTATTGAATTCCATCAATCATTCCTCAGCTCCTGGCCAACTGATCAAGATACTGCTGAAATCTTTGATAATCATCATCACTATCGACAAAACATCCAATTTTGTGCCATCTGCAGATTTGCTAATCATGCCAGTACGTTCTCATCCAAGCGAATGATATCAATGTCAAACAGCAATGGGCCCAGCTCCGAACCCTTAGGCACATCATTGGTCATAGGCCTCCAGTCCAAAAAACAACCTTCCACCATCACGCTCTGCTTCCTCCCATGAAGTCAATTTTCTATCCATTCAGCTATTTTGTTTCTTGGAGCCCATGGCTATGATCCATTGGATCCATCTAACCTCCCAGAGCAGCCTACCATGCGGAACTTTGCTGAATTCTAGAGACCCTTCGCGAATGCTGCGGAACCTTGTCGAATGCGAATGATGTGGTGTAGCAGTGATCAAGAGTTTTAACTTCCTGCATGGAGCGTGACCATTCTAACGGGATTTAGGGTATACTTTCCACAAGTTAGTTTGAGTAAAGTCAGGGGTGATATTGAACAGAACTTCTGTATTTGGAGTCTGAAAGGAATTGAACAGCGAGTGTAATACGGCCAGTGCCACGTCAGCGGTGGTTTGTGCTAGTTTGTAAACTGCGGACAAGATGATCGAAGTGAAATCCCTCGGTACACAAAATGGAACGGAATATTCTGTAGTCCGGGTAATGGGGAATTGAGCGAGGACCGTCACAACAATGCACGACGTAGCATTGGCAATAAAAACGGGCACCGCGGCCTTTCTCCTTGCCCGAATATTCCGCCGTGTCCCTGCAACAAATGGAGACACCCCAGGTTGTGTAGGAGTGTTCGCTGAATTAGGGTGAGCCACTTTCCTTCTGCAAAAAATCTCACAAGGGCTTTAATTTTCATTTCCTCTCAGTTCTTCAAAAATGTCTTGGATTATTAAACGTTAGGTAGGAATACGCGGGAGGGAGCGAGCTGGCGCCATCATCCGCGTCGTTTCGGCTAGCCATCACTTCTATTTGAGACTGAAGGATAGAAAATTGGTTTTATCAAGGTGTTTCTGATTTTTTGTATTAAAAGTCAAGCAAGCTTAGTCGCTGATCCAACCCGTTGTCCGACCTATTATTTCAGCCCAACTTACATTTATTGACAGAATGCCAGCCTTTCCGCATCTTGTCCAACAATATATATTTTGTTTATTTTGATATAATATGGGGAACTCCCATTTGATGCACGTGCTCAGAAGCGTAATAGTTATAAATCATTTTGCACGGACTTTGTTTCGCTATTCTACACAAGTCATGTGGAATACTTTATGCAATTGTATTGTATTTTCTCCGCTGTGGAAACAAAATTCAATTGCTTTGGTTTGTTAAAGTCATGTTTGACAGTGTGCCATCCACTAAAAAACCTTACATGACACAATTAAGCAGTATTAACGTACAACAAAGGACCATAGAAATGCAAATAGAGAAACAGCAGACAAGAAAATATAGTTCAACAGCATTCTAGCATTGCAGTTTCAGAGAGCAAGTCCAATGTCCTCAATGCATTTTGAGCGTAGACCATGAAATAACCCAGAAGAGGCTCTCAATGTTTTTACAAATCACATCTGCCCGCATTGGAACTCTTTTCTCTCCATTCCCGGCAAGTAACCACACGTACATCGAAATGAGTGCAATTCTCCCATAAATAATATTATAAAGCCTCTTAAACTCACATTACTTTTATTGAGCATGCGTACTAAAATATTAATGACACACTGTATCACAAATGTCATAAACACTGCCAATAATTAGCATGGCACATTATACCCTCGAGGTTTACCTGAGATATAAATGAGACACTAGACATGAAAGTAAGCGATTCGCAAGCCTTTGCAACTAACTGGAAACATCGCATCTCACCGATTATGGGACTGCCCGTAAAATTATTGGTAGATCGCATTTACTATCCTATTCTTGTAATAATTGGAGTACCTGGTAAGCCAATTCCGTCAACTTCTTCTATGTACGCCTTAACCTGCTTGGCATGCCGATATATATAACTTGCATTGAACGAATCTGCCACGTATCAGGCGTGGGTGAATTTGGATATATAAATACGGACAGATACAACCAAGCAATCAATGACCGAATCTGACTATTTCTCAGGAGCAGTGATTCGAATGTTGCATCGATTGTTCGCTTTGCGTTTGGTTGAGCAATCCAGACACATTTGCTGATTTGACTTCGCGCAGAGTGCTGGAAAAATGAGGATTCGAACTGTTTGTTGCATTCCTGTCCAAACAGCAGAGAGAAATGATTTCTTTCCACGACCAGAAAATTACTCCTTCTGATTATTGGTGGACATCACCTTGTTCGTTGCCGGAAAAATAATTAGAAACGAGATGCATCCCTTTAGCTTAGTTAAGTTCAGTTTAGTTTATTGCTGTCACTTGTACCGCGATGCAATGAAAAGCTTTTGTTTCTGTGCTATCCAGTCAAGAACAATACTAAACATCAATCAACCAAGCCGCGCACAGTGTGAAGATAAAGAATGAGGTGTATAACAGTTAACATTTAGTGCAAATAAAAAACGTTGAAGATATAACATAAACTCAGATGA
Organism: Rhinoraja longicauda; assembly: GCF_053455715.1. NCBI lineage: Eukaryota > Metazoa > Chordata > Chondrichthyes > Rajiformes > Arhynchobatidae > Rhinoraja > Rhinoraja longicauda. Next base: position 31,316,260 of record NC_135971.1, read on the forward strand.
AGGGAAGTTGAAAGGTCGGAAGTGAGGTAGTGTATGTTCAGGACAGCTGTCAACCCGATGAGACAATCGCTCTGTTGTCTGATAACAGCTGGAAATAAATTGTTACTGAATCTGGACGTATGCGTTTTCAAACTTCTCTATCTTCTGCTAGATTGCAGAGAAAGAATGAGAGCGTGCTCGGAAGAGATTGGTTATTCATTCTGTTGGCTTCCTTGCTGAGGCTGTGTGAAGTGCACATGGAGTCGATGGAAGGCTGGTTGATTGTTGAGATGGTCTGGGCTACGTCCGTAACCCTCTGCAATTTTTTGCGTTGTGAATTGAGCTGTTCCGAAACCAAGCTGTGTGCATCCCGATAAGTTGCTTTCCACAGCGCATGTGTAGTCGTTGTTGAGGGTTGTTGAGGGTTGTTGGAGCCAAACTGAAATTGCTCATTCTGAGGAGGTAGTGCCATTAATGTGCTTTCCAAGCCATTGCTTCGATGCAGGAGAGCAAATCACCGGTGGCATTTATTCCTTGGAACTGGAAGCTTTCGACCACCTGTATGTCGGTATCATCAACGTGGACTGGGGTGTGTGTACCGCCCTTCTTCCTAAAGTCAATCACGATCGACTTTGTCTTCCTGACATTGAGGAAGATGTTGCTGTCTTGGCATCATATTACAAGATTCTCAAACTTCATTCTGTATTCCGCCTGGTCACTGTTCGATATCGGACCCACTACTGTAGTATCATATGCAAATATGTAGAGTCATGGTCCACAGTCATGAGCAATATTGAGAAATACCATGAAGGACGATTTGTCACTTATTGTCTCTAATTGTAATCTGTGGGTTAGGAATTCGAGGATGCAGTTGTAGTGTGGAGTGATGACTCCAAGTTCCAGGAGTTTGGAGATAGGTTTGTTGGGGTAATTGTATTGAAAGCACAGCTCTAGTCGTTCAATATGTGTCTGGCGTAGGTGTACTTCTTATCCATGTGTTCCACGCATAAGAGCACGGCTAGGGCGAGAGCATTGGCGTGGACCTGTTGTGGAGGTAGGGCGATATCCGCCAGGCATTTTGTTTCAATTGCGAACGAATATACTTAATTCGCCTGAATGTGGAAGCTACCCGTTTGACACTGACTTGTATTTTGAGTTTGACGAAACATAGATATAAAATATAATATGATATTACTGTTTGACACATCTCTTGAACTATTGCTGCCAGAAATGCAAACGGTTATTGATTTATTCGGAAATAGAATGCGGAATAGAAAAATGCAACAAACGGACAATCATGTCAAAATGTCAAGTTTGATTTTATCACGAAAATGTGTGATCGGATACTCAAATACATTTCTCCGTATCGAAATGTGCGGGTTTTTTCCTCCAAAAGCGGCATCCGTTAATTAGTGGTTTCTGGGACGGCGATCCCCAAGGTTGTGATACTTTATGTTACCTTACGTTAACACAACACTTTTCTAACACTCATTTCTCGATTATACTTGCAGAATTTTTCAAAGGCCGATATAACAATTTGTTGTGCAGCACTTGTTCGGTCTATGTTACTGTATTATAATAATGTGAGAATGTGAGAACATACCGAGGATATTTTAAACATGATGATTGATTTACAAATAAACTGCTAATAAATATTAACGATTGTATAAGATTTTCTAAAACACGCAGCTTTAAAGTAATAAATTAATCTCCAAATACAACACAACATGACCTGTGATAGAAATACTTAATGGACATCGGCTACTTTACATATCATTCTCACAGTTGATTCACGCCAGCACAGTTAATTTTCTGCAGATGGAAAACGCAATGATTGTTCCAGAGGAAATATCAAAGAAAAAAACAATCCCAAATTGCGATGCTTTCTGCAATAGCCCCATTTCATGCATAAATTCGGGGAAATAGGCTTGAGTTAGAAAATCGTCTCCTGGTCATTATTCATTCCATAGATTTAACGAGAATGAGGATAAATGAGCAATGGAAAGAATGCAACATGTGGAAGAAAGACAATATAAATTCGATGGGTCGCGACACTAGATACGTTTTAATGCAATTCCCTTTATTCTTTGCAGGTAATATATTGACAATCTCCATCCTGTCCACTGGAAAGTGTGGTCTCTCCATATGCATCACCCGATATCTAGTATGGATGGCGGCAGCGAACCTCATGCATCTGATATTTGGTCCAACTCTTTTTGAGAACAATGATGCGTTTTTTCCACGTTCAGTCCTACATTACACTCCGATCTGCCGTCTCAATGCGACGTTAATTTATATTGCTATTGATTGTTCCGTATGGTTGACCGTGGCCTTTACCTTTGATCGATTTGTTGCTATTTGTTGTCAGCCGTTAAAAACTAAGTATTGCACTAAAAAAAATTCAACAACGGTTATAACGGTTGTTTGTTTATTATGCATTGTTGAAAATATGCCAGTCTTCTTCTTACTTGAACCACGTGAAGTAATTGACAATGTGCCCTGGTTCTGCACTGTAAAATCAAGCTTCTATACTTTACCTATCTGGGCTGCATTCTTGTGGTTAGAGACAATCTTAACACCATTTCTACCATTTGTTTTGATTTTCTTGTTCAACGCCTTAACTGTAAGTCATATTATACGGGCTAACAGAATAAGAAGCAAACTACGGGGAAATGAAAGTCAGAAGTGCCATATGGATCAGGAAATTGAGAACCGAAAGAAATCGATCATTTTACTACTCGCGATATCTGGCAGTTTCCTTCTGTTGTGGACGGTAAATTTTGTTTGCTTTGTTGCTCTACATTTTACCGATAATCGACTAATGAAATCTGATTACAGAGACCCATTCGCCGTTGCAGAAGAAACTGGATTCCAGTTAAGAGTTTTAAGCACTTGTACAAACACCTTCATTTACGCTGCGTCCCAACGAAACTTCAGAGATGAAATGAAGAAAATTATTAAACGGCCTTTTGTCTTTCTTTCGAAATTATTGAAGTAAACGATAAACTCAAGCTTGATAAACCCAGGGGACATATGCACATTCAACTGGAATTTTAATTAGCGATGCACAGACCTAAATTTACAATGCGTAATATATTAGCGTTGTTCCTGTTTACATCAATGCCATACATATTCTTATCCTGAAAAAGCATATCCAAATCACAGGCACTATATCGCGATTTGTTTTACTTGAAATAAATATTTCAGTAAATGTGTGGTTATGTTAACAGAAAGTATTTTTCACATCAACTTAACATGTGTGCGCGAGTGTGTGTGTGTGTGTGTGAGAGTGGGAGAGCGATATTGGGAAGGGGGGAGGGTTCTTCCATTTATCAGTGGGAACATCGGTTCTTGAGTGAAAACGGAAACTGCTGAGAATACTCTCATGTCATGCAATATCCGAGGACAATGCATCACAGAAAGCTCATTGTAACACATGCATATTTGATGCTCCATAGTAGCCCGAAAAGCGAATCTATTCAGCGTGGAAAGATTATGATAAAATGAGGAGCAGGAAAGACTCACAGACGGACCTTTCGTTTTAGTTTATTGTCACGTGTACCGAGGTACAGTGGAAATGTGTTGTTGCGTGCTAACCAGTCAGCTGAAAAACAATACATGATTACAATCGATCCATTTACCATATATTGATGCGTGATAGGGCAATAACGTTTGGTGCAAGGTAAAGCCAGCAAAGTTCGATCAAGAATAGTCCGAGGGTCACCAAAGAGGTGTTGGTATTAGATGATAACGGCGCTCCAGGCTTGCGAGTCATGGCTCATCTGATTGGAGATAGAGGCAGATGGAGAGGAATATGGAAAATGTTACGAGCAATGGCAATTAATGACGTATTGCAAGAGTCACAAGAATATGCCCGCAGAACGTTCAAATTGAAAGGGAGCTCCTGACATCTTTGGAAAGCCAGGCAAAACATGTCGTGCGGGTAAGCATATTGAGAGTGAAATGGGAGATGCTAATTACCTCGCCTGGTTTGTTCCAATATGACTGTGGAATATTTCGTTGAGGTCAATGAGAACATTATATTTTGCCAGGAACAAAGCGCGTTTTTTTTGTTGCAAAAATGACATCAGGAACAATGCCTGCTGCCAAATGAACAGAGCACTGAGTGGGTTCAGGGTAGAGAGATGAAGGTCAATGGAATCCGAGTTTCGTCTTCCCCATGAGTTCTGAAAAGGGACTACTGAATCTATCTTTGACATTTCCAGTGCAGATTGTACAGCTACACCGTTGGCACAGAAGTCGGTAACCCGAATTTACCAAAAGACCACAAGTTAGACATGGCTTTGCAGGCAAGGGGTTTGTTAGACTTAAATGTTGGAAAGAGGAGAGGTAAAAGAACAGCCGTGGCGGATCATACGATTTCATACCAATTTTTCCTTGGAAGCAAACTGATTGGTGATGAAAGAGTGAATCGGTGATTTGTAGTGTGAATGGTTCGTTCCGAGTGCTGAAATGACAGGGTGGTGAAACTAGCTCTGTGGCGGTATCGCATTGATGCTGACATAATTATTTAACGTGAACTGTTAAGTGCGTACGATTACGTTTGGACATTCACGCCTAGGGGGTCGGGGGGGGGGGGGGGAGCGGCAGAGCTACAGTGGATGAGCTGAGTAATGGGCGGATGTGAACTGCTGGCTTATCGCGCTCTTGTCCCAAATTTGACATTCATCTCGATGATGTCTGTCTGGAATTTGCTCAGTCTTCATGTCACTGCGTGGTTTTCCCCTGGATACTCCGACTTCTTCTTACAACACAACGACGTTCGAGTTTGTAGGTTAGTTGTCTCTTGTTTGTAGCACCTGGATGGACCAAGTGGGACAACTTGGTCTAAGTGTGCCAGGGTGATAGATGGTTGATGTGGAAGCGGTGGGAATCGTCATACCGTGAACAATATTATGCGAAGGACCATCATCAGATCAAATGTGACAGAGCGTGATGAACTGGGAGAATGGATAGAAAGTTGAGAAGTACGTTCAAGGTGGAAATTGGTGTGCATCAATCCTATTACCTGAGATAGAGATGGGGGATGCATAAAACGGAAGATGAATTGGCGTGTACGGTCAATATTATAAGGGAAGGTGGTGCTATATCGGGATTCCGTTTAGCACGAGTTAACTACTAGTCCAATATATTCACACATATGAAGATGCAGGAAACTGTAGATGTTGTAGATCCAAATTGCTGTTGTAATTTACGGTGTCGTACAGTATTTATGGAGAACGTGGTTCGTTAACTCTGCAGGTCAGGGAACTGTTCACACAGATTGTGCTTGTGCCTGGGTAGAAAGCTGGTAGAGAGGTGAGGGTGGGACAAAGTCTGGCATGGCAGTTAGATAGGTGGGGTGATTGGCAGATGGTTTCACGTGGAGCGAGGGAAGGGAGACATTCTTTCGAATGCAGTTGGGGCACATTGAAGAGGGGTTGGAGGGTGGAGGTAGAAAGGGGGAGTCGTTGTTCCGATTAGTTACTAATTATTAAACGGTTCCGTGTTAACACCGTTAATCTGTACAATACTCAAGCGGATTATGAGATGGTGTTCCATCAGCTTACGTATGGCCTTACTCTGACAATGGAGGAGGCCAAGTACACGAATGCGTGTGGCAATGGAAAAAAACGAGTTATATTGTTTAGTTACTGGAATATGGTGGACGACCTCACTGACCGAGAGCAAGTATTCGGTTAAATGGTCGCCTCGTCAACCTTTAGTCTCGCCGAAGTATGGGAGTCCATAGCGGGAGCACAAAAATCAGCAGGTGACGTCAGTGGAGGTGCACGTGAACATCTCTCTCACATAGGACGACTGGTATCCTTGGACGGATGTAAGGCCTGAGGTATACTGACAGGTGTTGCGTCTCCTGTGTTGCAGGGGAAGGTATCTGTGGAGAGGGTGGTTTGGGTGCGCCGTGATGAATGAACCAAGGAGTTGCAGAGAGAGCGGTCTTTACGAATGGCAAGTGACATTCGGGATGGGAAGGTGTGTGTGTTGGGGGGCGGGGAATGGAGAATAATGTGTTGAATTGGGAGGCTGGTGGTGTGAAGGCGAAGGAACGGGGGGACTCTTTTTTAGTTCCGTGCGGAGGCAAGGGAAGAGAGAGCATAATTGCAAGACGCAGAGGAGATGTGGGCGAGGATCCACGCATGACAGCAGTGGGAGGACTACGTTTACGAAAGAAAGAGGTCATCCATCATGAACATAACGTTTCATTTTTCCTTGCTGCAAATATTATGTTACAGATTTCAGAACGGATGCTAACATTATTGCAATGATATTTCTCTTGGAAATATCTTCAATTTTGAACAATCATTTCGATTTTTAATACCTTTATACGTGATAACAATTATGGTCTGCAAGGAACGCATATGGCATTTCTATTAAAATATTCAGATACCGTCTATTCAATATAACCTGATATCTTCTTGCATCACCCCAGCGTAATAGTGATATTTTTGACGATAATACATGAAGCGAATTGTATGCATGACTGCCACATAGATTATTTTTTCTAATCTGATCAGCCAACCTTTCGATAAAGCTTTATTCATGTCGATATTTGTAAACTTTTGTGAGATTAAATAACAGCCGTCATAATCACATGGAACGGATCTCGCATCCTCTAAATGAATCAGGTGTTCACAGACAAGAAACATAGGATAGCATATACGACAATGCGTCATTTGAATACACTTTACCAAATATTTTTTATGTTTGCTCCTTCTAATATTATGACAGCCAGAAACAACATTCCGGTCAACAGTACAATCATAAGAGGCAGTAGATTAAAACTCGCAGTGAAAAAAAATAGCCCACAATAATAGGTACTGACGGCAATTTAATCGCGTTCCTTTAATCATTATGATCCTTTCACACAATCTATTCATCAGATACTTTTACACAACTTATTCTTTAATTAATACTAGCTTGAGAGTCGCAGTTAGTTAAACTATACAATTGCCACCTTCAGTCAGATAGTCAGTTGAATATCAAGTAACAAATGTGCCGATCTGAACTGAAAACAGTAAATGCTGGAGAAACAATATCTGTGGGACGAGCAACAGGCAATGTTCGGGTGGAGAAATTGTCAGGGTTGTTGCTTCCACTTTTTCCTTTATTCCACCACAGTCATTTTCGGTTTCCTTTCCCGCAACAGTGCAAACCTTTAATGATGTTGTAGCTTGGGAACACAAGTTGTTTTTACCTGTTGTGGATCATATGACGGTATGGAGTGCACTTGGAAGTCCCTGTGCATATGTGAAAGTCCTTGCCACAAATGGATGTAGAGGTCAGGACAAAGGGTGCTTTATAAACCGATCCATATGTCTTTGATCGGTAAGAACGTCGAAAGTTACCGAGAGAATGAAGGAGGATGCGGTTGAGAGGAAAAAATGGATACGCCACGGTCGACTGGCAGTCAACCGGTCGAGTAACCTAATTCCATTCGAATGTTTGAAAGTCTTATGGTCCAAGAAAAGTTAAATCTGAAACAATTTTTCATCAGGAATAGTCAGCACGTAATTGTGCGAGAGAACTCTTCACAAATGTGATTTGATAATATGGATAATAATATGGATGAAGGCAGTAAACAATGCCTAAATGGATATTACTAAGACATTTAACAAGATCCCACAATTTAGAGCGGTGCTCTATTTAATTCACAGGAAGGTCAATACAATTTTGCCATTTTGGTGATAAGGGCCCCATGGTGTTGGTGGAAGATTTATTATCTCATTAGAAAATACGCGAACATTGTTGGATTGTTGGATCTTTGTTTTTTTTCATATCAATTACTAATTTGGTGCGAATGTTGGATATATCATTAGTAAGTTTGAGGATGACAGGAACAATATGGATGTTGTGGACCGCGTGGAAAATTAGCTGAGTCTGCCGCTGAATAACGAACAGATAGAAACCTTGACGGATCTTTGGCACGTGCCAAGATATGCGAAGTGATGAATTTTGCGAAATCATATACTTATGGGGTAAAGAAGGCAAAATGTATTGTGCCGAGAAATGGAAGAACCGGGAAGACCTGACACAATAAAATGAAATTGTAAGAGGCACATGCACAATTGAAAGTTAAAAACAAGAGGAACTGTGTTTAAGGCTGGATGAAATAGTTTTTAAAAGCTCACAATAGCTCAGTGGGAAGGAACATCATTTATATTTTCAGCCAACCTTGGCGTCCGTCAGGCCCCACAGATCGTTTTAGAAAAATCCTTCTCTGTTTAATTCCGCCCGATTTATAACAGACCATATTATACTGATATGAACGATTTTCTGGTTCTGATGACAGACAATGAACTTCAAACTAAGTTCTCGCCATAAATGGGATCAGTAAATTGAAACAAATATAATACTTCAATGACCTACACTATATTTCAAAAATATCACTTTGGTTTATTATTGTTTCACGGAGACAAAATAGGGGGGGGGTAGATCCCAATAAATTGTGGAAAGGGATACCACGACGATAGTTATTTCATGTTACAATAATGTATGGGTGCCTCTCAAATTATCACTTATCAACATTTTTGGATGAAATTCCCTTTGTGTTAAACCTATTTCCAACGTTTGAATATATTAGCAATGACAAGAAAGGGACGTGAAATTACATGTTTCAGTTCCTCTCTGAAGTGTCTCTGAGAAACAGCATAAATGAAAGTGTTTGTGCAAGTACTCAAATACCTTAGCATATAGCCACTGTTTTCCGCAATGGTGAAAGAGTCCTGGTAATCTGTTTCCAAAAATTGAGTATCTGTAACCTGGACACAGATGAAGCACACGAGGTTTACCATCCATAAGAAAATAAAGTTTCCAGATATTGCAACGAGTAAAATGATCGATTTCCTTCTGTTCTCAGTCTCTTGGTCAGTCTGACACGCCTCTCTATTACTCCCTCGGAGTTTGCTCCGGACTCTGTTGGCCATGATAATATGCTTTATGGTCAAGGAATTGAGCAGAAAGATCAACGCAAATGGCGCAAATGGAGTTAAGAGTGTTTCAAACCATAAATACGCGATCCACGTGGGTGATGTGTAGAAACTTGATTTTACATAACAGGACCATGGCACCTCATTAATTACTTCCCGCGGTTCAAATACAAAGTCGACTGGAATATTTTGTAAAACGCTGAACATAAACACCGCTGTTATTACCTTCAATGCAGTCTTCAAGGTACAATATTTTGTACGTAACGATTGCCAACATATAGCAACAAATCGATCGAATGTAAAAGTGACAGTCAGCCAGACGGAACAATCGAGCGAAAAATAATTAAGTGCAATAACAAGACTGCAAATGGGGGTGTAATTGAGGAATGAATGTGGAAAATATGCCTCTTTAATCTCATACAGAATTGCACTGAAAACCAGTACTAGCAGATCGGCTACCGCCATTGATTTCAAATACTGGATGACACATCTAGTTAGGCCGCACTTTCCAGACGACAGGATAAGGATTGCCATCAAATTTGCTGCAAACAAAAGAAGAAAATTGCATTACGAACGAGAAATAACCCGCGAAATATATACTAATTTGCCTCAATTTGTCATGCGTGTACGTATTTTTCTTGCCTTTACGACTGGAATACCAAAATATATCACCCAGGTTTACAGTTGGAGCAGATCTGATGCTCACTTAATATAAAAAGATTTGGTCATCGAGCTAACATTCTAATGGTGAAAATACTTCAAACTGAAACCCCTCATGTTTACTGCTCCTTGCAAAATATAAAGTTCTTTTTATAAATATGCTGCGGTTTTCAAAGGATTGTGTGGATATTATGTGCGACATATTATCGAAGCGGTTTGTCAGTTCAGTGAACATCAACAGGCGACCAAAATGTCACGGCTTTATCGCAAGCGGATATGAACGGATTTGAACGGCTATGAGGTATTCTTGAAATACCACCGGTTCACCTTACGTTGTTGTCAAATAAACTGGATGCAGTGAAATCATGTAGCTCATACAGATAATAGCGAACGGTAAGGGTAAAAGCAATAAAAATGTACCACCGACCGAATTTAAAACGCCACAATGATACAAAATAGTAATTCAGCTTGATGAATTGCAAAAGTAAACACTAAGTAACAATAACGAGATAACAGAATAATGGAGAGTTAAGAGCAAGGACATTTGGCGCTGCCTCCCTGAAAGTGGTGTGATTAAGGAGATTGATGGCAGTGGAGAAGAATCTTTCATTAAATATGGACGTTACAGAAGGCAAAAGAGGGATAACGGAATGGTCTGGGCATCAGCCATCTAGCATGCCCGTTGGACTGAAGAAAACGGCAACTCTATGGTAGATTTTTCAATGTTTCACCACCCTCTGCATGATCAGGCATTTAAAGACTGTGACTTTGCCGTACCTGCTTGAGAACGAATTCGTGGAAATATTGTGTTCAGCGCATCTGCCTGGTTTGCAGAGAGTATTCGTGGACATGCCGAATATATGCTGATGCGTTTTCTTCTTACCGCATCTCCACGAAGAGACCAGCTATGGTTCTGGTGATATTAATGCCACAGAACATGAAATGTTGACCACATCTAGAGATGAGATGGGGCGATGTTCTGTCCTCTTCGCTTCTTTTGGTTCAAACGCAATTGTGTCGCATAAATGTTAACGGCCAGATAGTCCTGAATTATTGACACTTTGTTCCGGATTTCCTTCCTCTATTTCGTCTCATCATTCTTGTCGAAGTTCCCGTCAGTATCATCGGCTAACATAAAGACCGAGTTAACGTCGTACGTGGTCAAACACGCATGTATGTATACGGAGTAGAGCATGAACTGAGCACACAGCCCCGAGCAGTAGCAGTGTTGTGAACCAGCCTTGTGGAGATGTTATAACCAGGTCTACGTGGCAGGAGCCTGCATGTCCTGAAATCCAGAGATAATTTGCAGGTGGGTACCCGACGACCAAGGATGCTTATTCATTTCAGATTTTAATTTTCACGTGTTTGGCACTCATGTTACTTTAATTTCTCTCGTGGATACCGTCGCACACGCGCCTCCCTACTGATAACCACATACGTGTGATTTTCGCATCTTATGTGTAAATGTGACGTTTAGAGCTCGCAGCTGTATGTAAATTGTTTCCCTCCTAAGCATACACACTTCTGGTATTTCTCATTCCTTTCCTCAAATGTAATAAATTAGCGGAGGATGATCTTTAAAATTTTCATAGTCGCCTGCTGTCCATTTCTCTCCCCTTAGACTCGACGTACGCACGTTTTAGTTCCGATATGGCGGACCAAGCAGGCTTACGTGTGATATCCGCCACGGAATTAATTCATACATTAATTCGGCACATGTAGCACGGACCGAGGTCGTGACTTTGGAAAAGCCGCACAACCTTTGATACTCAACAGTTATCGACAGTTTTTGTGTGAAATACCTCCAAAGGCTCAAGGCAAGCAAGAAAATATTGGAATAGATTTAACACACTAAATAATGAAACACATCAGCATTAAAACAAATGATTTAGTTTAAACATCTTAGGCTTGTGCCAAATAATTCAAACATATTCAGACATGGAATGGCAATCACTTGCTTTAATTACCGTCGCCACATTGACTAGGACCATATTAAAATAATTTTGTCACGCTACATTTTGTTATCTGGCTGTATGGCATTACATTGGTGGCGGATACAAATTGTGCTCATACTCTCTATTCTTTGTTCCAATTGTAAACACACGTGTTCTGTCAATACAGAAATGAACGACAGAAAGACGGGCATCAGTCCGCAAGGTCCCCTCGGTGGTGTCCTGATGCTTTGAAATTCAGTCAATAACAGATGGTAGACAGTTGTTTCATGAGCCAAGAAAAACCGGGCAGCATATCTGAACCGCAGAGGCACAACTTGCCAATAGGTTCACAGATCGGCCTTCCACGCATTTACATCCCGACTCGTTGCACTGACTGGCAGGTTAGCATCATCCCGCTAAAGATTTGCAGTTTGCAAAGCCCTGAATACGTGGGATCATCGTCTATCTTGCAAGCCGAATCCACTCGGAAACATAAATGTAAGGCCCAGGCGATAGAGGTCTGCGCGCCATCCCCGGAACAACCCTGGTGGACTTCTGACAATACGTGCACTAGGAAAGGTTTGCGTTCACGTTTGGTAATCTCGAAAACTTGCAAATATGTAAACATATAAAGAAGCAACACGATGAAATGTCTCGAGCTGTGGTTGCTGTAGGTCTGATGGGTTGAATTTGAACTTAAACGCCCTCTCAGCTCAATAATGTCCAATAACCATATCTACACTATTAAACAACACCATGCATAAAGAGAGAGCTTGTCCTTGGAAATGATTATGCGTAGTTCCTCTGGATTTCCGGATACATGTAAAATTTCGTGAAAGCACTACCATGCAACACATCGACCCAAACTACTAAACCTGGAGCATGCCACAATCTCCGCTACACAACCCTTCACAGTCTGCAGTCAACACTTTAATCCCATCTCGGCGACAAAAACAAAAATGGTAGCGATTAAATCTGACAGAAAAATCTAAAAGCAACAGGCGTTACCTTTCTTCTTGAATGTCTACTGAATGTAAAAGTTAAACCTCCCTGAAATGCAACGGCGAATTTGCTTTCTCCGCTGTGCATTACAGTATTCTGATGTCTTCTTTCGAGTGTTCTGTGCTATTTATAACAAATTATCATCGTTTATTTCAGTATTAGGCACAAGTAATATATTCATCAATAGATTAAATTTACACATTACACGGCTATTCAAACTGGTAGGTCAAATCAGGAGAGTTTTAGTTTGTGCAAATTGTAATTAAATGTTACAAAGCTTCAAAATAAAGTTTCTGCATTCTGTAAATGTTACAAAGCTTCAAAATAAACGATGGTGCTCAGCCTCAATTATCCATGAACTAATTTAGTTGAGGATTCACAGTTAAAATAAAAATACGTCAGTTTTATGGATACTCACCGGCAGATCCCCTCTACTTGCATGTTTTATTTCGCGATATGTTATCAGGCAGATGGAGGTATCTGCGATCATCGCATGTACAAGGACTATCTTGCATGATTGACATTCTTTGGGGAGAGCTCCAGAATACAAAGAATCCGACAAACGTTTTTTTCTGTATTTCGACCGTGAAGTCTAAAGATAAAATCAGCTACGATCAATAATGCTCAGCAGCAAGCCGCCGTACGGTTACTTGTTCTTCGTATAATGAAGCTACGCAAAATCAACTGCATGGAAGGAAAATAGAAAGCTTGAACCATTGCATTTATATGCAGACCCTTTTTGAGAAGCGTGCACGAGGACAGTGTTAGGTGGACTGTGTATGAGGAGCGGAAGGAAAGCTTGTTGTGTCCAATAGACAACTGATATTAAATATATAAATTATCATATTACTTATATAACGTGTTAAAATAATTTACCGTCAAAGAAATTCAATCATTTTTTCACATGATTGTTAGCTCCAGTACATTAGTGAGCTAAGCATGATACTTCGGATCAGGTAGCGAGAAGCATTATTTTTACAGTACGCTGTTTGTATTAATAATTTCATAGAAAACTAATCTTTTCAGATATATTTGCTATGATGTATCATATCGTCTGTTAGCATTTCAACGTATATCTGTAAATCCATTGCATGGCTCACCTACCTGGGACTCCAATGATTGCAAGGATAGGATAATAAATACTCTCGGTCTTCAGGAGTGCAGGCTTTTCCATATTTAGTTGGAAGATTCCATTCTAGTCTGTTCAATGGGCACACGGAACTCCCGATGTCATATTTAGCTCTTACTTATACTTTACAGAAACCTCGAGGGAGGAATCAACATGCAAGGTGATTGGTACTATTCAATCACGATCACGTTAATTAGGTTGTTTGTTTCATGCCCGTCATCACTGTTAAAATGTTAACCTTTAGACACATATTTCATCAATTGAAATCGTCAACACATGAAACATCGATTTAAAAGTTGTTGTAGACGCTTTATTGCGGTTTAATTTGAAATCTCTTCATTAGCTGCCTCAATAAGTTCAATGTGCACATTCTCTTCAGTTTTGCAAGTATCATGTGCAATTAAAATCTGAGGAGATATCTGTGATTATACGAACAATCAAGTTTACCGAGACTGTGAAAGAGTCTGAATATGTGACAGAAATATTGCACAAAGCATAACAAAAACATGGCTGTTTATAATTACTGTGATCTAATGCGCTCGCACTAAAGACAATCGTTCATTTGCACCATCTTTAGCAAAACGTCATTGTTTTAGTCTTTCTGCAGCGGATTGAATTATGTTTTTTTAGGTGATACCTCGTGAGATATTGGACCGAAGGACGACTTTTCCAATTTATTGTAATTCTCATTCCAGTGCTCTCTTTCAACACATCTGCCTGTCCACCTAGTTTCTAACTCAGCACCATTGATGCAGACTGGTTCATGAACTCCACCTCTCTCCATAAATCCAATACCTAGCTCTTTCGTCTTTCTGACATGAGGGAATAGGCTGTTATTTTGACATCATGTTACGAATTTCTCAATCTCCTTGTGAGATCCGGCCGACCATGGTGTAATTATCTACACTCCTGTAAATTGAGTTGAGGCAAGATCTGGCCACACAGCCGTAAATGTATGGGGCGAGAGTAAGAGGCGGACGATGCGGCTTTGCTGTGCGTCGATTTTGAAAATGATCGCGGATGCTAATTTGTCGCCTACCTTTTCTGATTGTGTGAATGGGTGAGGGAGTCAGCGGCAGAGGGCGTGATGACTGCAAATTACATGAATTTGAAGATGGGTTTGGTTGGGATTATGATATCGATTGTGGATCCATGGACAATAAATAGTAGACCTTCTTCTCCAGGTGTTCTGGAGATGACTACCGTAGCGCCATGGAGATGCCGCCCGATGCATTGTCCGAGAACGGTAGGCAAATTGTAATCTATCAAGGGGGACCCTGCGCTGGAGGTAATGTCCCCATGATCACCGGCTTTAGACACGTTATGTTTGTGGATGTCAGGGACACTGCACTGCAGCCACACGAGTCAGGTAGGTGTTATTTCTTCTTTGTCCAACATCACCAATATATTGAAGACAGAAAGAGAAGCACGGCCTTAAATTTCCTCAAATAAGAATTATTTTTCAGAAGCGTGGTGATCAGAAATCTTTAAGCAACTTGCGAATACAAGTCTGTAAGTTTACAGGCTTTTATCATACCAAAAAAAATGAATGTTGTGATGTTGTTTCTCAGCAAATGCTGCCGGCGTAACCCTCCAGTTTGTTTTTCGTGACAACGCACGGTCACATTCAGCGGGATTAGAAGAAACAAACTTCCAACCTATTTTCACACCAGAATTGATTCTTAAATGTTCACTTTATTATCAGTAGTCTGCTGAGAGGTGTAACGCCTGAGTTTTCCAGCTGGCTGAAATTGTCAGTGAACTATACAGGATTATGGTAATGACGTAGACTTCTTGGGATTGAACAGACAACCTTCTCGTCCATATAACTTGTGACATTACTGATGAAGAAAATCGTGATACACTCGTCCCTAGAAACATTTATGAGATTACCATGCTCCCCCAGCTAATGCCATCTATCGGCCTTCAGGGCCTTAATCTCGAATGATCACTGGTGCCCTGCATTGATTACCGTTTCCAAACAATGACCACAGATTATCACGTTTCCATGATGAAAATGAAAGATACTCAAGTAGAAATCCTGGCAAAAAAATAATCTTTCCACCTTTATTTGCAACACGATTATTTTGGTTCCTGAAGGCCATCCGAAATGCAATTACCAGGAACGGCGCAGTGAGATTTCATTTTCATGTTCTCTGTATTATTTTGGTGGCAACAATTGTCTTTGCCGACAGTCCTCCGCACGCAGTAATGGGATAAATTTGAAAGTAACGGCGCAGTGGGCGGATTATGCTTTACTCTCTATTTTGTTGTTCAATAGCGAGGACAAATGTTTCAGAAAACACAGACACCGCAGATTGAGATTGAGATTGGAGATTGGCGGCTCAAGATCCTGCAGCGGGGCTCAGATTGCGCGAGTGCAGACCAAGGGAAATCAGCATAAACATAGAAACATAGAAAATAGGTGCAGAATAGGCCATTCGGCCTTTCGAGCTAGCATCGCCATTCAATATGATTATGGCTGATCATTCAAAATCAGTACCCCTTTCCTGCTAAATCCCCATATCCCTTGATTCCGTTAGTCCTAAGACTTATATCTAAAAGTGGTGAGACGGAACATGAGACGAGTTGCGATATTCTGATTTATCCATTTCTTAAATCCAATCAAACATTTTCTGAAGTGTAGTTGTTCCTACAGAGAATGTTCTGTTTTTGCAGTTATAATTTTATATCTAACTGATTACTGATATCCGACCAATATCAGGAAACGCAGGTTGTCAATAGTCAATAGTCAATAGTCAATTTATTTGTCACAGACGCATAAATGTGCAGTGAAATGAAAAATTACCCACAGTCCAACAATAAGACCAATAAAAATAAGCAATAAAAATATGCAATAACACACAATCACAAACCAACACCAAACAAAAAGAAACATCCATCGCAGTGAGTCTCCTCCTGTCACCTCCTCACTGTGATGGAAGGCCAGAATGTCTTCTCTCTTCCCTGCCGTCTTCTCCCGCGGTCAGGCTGTTGAAGTTGCCACGTCGGGGCGGTCGTGGCTCCCGACATTGAAGGTTGAAGGAACTCGGGTCAACCAGCATTTGGGGAGGGAATTGACGTTCCCTTCTTCAGATTGGTAACCCTTCGACAGTTTGAAGGATGATCCCGACCCAAACAATCGTCAATCAGTAGAGAAACCAACGTAATAGGATGAGGATCACATCTGTCAAAAGCAATATTCGATCAGATATTAGCGTATATTTAAGTTGGTACATTTATCCTGTAGTGAAAACTTCCTGCTGATATGGAGTTTTCCAATCGATATTGCCTGACAACCTGATCATATATAGCTGATTCTAATCTTATGTTCATCTTCAATTTTGACTTTTCTATCAATATGTCTGCGTCCTTTAGCGTTTTTAAATTATCCATGACAAGCCCGGACAAATCATCACTTTTTAAGAAGATTATCTCCGTCGTCCTTGTTCTACCCGCGTAAGAGGCGTTTTCTGAATTACAATCCATATTTTAATAAACCATATAAACTGCGTCGCCGACCCTGTGCGAATTTCGCTGCACTTCCCTTTTAGGGAGTGACGTAAACAATTATATTCAAATTCCAAATATATCCATAATGTGTTTTAACAGGCACGTTAACAGGAATGTCAAGGGTTTGAATCTAGAACCGGAAATTATTTTATAAACGGGATCCCGTGCCATCCTTCAGTCGGACAGAATCTATTTTCCTGGTTAAATTTAGCAAACACACCAGTCGCCGACTGAGGTCTATTTATATCTCAGGGAAAACTTGATACTGATATGAGCATTATCAGTGATCTATTTCTAATGTCATATTTTGTTGTTATCCTTCTGGATAACTGCCGTTAACATATTCTGCAATAAACTTCAAACGAGAAGCAATACATAATGTTTTATTTATTTTCTCACAAAGCATTCTTGTCGAAGAAATTCACTAATTTCTTGTGAACCGTTATTCTCTTGTTTAGTTGGAAAACTATTACTCTTCATTCCTTTTAGCTAATTGAGATACGAAGTTTTAAACATGCACGTGAAATTTATAATGATTCAGATATGTTGAAATTGTGCTACATTGGTAAAGAACAGTCTTATTGTAGTGCTTGGAATATTGTACCAGTGTTATTGGAGTTTTGAATGCGTGCAGCGAATTCATAATGAAAGCCTAAATTCTGCATCTCTTGAGATGTATAATGGTGAGTTCGGCACAGGAAACCGTTCGGACCAGGGCAACCCTACACGCCTCCAGACGCAGAGCAAGAAAATCTAAACACCAACATCGTATTAGTTGGAAATCTGAAATGGTAACAGAAAAATGGAGGAATAGAAGTAGCTGATATTTCGTGTCTGCGGCTCTTGACCTAGTTCTCCAGAACTGCGAAAAAAGAGAAGGAACATTTGTCTCCGTAGTACAGTAGGAATATGATGGCAATGGGTGTGATAAACTAACCTTTAGGAGTTTGTCCGGGTTGTTGCAGAGTGAGTGGAGGGCTGCACGTTCAGGAGGGGTGTCCGGGTTGTTGCAGAGTGAGTGGAGGGCTGCACGTTCAGGTTAATAAACTAACCTTCTCTGTTAATATGAAGTTATGCAACCATCAGGATTAGTTATGGCAGATTTCAAACTGGATTAAGTGAATAAGTACAAATACCTGGTCCTTCACAGAAGCAACAATGCTGCGTTGCCTTTGCGAATAATCTACTAATTTTACCTAAATTACTTCGAGCTCTGCCTATGAGGAGAAGCAACTGGGCATCGCGTTCTTCGCAGTGTTGCCATCACTGATGGTCGGTGCGCTCAGCATGGGTCGACTGACGTGCTTCTCTGTTGCATGTCCCCATAATCCCCATGATACATAATAAATCAAATCACTCAATTACCTGTACGGGAAATCCTGTTCCGGACAATAATTGCCTCCCGAACACCATTAACATTCAACGATCTTCCTCTGCCAATATCTACTGAAGTCGTGAAAATAGAAATTTATTTTAAAGATACATGTCCCGAAGCCGTCTTGATGTTCGGCGAACGTGCCTTGGGAAAACAGGGATACTTCGTCCCATCATCCTCAGAGCGACATTTAAGAATCACAGAAGAAACGTGCAACACTGTGATGATGGTAACGAAAACAATTAAATCTTGCATCGCAGACGTCCCTATCAATCCCAACCATCCCTTTGTACATCCCCGCAGAGGCCACGTACTCCTCCTATTATTATCTTGTTTCCTGCATCTTGGCTGCCTCTTGAAGATGTCCCTCAGCCAGGTTGAAACATAGAAACATAGAAACATAGAAAATAGGTGCAGGAGGAGGCCGTTCGCCCCTTCGAGCCAGCACCGCCATTCATTGTGATCATGGCTGATCATCCACAATCAGTAACCTGTGCCTGCCTTCTCCCCAAATCCCTTGTTTCCACTAGCTCCCAGAGCTCTATCTAACTCTCTCTTAAATCTATCCAGTGATTTGGCTTCCACTGCCCTCTGTAGCAGAGAATTCCGCGAATTCACATCTCTCTGGGTGAAAACGTTCCTTCTCACCTCAGTTTTAAATGGCGTCCCCTTTATTGTAAGACTGTGGCCCCTGGCTCTAGACCCGCACAACATTGGGAACATTTTCATGCATTTAGCTTGTCCAGTCTTTTTATGATTTTATATGTTTCTATAAGACCCCCTCTCATCCTTCTAAATTCCAGTGAGTCCAAGCCTAGTCTTTTCAATCTTTCCTCATATGCCAGTCCCGCCATCCCAGGGATCAATCTCGTGAACCTACGCTGCACTGCCTCAATTACAAGGATGTCTTTCCTCAAATTACTGGACCAAAACTGTACACAATACTCCAGATATGGTCTTACCAGGGCCCTATACATAGAAACATAGAAACATAGAAACATAGAAAACAGGTGCAGGAGTAGGCCATTCGGCCCTTCGAGCCTGCACCGCCATTCAATATGATCATGGCTGATCATCCAACTCAGTACCCTGTACCTGCCTTCTCTCCATACCCCCTGATCCCTTTAGCAAAAAGGGCCACATCTAACTCCCTCTTAAATATAGCCAACGAACTGGCCTCAACTACCTTCTGTGGCAGAGAATTCCACAGACTCACCACTCTCTGTGTGAAGAAATGTTTTCTCATCTCGGTCCTAAAAGACTTCCCCCTTATCCTTAAGCTGTGACCCCTGGTTCTGGACTCCCCCAACATCAGGAACAATCTTCCCGCATCTAGCCTCTCCAACCCCTTAAGAATTTTACATGTTTCTATAAGATCCCCCCTCAGTCTTCTAAATTCCAGCGAGTACAAGCCCTGTCTATCCAGTCTTTCCTCATATGCAAGTCCCGCCATCCCAGGGATTAATCTGGTGAACCTTCTCTTTACTCCCTCTAAGGCAAGAACGTTTTTCCTCAGGTTAGGAGACCAAAACTGTACACAATACTCCAGGTGCGGTCTCACCAAGGCCCTATACAACTGCAGCAGAACCTCCCTGCTCCTAAACTCAAATCCTCTTGCTATGAATGCCAACATACCACTCGCTTTCTTCACTGCCTGCTGCACCTGCATGCTTGCTTTCTATGACTGGTGCACCATGACACCCAGGTCACGTTGCATCTCCCCTTCTCCCAATCGGTCACCATTCAGGTAATACTCTGCTTTCCTGTTCTTGCCGCCAAAGTTGATAACCTCACATTTATCCACATTATATTGCATCTGCCATGCATTTGCCCACTCGCCTAATCTATCCAAGTCACTCTGCAGCCTCCTAGCATCCTCCTCGCAGCTAACACTGCCACCCAGCTTCGTGTCATCCGCAAACTTAGAGATGTTGCATTCAATTCCCTCGTCCAAATCATTAATATACACTGTAAATAACTGAGGTCCCAGCACTGAGCCTTGCGGTACCCCACTAGTCACTGCCTGCCATTCCGAAAAGGACCCGTCTATTCCTACTCTTTGCTTCCTGTCCGCCAACCAATTTTCTATCCACCTCAAAACTGAACCCTCAATACCGTGTGCTTTAAGTTTGTACACCAATCTCCTATGTGGGACCTTGTCGAAGGCCTTCTGAAAGTCCAGATATAACACATCGACTGGTTCTCCCTTGTCCACTCTACTAGTTACATCCTCGAAAAATTCTATAAGATTCGTCAGACATGATTTGCCTTTGGTAAATCCATGCTGACTTTGTCCGATGATTTCACCACTTTCCAAATGTGATGCTATCACATCTTTAATAACTGACTCTAGCATTTTCCCCACTACCGATGTTAGGCTAACTGGTCTATAATTCCCCGTTTTCTCTCTCCCTCCCTTTTTAAAAAGTGGGGTTACATGAGCTACCCTCCAGTCCTCAGGAACTACTCCAGAATCTAAAGAGTTTTGAAAAATTATCACTAATGCATCCACAACTGCAGAAGAACCTCTTTACTCCTATACTGAAATCCTCTTGTTAACTTTCTTCACTGCCTGCTGCACCAGCAGGCCAACTTTCAGTGATTGGTGTACAAGGACACCCAGGTCTCGCTGCACCTCCCCTTACCTAACGTAACACAATTGAAATAATAATCTGCCTCCTTGTTTTTGCCGCCAAAGTGGATAAACTCACATTTATCTATATTATACTGCATCTGCCACGCATCTGCACACTCACTCAACGTGATCAGGTCACCCTGCAACCTCCGTTGTTTTATTTTGCATCTAGGACATAATTACATCATTCAGATCCTAACAGGTATTATGTTCTCACATTTTCTGATCGGATACAAAATCATTCTATTCTGCAGAGCAATCGTCCGGATGTCCATCGCCTACGCAGTTATTTCTTCCAAGGTTAGGGCAGTGTCATTGGTGTCTTTACTGACGCAGAGGCTAGATTGGTGCTTTCTCTCTCTCACTATTTCCCATGCCCTTGCAAGGAAATGCATGAGCAAATAATCTTTCCGTGTTGACTGTTGTGCATATTTGGGACAGGGACGTGGAATGGCGAATAAAGGAATCAAAATGGGCTAAATAATATGAGCCTCAACTATCCTGGGGCAACCAGGGATCAACCTTTTGGCCGCAGACAAAGTAGATACTATTGCAGCCAATGAAGGATTCTACCGAAAGCGGAAAACAGATGTCCTGAAAAGGGTCTCCAGTTGAAAGGTTTCGAGCCGTAATGTGACTGAAGCTATTACGTGTACTGTCATAGGGACCATCAAAGACATTGAAATATCGACGGCACAAAGTGCTCCCTACTTTGTGGCCCCGCTATTTTGCCTGACACTGTAAATTGTCCTTCTGGCCTTACTTCACTAAAGGGCCCAGAAAGGTCCGGAAAGAGTAATATCAGTAACGGTTGTATTTGGGCTTGTATTTGCATCGGTCCTTTTGGTAGACATACAAACAGACCGGACGGTGATATGGTTCTGGGGGATGTACCACGGCCGTTTCCGACACGTTGAAAGAGATAAGATTATGGGGGATTCTTGCTGGTTCAGAATTAACCGATCCGGAAAACATGTGAAGAATCAGTGAAACAAACTGTGGATTGATGATTTGGCACAATGGTAACGTGTAATAAAAACTCAGTATAACTTTGGAAACTGACATGATTAACCAAACACCGTACATCTTTCTATATAATCTCAATATAGAAGTCATAGCGATAACGATAGTCATCGTCACAACAACGATAGTCATCGTTACCAATTAGTGCTCCATTTTTCATCGTCCTCGTTCTTCGTCTGTTTATAATGCAAAGCCTGAATCCAGTTAGTTTTTTTCTCCACGTTTTACTGCAGTACTTATTACCAGGATAACCTGATATTACCCTTCCCATCTACATATTAGGTACTATGTTTTCTCATAATCATTACTACTAAAGGTATTAATTCTAGCGAATTCAGTCCAGTTTCATGGCAATATTTTCCCAATTTGATTTTGATCACCCCTTTGTGTCTTATCATCATCCCTGATGATTGTCAGTGATAGGTGCAATGTAATTTATGTTTACCTCTCAGTGCCTTGCAAACCGCTCTCATTATTGTCCCGGTAAATGCGATCCTCTATCACTATCTAAGTATCCCGGTAATCCATATCTATAAATTATTTCCTTTAAATTATAGGTTTTCAACAATATTTGTCAGCCTCACCAGCAGCGAAAGCTTACACCCAATTCAGAGAAGGAATCTACAATAACAATAGACAATAGACAATAGGTGCAGGAGTAGGCCATTCAGCCCTTCGAGCCAGCACCGCCATTCAATGCGATCATGGCTGATCACTCTCAATCAGTACCCCGTTCCTGCCTTCTCCCCATACCCCCTCACTCCGCTATCCTTAAGAGCTCTATCCAGCTCTCTCTTGAAAGCATCCAACGAACTGGCCTCCACTGCCTTCTGAGGCAGAGAATTCCACACCTTCACCACCCTCTGACTGAAAAAGTTCTTCCTCATCTCCGTTCTAAATGGCCTACCCCTTATTCTTAAACTGTGGCCCCTTGTTCTGGACTCCCCCAACATTGGGAACATGTTATCTGCCTCTAATGTGTCCAATCCCCTAATTATCTTATATGTTTCAATAAGATCCCCCCTCATCCTTCTAAATTCCAGTGTATACAAGCCCAATCGCTCCAGCCTTTCAACATACGACAGTCCCGCCATTCCGGGAATTAACCTAGTGAACCTACGCTGCACGCCCTCCATAGCAAGAATATCCTTCCTCAAATTTGGAGACCAAAACTGCACACAGTACTCCAGGTGCGGTCTCACCAGGGCCCGGTACAACTGTAGAAGGACCTCTTTGCTCCTATACTCAACTCCTCTTGTTACGAAGGCCAACCTTCCATTGGCTTTCTTCACTGCCTGCTGTACCTGCATGCTTCCTTTCATTGACTGATGCACTAGGACACCCAGATCTCGTTGAACTCCCCCTCCTCCTAACTTGACACCATTCAGATAATAATCTGCCTTTCTATTCTTACTTCCAAAGTGAATAACCTCACACTTATCTACATTAAACTGCATCTGCCATGTATCCGCCCACTCACACAACCTGTCCAAGTCACCCTGCAGCCTTATTGCATCTTCCTCACAATTCACACTTCCCCCCAACTTAGTATCATCTGCAAATTTGCTAATGGTACTTTTAATCCCTTCGTCTAAGTCATTAATGTATATCGTAAATAGCTGGGGTCCCAGCACCGAACCTTGCGGTACCCCACTGGTCACTGCCTGCCATTCCGAAAGGGACCCATTTATCCCCACTCTTTGCTTTCTGTCTGTCAACCAATTTTCTATCCATGTCAGTACCCTACCCCCAATACCATGTGCACTAATTTTGCCCACGAATCTCCTATGTGGGACCTTGTCGAAGGCTTTCTGAAAGTCGAGGTACACCACATCCACTGACTCTCCCTTGTCAATTTTCCTAGTTACATCCTCAAAAAATTCCAGTAGATTTGTCAAGCATGATTTCCCCTTCGTAAATCCATGCTGACTCGGAATGATCCCGTTACTGCTATTCAAATGCTCAGCAATTTCGTCTTTTATAATTGACTCCAGCATCTTCCCCACCACTGATGTCTTACCCGTTTTCTCTCTCCCTCCTTTCTTAAAAAGTGGGATAACATTTGCTATCCTCCAATCCACAGGAACTGATCCTGAATCGAAAGAACATTGAAAAATGATCTCCAATGCTTCCACTATTTCTAGAGCCACCTCCTTAAGTACTCTGGGATGCAGACCATCAGGCCCTGGGGATTTATCAGCCTTCAGTCCCATCAGTCTACCCAAAACCATTTCCTGCCTAATGTGGATTTCCTTCAGTTCCTCCATCACCCTAGGTTTTCCGGCCCCTAGAACATTTGGGAGATTGTGTGTATCTTCCTCAGTGAAGACAGATCCGAAGTAACGGTTTAACTCGTCTGCCATTTCTTTGTTCCCCATAATAAATTCCCCTGCTTCTGTCTTCAAGGGACCCACATTTGCCTTGACTATTTTTTTCCTCTTCACGTACCTAAAAAAACTTTTGCTATCCTCCTTTATATTATTGGCTAGTTTACCCTCGTACCTCATCTTTTCTCCCCGTATTGCCTGGTATAGATTCATTCGCAGCTTCCTTATATAACTATATAAATCTCTCTGCAGTCGTTCAAAAGGTTCAGCGCCTCTCATCCTGAGTGTGACGAGTTTGCGCTCTTGTCCGACATTTTACTTCTGAGAAACTGCATATCTTACGCAGAATATTGCTGCCGTGGAGGACCATTCAGCTTCATGCCAGTAAATAAACAGTGATTTAATAATCCCCTCCCCCCTTTGCTCATGTGACCGTGAACACCAGCCGCTAAATAGGGTAACATCTTTATAGGGGCAATGGGTAAACCATTGGGCATGGTCTAAATCTGTTCAGTGTACTGAGTTGGCCATAAGTGGCGCCATCCCTCCTCTTCCAGTTTGGGGGCAATTGCATGGAAGTCCAATGGACCTGTTTTGAGAAATCGTAAGATGCGAAGGGGAAGTGTGAACCACAAATTTTCGAATTTAAGCTCCTGCTTCTCCGCAAGGTTTTAATCGATTCCACCGTTTGCACCCGCGACATAACAAAAAGGCCAGTGACACTAGTCGAAATCTATTAGGTGCGTCCAGGCGAGTGTTTTGGGACATGATTTTGATAGTCATAATGGAAACGGAGCAGTGTTCGGTCTTATCATATGAAATGTCAGCGAGAAAATGATGGAATTATCGCTGGGAGGACATTTTCATAATTATGTCAGTTTCAAGATAGTTGTGAATATGAAGAACTTTGGTGCTCATTTTACGATCAAAATCCGTAGGAAACCTGACGTCAGTAGAGTACATGCGGGCCTAGCGAAAGCAGATGCAGAACGTCAAGACAAGTACAGAAATCAAGTACATTTCTTGGGGGATAATTGAGGCTTAAGATCGGGCGTAATATGAAAATTAAAGGAGAACGAGCACTATGAAATAGTATTGGCAACTACGGTGAATGCAAAGGTATTTTTAAACACGAGGACTAATTACTAAACTGGGGCAAGGAATGGGAGAGGGAGCGAGACCTGAACTATGTAACACGGCGGAATCGCGGATAGCAGAGGGGTCTAGCTATGACAACAGGGAGAACCAGCGTTTACTGAAGATAAATTGCAACCCGATGTCTGAGAATGGATAGCCTCATCTGGGAAGCAGATGCGACGGAGACGAAAAGATGAACGTGTGGGATACCGCCTTCACGAGAAGTGTGGTGGGAGGAGGTATAATGCAGATAACTGTGTTAGTCGGTGGGCTTGTTGTCGACAGCTAGTCTGTCCCTTGCGGTGTGGGAGTTACGGGTAAAGTTAAGTAAATCAACGTGTTCTATGCGGTCCCACGTGACAGCCCCAATACAATCGTTAATGTAGCGGAGAAATAGTTGGGCATGGTGCCAGTATACGGAAATAGAAGCGGGAAGTACGGGACTGGGTAGCCACAGTTGGAGGCTCTGGTGGTGAGATAACCAGAGGCGATGAGATGTTACAGTGTGGGAGATGATGATTATATGTTGGTCTGTGGATTCATAGTCAAGGGGCAGGTGGGAGAAGGTATCCGTGAGCTGCCGCCTGGCCTCAGAACGTCCCGTGTGCTCGGCAGGTCCAGGCGTTTGGCACATGGAATCCACGACAATTTGTTTAGAATGGGTAATTATGAATGGTTGATTTTCTGATTGTTCGTCTGTAATCAGTGTTCCTCTGCAAGGGCAAGCGCTGGGACTCGTGTTGCTTCTGATGTGGAGAACGGCAAAAGTGCGAAAGTCGGAAGTTTTTTCAGTATTTGTGAGAATTGGTTATGCCGTGGTTAGAGCAGGGTATTAAACAGATGTAACGTGGGCTAAAGCGATGGCAAATTCCATTGAACCTCGACATGTCAGAGGTGATGCACTTCAGGAAGGGAAATCAATGTGGGACTTATTGAGTAAATTGTCGGGAGAGAAGGAATATTGACACACAGAGTAACCTTGGTCTTCCTGCCCACTGTTCCCTAAGAATAGTGCCAAAGGCCGGCTTCACTTCCTGGCTCGTAGAAACTGGATAATTATGTTGTAACTTTACAAAATACACATAAGACCGCACTTAGTTCATTTATTGCATCTGCGTTCTGCACCAGCTCTGAAGCTTATGGTTGTGCGTGGATGAGCACAACGGTGATTTACCAGGATTGGAAGAATTTATTTATGGGAATAAATCGGATCATCCTGTGTCCGCTGGAGCGGAGGTG
The DNA here is from genome assembly GCF_053455715.1 of Rhinoraja longicauda. NCBI lineage: Eukaryota > Metazoa > Chordata > Chondrichthyes > Rajiformes > Arhynchobatidae > Rhinoraja > Rhinoraja longicauda. The sequence goes on from NC_135971.1 coordinate 31,343,164, forward strand.
GTGGGGGGGGGGGGGGGGTTGGGGGGAGGAGAGGGGGTGAGGGGGTATGCTGATAGATATATTTAAAATTCTAAGAAGTATAAAAAGCTCATATGAAAAAACTTTTATTCTTAAATAAATTTTATTGGGATGATCAGTGGAACGGGCAATAGTTTACCCAATGAGTGTCATATCTGTAACTCGTGGCCGGAGCAGATGATGAGATTTAACAAATTGTCTACCTTCTCCATTTCTGGTACATTGATACAATGCTATTTCCTTTCTTTGTAGTGAATTTTCCTCGAGTATCATCTTACCCCGAAACACTTCCACACGATCAAATTCTAACATGCTTCCTATCCTTCGCCTCCCTACTATCTCAATTTGTAAGCCCACAGACACCAATAGCTTTCTTGGCTGCACCTCTTCACATGTACCTCTAAATTGGTCATGTCATTCGCTCTGATCTATCCTTTGGCTTGTCTGTTCTGCCGCAACATTCCGGCATACTGAATTGCAGATACAGGTTTTCAAAAGAGACACAGATCGTTAAAGTAACGCGCTTTAGAACATGGGTAGTTTCACGGGGAAATGAAGAGCATGGATAGCCTATCGAAATTCATAAAAGATAATCCACCGCTTTGCGTTTTTGCTTACAAAATATTCAAACGAACTGCTTCCCAAATGACTTTATTTTTCGCAGTTAGCCTCCACAAACGCCCAATGGTGTCTCGAGAGTGCATATTCAATTTCCCTCATTTCCACCCTCACCAATATTCCTCCAGCCCAGAGAACAACAAGGTTTCCTTACCAGACCGTCCATGTAGTCAGCCTCATATTCAACAGACGTTTACAACGCTTGCTTTGCTTTCAATCGCACATTTTCCTCCCATCACATGCTTGTGTTCCATTTAATTGTACCTTTGCTTTCCTAATTTATATTCTTCCTTCTCTTACAGACAAAGTACCTGCGATCAACATCTCTCCTTTATTGCTTGTCAGCTGCCAACGATACTTTTCGAAATGTCAGTCACTGTGAGGTCTGTCGGAACATAGACATTTATTTATTTCATTCTCCGTATCGCTTCCCTGTTTTCGGCAACTGCAACGCACAGATTTAAACCATCTTCTGAACCCGATGTGTTAATTTAAAATTAGGACCTACGTGTCTTGGTTTTAACCATTTTGAAGCCTATTGTTGACTTTCCCAGTTTAATGAATCAGATGTGTTTGGTTCAGTTACAGTATTTGGATCTAAACAAAAATCGTTTTGTCTCGCAGCTGAGAAATGAAGATAATAGCGTCTACATCATTAGAGTTAGTATCAAGGTTAGAGATATTATGGCGTAAGTGCTATTGATTTCACGGATATACGAGTTCAAATCAAATAACCAGCTTTCATTAAACTTGGTCTGGCTACGTCTGTTTACTGCTAAACCACCATACAGCGTTTAAATAAATTGCCAATGATAAAACTAGAGCGTTTAATCATATTCTGGAATTCTTCTCTGAAATGTTTCTGCGATACAGCATAAATGAAGGTGTTTGTGCAAGCACTCAAACATCTTAGCATATAACCACACTTTTCCGCAATAGTGAAGGGATCGGTTGGATCTGAGAACCAAAACTCGGTGTTTGTAAACTGCACGCAGATGAAACACACAAGATTTACCATCCACAGGCGAATAAAATTGGCAGATATTGCAATCAGTAAAATAATCGATTTTCTCCTGTTATCTGCCTCTTGATCGTTCTGACAACTCTCTTTATTGTTCGCTCGTAGTTTGCTCCTGACTCTGTTGGCCTGTATAATATTCTTTATGGTCAAGGAATTGAGTAGAAAAATAAACACATATGGTGCAAACGGCGTTAAAACAGTTTCGAGCCATAAAAAAACGACCCAAGCAGGTGCGGTGTAGAAGCTTAATTTTACATAACACGCCCAAGGCGTCTGGTTAATTATTTCTCTAGGTTCAAATATAAAGTAGATTCGGGTCTGAAGAAGGGTCTCGACCCGAAACGTCACCCATTCCTTCTCTCCCGAGATGCTGCCTGACCTGCTGAGTTACTCCAGCATTTTGTGAATAAATCGATTTGTACCAGCATCTGCAGTTATTTTCTTATAAAGTAGATTGGAATGTTTTCTAAAGTGCTGAACAAAATAACCACTGCTATAACTTTCGAAGCAAACTTACGGGTACAATATCTTGTTCGTAACGACTGGCAACAAATAGCAACAAACCGGTCAAATGTAAAAGCGACAGTTAGCCAGACAGAGCAATCAAGCGAAATGTATATGAGTAGAACAATCAAAGTACAAACAGGTGTGTAATTGAAGAACGAATATTGAAAATACGCCTCTTTGAGTTCATTCACCATTATATTTATTAGCAAGACCATGAGGTCGGCTGCGGCCATTGATACCAGGTATTGGATGATGCATTTGGAGAGACCACATCTTCCAGAAGACAGGATGATGATTGCCACCACATTTGCTGTAAAAGAGAAGTAAAACTGCATAAACAGGACTCAAATAATGAAATAAACCGCCCTTGAGCGACTTGTTTTCGATCATGCATTTTTACATTCCCTTCTGTTCTTTTGAATTAAATTAAAAACGATTAAATACTGGCGCAAGACACATCGAGAAGTTCTAACCAACGCCGCTCTACATGCAGCCTTATTGAGAGCTATGATATTTTTTAAATCAATAAAGTCGGGTAGATATTTACACCCGAACAATTAAAAAGTAATTGTGGTTCAATCAAGTGAATGTTTGCTGGAGTTCAAGAGGACCGAGTTTCTATTTTGCCAATTCTTTCTAAACTCATATTCGGGGTCTTTACAGCTGCTTTATTTTTAGTTTGAATACTTTCGAGGTCACTTAATAATCTATATTATGACCGCAAAATGCGCCTCAATGATAAGTAGTGCAGGCGCTGGTCTGCTGTTATCTCCAAAAGCATTATGTAAACATGTTGGCACTGAGTATGATGGTATCGGAACGAACTGCCAGAGGTAACGGCTAAAACGTTTAAAAAAAACTGGACAGGCATATTAAAGGTTTTTTGAAGCACATGGGCCAAGCGTCGGTATATGGGACCTGCTTATTTCGCTTGTAAACGATTCCAATTTCCGCTTTCCACTTGAGAGTTTCCAATCTTGGTTATACTGTTAACAAGATAACGTATCGAATCTATATGGACCGGTCTTCAACACCCTGTTCAATTACTTAAGGTAACTGCAAATACACATACATAATTTAAGTGAAAAATTACGACATTACTCGACTAAACTTTTGTTTGTTCTTTATCTGATGATTCCGATGCATGTTCTCTTGGTCATCTCAGTAACATTAGCTGCCCTTCCCGGAATCTTTGGGCACAAGTCGACATCACGTAAATACATAGAGGTTCCTTGCTGTGTGGTTATACTATTTGTTTCTGAATCTTCTGATGCTTGTGGATTCTTTTCTTGCCATGCCAAGCTACGGATGGACTCCAATGGCAAAAGTCGTTCTCTCTCTCTCTCTCTTTCTCTCTCTCTCTCTCTCTCTCTCTCTCTCTCTCTCTCTCTCTCTCTCTCTCTCTCTCTCTCTCTCTCTCTCTCTCTCTCTCTCTCTCTCTCTCTCTTCTCTCTCTCTCTCTCCTCTCTCTCTCTCTCTCTCTCTCTCTCTCTCTCTCTCTCTCTCTCTCTCTCTCTCTCTCTCTCTCTCTCTCACTCTCTCTCTCTCTCTCTCTCTCTCTCTCTCTCTCTCTCTCTCTCTCTCTCTCTCTCTCTCTCTCTCTCTCTCTCTCTCTCTCTCTTCCCCTCCCCCTCTTCGTCTGCGTGTGTAAATAGATCGTCAACATTTAAATCACTATGCAATTCTCATGCCCCGTTCGGCTTCATGATAAACATTGTTTGGCTTTGTAACCGAGCGGAACAATGTAAGGGATATCAGCGATATTTTCTTCATCGTGTTTGGCTAACAGAATGATTCCTTTATCAGTAAATGTATTGTTGCAATGACTTGACTGTCCTTTTTCATTAAAATATTGCAGTGGCCCTATTTTCCACGTCGTTGAGTTTCGTATAACCATGGCTCCACGTTTGGTTCTAATAATAACGTGGAAAGATATCATTGGAAAACAGTTAAATTAGTTATTAGTCTGAACAATAAATCGCGGATCAGGACCGGATCCATTAAGCATTGCCATTAATCAGAAATTCCTTCCTGTTGTTGAAATACGTGTAACGTGTCAATAAGTTGTCAGTCGAAAGAAGGAGGCAGCATCCGGATTGTAACGCCTCTGTCTGCAAGGGTGCGTGTGCAGGGCAGGCAGCATCTCGTGCACAGATGCGGATTGAAATGCAGAGTCTCTATGAACACGTTTGTGCAGCCTTTACGCTGCTAGAATAAAGCTCAAAGATATAAATAGTAATAATGTTTGACGTTCAGCAAAAAACATTACTAATCACCGTAAATTTACCTTCCGATTGTGTAATGTTCTGGGTAGAGGATTATGCGTGGAATGAAAAGTATGAAACATAGCCTTCTTATGTTAGAATTTTCGTTAGAACGGTGCGATCCATTATTGTTCAAACAGACCAGTTTTACTGTGGCGGAAGAGGGTGCTTTATAGAGTCTGCGTGGACATCACTACAGTGGGAAATATAATTCTGCCTCTTTATTCACTTCAGACTGAAGAAAGGTCTCGACCCGAAACGTCACCCATTCCTTCCCTCCCGAGATGCTGCCTGACCTGCTGAGTTACTCCAGCATTTTGTGAATAAATCGATTTGTACCAGCATCTGCAGTTATTTTCTTATATATAATTCTGCCCCTTATAGGAGAAATTCCAAACTTCGTAAGCATGCTGGTTCATGTCCGCGAATGCGCGGCTCTCGAGCAATAGGTTACATTGATGACGAGAAGCAGTCAAACTGTTCTTAAAATTTCAGACAGATGCTTGCATTACTAATTTGCTAAAAACCTAAAATATTTATTTCCAGATTTTTTTCCATTGTTTATTAATATCGCCATTAGAAAATCTACTTAGAAAACCAGGTATGATTGACTCAGCTGGAATTCCAATTGCTCTGTGAATAGGATAGTAAATAGCTTCCGTCTGCAGTATTACAGGTTGCATGATCGGAGGTGAAACGTATCCGGTTAGTTCCGCAGCCACACGGATCTTCTGCTTTTAAATTTAGCTGTTGCTTAAGTCTTTGAGAAATCTCAAGAGTGCAATCAGCAAGCACGATAGTTGGGCTTATTTAGGTACATTAATTGGGCCGTGTTTACCATATGCTTTTGATCACGTTTAAAGTGGTAAGTTGTGAACAGATATTTCATCATTTACATTCGTCAATAAATGACAAATGAGTCAGAGTCGAAAATATTTGTTAGCTTTTCAGACCATGTTACCATGGCATAGCCTCCATTTATCTTGAACGATCGCTGTTCTCGCTCGTTACATTGCGTTTACATGTGCATCTTCTTTTATTTCCTCCTCGAATAATTAACAAACAAAATCCAAAAATGGATGTGTGATATAAACATGATCGGATATTGAAAACTGTGATGCAGTCTGAAAATTTGACATAAATACCGCAAAAATGGATAAATATAACTGCTCTGGCTAGACGTGTAATCTCATTGTTCTGAACGGCCCATCTGAACGGCGTCACAAAATGCACTGCTCCAAGAATAGCGACCCCCTTTTTTCCTACCCCTGATATAACCATGGTTTGGTGTGTTACATGATACTTTCCGTTAAACAGTGGAATCTACATCCCTCAGTGATCTCCAGGTGGCTGATGTTCCCCTTATAAGAGTCAGGTGATATAGTTTGTCACAGCAGATGATCCATTTTGATCAGATGATGGAATAGAGTGAATACTAGGGCACTGCGGAACATAGATTACATAAGGACCCTAGAGTGCAACAACAACCCTTCCTGGATGTGGCAACACACGTCACAGAGAGTCACGGGGAGTTGGGGTACGGGAAGCTTCCATACCGCACAATGTGCTAGCCTAACTCAACGGACCAGGCAACATCTCTGGAGATAGGGATAGGCAACGTTTTTGTTCTGTTAACATCAGACTGATCGAAGTAGCGAGGCTGCGGATGGGCTGGAAAAGTGCTGGTTGCGGGATCTAGCCTGGCAACCAATATGTGGAGAGATTTGCAGGGGGGGGGGTGATTGGAAGATGTGTGGGCAAAGGCTAGTAATGTAGTTAAACAAAGCATGACTAAATGGGACAAAGGGAGACAATGAGACTAAACTGTGTTAGATAATCAGACAACTTGATTGAAAGAGGAGTAAAATGTAAAGCGGGTGCGAGCGATTTTGGTGGAACGGAACGAGGTGGGATGGCACCGAGATAGTTGGTGGGGGGGGGGGGGAGGGGGGGTGTGGTTCGCACCGGGCTGTGGAAGTGCAGGATTGAGACGACTGAATTCAAGCTAATTTCATTCAAGGAGAAGTAGGACAAAAATGGATTGCTTTTTCTGCAGCGTCAGAGGATGAGCATAACCTATTTTAGAGAATGGGGTGTAGGATTCCTATTCAGAGCAATTTTGCCAGCGCAAAAAATGATAAGGTGAGAGAGGAAGTAGCGTGACGGAGATACTGGCGATGATTTGTTGGAAATAGATGGCGATAGCTCATCACATCAATATGTTAGGGAAATCGTTAATACAGATACAAAATTAACGTTCGGATTCAGTTCGACAGACATGCGAATGAGCGTTGAATGGACGCAGATAGACCAGGTACAGTCAAGTGGTGAAGCTTTTCGATTGTAATCATGCTCGGTGCAAAAATGGCGAGCCGAAGGGCCTGTTCATAAGCCGATTGTTTCTAGATTCCGGGTTCCAACTCATTTCACAAGAATGAAAGCATTTTCTGTATCCTGTTTAACAACGCAGATTTGTTTTAAATTGGGGATTCCATTTGAGTATCGAAAACCATATCACATATATAGGCATCGCTGTTGTCTATGAATGAATATGCTCCTGTCACTGGTTCGCTAATTCAGCTTGCTATGCGACATAAGGGCAGAACGCTAGGAAATATTAGCGAATCGAAAGCAGCAAATGCAGAAAGAAAGTACGGAAATCGACGTTTCTGCAACTTTAGCACACACCTTCTCCAAAGCTTTGAGATGCATTAGTCTTAATTAAAGAGTAAAATGACTATGTGAAAAATATATGCATGTCAGTTGTCGCTACTTTCAAGGACAATTATGCAAAATAAAACAATATATACCCGATGTGGGGAAGTGTGCGAGAGAATGATAAATTAAATGTAACTGAGTCGAATGCAAGGTATTTTCTTTGTGGAGGTTAAATATGGCAGGCCTTACACAATAAATAGCGGTGCTTCGGGTCGTACTATATACGTAAGTGCGAGACGTAAGTGCACGGACGGATAGTTCTCAAAAATGGTATTTAGGGTGGTAAAAACACTAGACCCAGCATGCAGGAGCAAAACGCAAAGTGCCGGATGGACCCAATGGGTCAGGCGACATCTGTGGACGGATTGTACAGAATGTTCCGGACTCTTCTTCCGATTGATTGGGACGGGGGGGGGGGAGCTGGAAAAGGGAGGCGGTGGACGGGACGAAGCCTGGTCAGTTATCACGGTACACGTTAAATTTTAGGGGCTGATTGAAAAGTCGGTCATTCTGTTCGAAGAATGGACAGATCAAGAGAAGGTAAAATGCTGAACGGGAGGGAGGGGGGTATCATGGTGGCGGAGAAATGTTCGAGAAGGGAGAATAGGTGAGAGAGTACTCCTTGAAAATATAGCACCATTTCTAAATGTTCGGTTGATACTTTGCCCTTTGCTCTGGTGGGGAACAATGGCTGCCTCTGCCAACTGTCTGTCTCGTCTTTTACTACTTTGTTGTTTTTAGTCTTTGTTAAATATATGTTTTAGTGTACTATTAGTTTTGTATTATGTGGGTGGAGGAGGGGGTTGATCTCTTTCCTCGACGAATATGCGACTATATTTCAGATCGTATCTCGGTCCGCGCTACGGCTTAACATCCAGGAGCTGGCGGCGTCTTGCTGGGGAACGAGCTCAGGAGCTCCAACTACAGGATCCTGCGGACTTAACATCGTGGAGCTCGCGGTCACTGGTTGGGGACTGACTTCGGGAGCTCCAAGCCGCAGGGGCTTCGACCGCCCCGTCACGATGATTCGACTGCCCCGACCGTGGGAGACAAGGAGCAAAGAACATTAGACGTTATGCCTCCCGTCACAGTGGGGAATGTGGTGGAGCCGATGTGGTCGATGTTTATGTTTATTTTTATGTCGTTGTGTGTCTTGGTGGGGTTTTTTGGTATGACTGTATGGCAATATCAAATTATTTGTATGTTGCAAAACGTACTTGGCTAATAGATTAATTACGGTTAAATTAATTACGATTATTCTATTTCATTTTAATTGGATGCATTTATGTATAGTATCTCTGATCTGTTGAAATAACATACAAATCAAATCCTTTCACTGTACCTCGGCACATGTGACAATAATAAACATAAACATAAGACGGGAAGGTACGTATATTTGGTCAATGTCCTCAGAACGTTAACTGAATATTAAAATCTTCTGACTCATTTTCCATCTATTAACGAAAATAAGTGCCAGAGCATTATTACGCAATTTATCATGTTGTAAATGAAGTAAATGATCTTGACTTCATTAAAATGATCAGGTGAGCGAATACGACCAATGACGGCGCTGCGCTCTTTTCACCCGAGGTTTCTCAAATATATTAGCAAGACGTAAATGGAAAGAAGGAAATTCACCTTTTTGTTGCAATAACCGGACGCGTATCCTCATTTCCACAATGGAACTGCCTGCAATCCGACTGCTAGAATATATTTTCTATCCTATTCTTGCGATAATTGGGATTCCTGGTAAGATACTTTTAGAATACTGTAATTGTATAATGCATAGTTTCATGTGTTTCTCCTGTCGGCGTAAGCAGCTAACATCGGAAGGCACATTTTCACTGGAGTTCACCAGCAGAAGCAAACAGATATTCGACTTGTCATTGAAAGAGCAAATAATTCACAATGTGCTGCTGGATTACGTTGAGAATTACCTTCGCTTTCGATTGTTAAATTAGTGCGTTTCTGCCGCTCAGAATAAAATAAAATATCTAGAATACTCGTGGATTGAAATAATTATAAGCATACCTTCAGAAGTGTGGCAATCAATTTGCTCGATAGCCTATCATAGGAAGACACACTTGTAGGCTCACTGGATTGAGCGTGGATGTTCGCCCAGGAAGATGAATGTGTAATCTTCTGTAATAATCAGGAACGCAACGAGAAAGGGGCTGATTGAATAGAAAGACGCATGTTATAACATTGAACCAGACTTATCACCGAAAAAATACGCTGTAAACGCAGCAGTTAGATTAATGCGGAACAGCGTGTTTGGTCAAAGGAGATTCCAAGTTCAATGGCAGTAAATGACAGTTGCCTGCGAAGCATCATTTGAAACCGCACCGACATGATTAGTGAAACGCAAGGAACTGCAAATTCTCGAATCTGGTGTAAAACGCAATGTGCTGATGATACTCAGCGGATCTGTGGGATTCTGTGGAGACAGTGGGCAGGCATTGTTTCGGGTATTTCCCTGTCCGAGCAACTATTGTTTTTTCCTGTCCTTGAGTCCTGTTGAAAAATTGTCTGACGTGGGGTCCCGAAACCAAAATGTCGCCCATCCATTCCCAGTACTGACGCTGCTTGACCATCTGGGTTACTCCAGCACTTCCAAGTTACTGCCATTGAACTTGGAATCTGCTTTGACCAAACACGCTGTTCCGCATTAATCCAACTGCTGCGTTAACAGCCTATTTTTGCGGTGATAATTATTTGCTTCAATGTAATAACATGCGTCTTTCTATACAGCCAGCCCCTTTCTCGCTGCGTTTCGTCTTGATTACCGCCAAGCAACTACCAGCATTTCGATGATACGCCAGCATGGCATATGATAAACCAAACGATGTTTTGCGTTTAGACAAGCCCTCATCGCTGGAACGAAATGAAACAACGTGGAATTCATAGACTGATTCTGCGTCGGAAACGCCAATGGCTGAATCCAAAGGTGTATTCGACAGAAATTAGTACAAAATAACTAGACAAATGTCTCCTTCAAAGCAAACCCGTCACATTTTATCTAGGAAAATATTGACGTTTCACAAAATGAAATACGAAACGTAATTTCGGCACTGTGTTATATAATTTGATGCCAATTGGGGGTTTTTCTGTCGTAAAAACTCCGCCTCTCCGGTTGCAACACGATTTATAACGTCGTAGTATCAAAGAGTCAGAGAAACCGGTCGGTAGATACATCATGTCTACGACGACCAGTGGGCGCGCAGATATATTAATCCCATAATCCAGCATTTGGCCTACAGTCTCCAATAATTTGCCGATTCAAATTTTAATCTGCAGACATCCTAAACGCCAACTGTCAGTGAGTATTTCTAGCACACCTGCTTTTTGTGCGGAGCACGTAGTGAATACTCTTTGGGTAAATATTTTATCTTTCGGAAACATGATAAACTATTTACCATTACCCCATATCTACGTCGTCTAATTTTATTCATATCTGATATGCACAAATGTTTGCTGCGACCAAATCTACCTTTTCTTAATCATATAATCCAATCATTAATATCCCCCGCATCAGGGAAAACGGAGTTAGCTTTTCCACTCCCCTATATATATTTGAAATGCTATTTTCCAGACAACGACTTGGTGGATCTCCTCTGCACCCACCACGGCTCGACTGCATCTTTCCTACTGCTGCAACTAAATTTTGAGAAATGTTTCACAAAATTGCTTAAAGACCTTCTTCTGTTAACTTTAATGTCCATACTAATGAAGGCAGGTATCCCACGAGCTTTTGTTTCAAGACGTTATTTCCATGAACTACCGAGATCGCTGATCTTTGAATATTGCATATTTGGGTATTAATATTTGAAGGCAAATATTGATATGATAAAAACGTATCTATTTCTTTAATTATTCGATCGCACACCAGTAGTAGAACCCCACGTTTTGATACCAAAGTCTGCGAAAAGATAGTGCAGCAAAACGATTATATTTGCATGGTTGCTTGCTTCTAGGATGCTTAGAGGAATCGCTTGATTATAGGATGGACAAAAGTACTTACAAAATGATGTTTTGTAAAACTGACCACTTAACCTTTCCATGTGTGTTTAAAGTGGGTTTCTGTTTGGTGTCTATTTCATACAGTTTATATTGATTGTGCTCCAAAATACACTGATTCCGAACATTATTGTGGCAGCCAATTTACTCACAAAGGGAGATCTAGAAAACTAAACTTTAAAAAGTGATTTTAAAGTGTGAAAAAAAATTAAATGTAACATGTATTTGATCCCCAGGAGAATGGTGAGTAAGGTACGCCAAAAATTGTGGCGCTATTCTGTACCGTTTTGGCTGTATTTCCGGAACAAAATATGCAAATATACACACACGCAAACAAGATGAGTTTTAGTAATATTTAGATAGATTACACAATATATATATACATTTAAATAAGGGAGATATGGACAGGCAGACGGACGGACGGTTGGATGGACGGACGGACGGACGGACAGACAGACAGACAGACAGACAGACAGACAGACAGACAGACAGACAGACAGACAGACAGACAGACAGACAGACAGACAGACAGACAGACAGACAGACAGACAGACAGACAGACAGACAGACAGACAGACAGACAGACAGACAGACAGACAGACGGACGGACGGACGGATGGACGGACGGGCGGACGGACGGACGGACGGACGGACGGATGGATGGATGGATAGATAGAATTCACTGCAGTTCTTCTTGAAGTAAGATGTGTTGCTAATTTGCTTCTCTATCTTTTTTTGTAGCTAATTTAATGACATTCTACATCCTGTCCTCGGGAAAGTGCGGCCTGTCTGGATGCATCACGCAATATCTGAGATGGATGGCATTAGCTGATCTCATGTTTTTAATATTTGGCACAACTAATTATCATGTTAAAGAGGCTTACTTTCCACATTCATTCCTCAATTATACTCCAGTCTGCAGCCTTAATCTAGCGCTCGTGTACTTTGCCATTGATTGCTCTGTCTGGTTCACTGTCGCTTTTACCTTTGATCGGTTTGTTGCCATTTGTCTCCAGACGTTTCGAACAAAATATTGCACTAGAAGGACTGCATCAAAAGTTATAGTTGTGATTTGTGTGTTCTGCATTTCAGAAAATATTCCAGTGTACTTTGCATTGGAACCTCGTGAAATAATTGACAAAATGCCATGGTCCTGTCACGTAAAATCAAATTTCTACACCTCAACTCCTTGGCTTGCATTCTTATGGTTAGAAACCATTTTGAACCCATTTACTCCGTTTCTGTTGATATTCCTGTTCAATTCTTTGACCATAAGGAATATTGTATTGACCAACCGCATCAGGAGCAAACTCCGTGCAATGAACAATGATAAAAAACAGACTGATCAAGAGATTGAGAACCGCAAGAAATCAATCATTTTATTGCTCTCGATATCCACCAATTTTATTCTGCTGTGGATGGTGACGTTTGCTTGCTTCATTTCTATACAGTTTACAGATACTCAGTTGATGGCCACAGATTACTACGACTCTTTCACCATTGCGGAAAAGGTTGGTTACATGCTAAGATTTACGAGTACTTGCACGAACACGTTCATTTATGTGGTGTCGCAGCGCAACTTCAGAGAAGAATTAAAGAATATTATCATCCATAGGTTTGCTACCATTCACAATGTGCTACAATGTATTAGGTGACGTGATAACACGAAACGAGCACTGGCCATTAAATTCCAACTGATGCAGTTCTTCTCACCGATGCTCTCAGTAACTGACAGGAAATAAGGCTTTAGTGCATAACATGAATTTCCTAAATAATCGTGGGAGATATTATTTTCCATCGTGTAAAAATGAGTCCATCAAATCAAAACCACCCATTGCATTTTTTGAAGGTTTACGTAATATATTTGTTTTTAAAAAACAAATTTATTTTTTAAAAACCTGCTGCACCCACAAAATAAAATGCATGGCAATTTCATAAAGAGAGGCATAATTCCCCATTTGGTCACGTGAAAGTGGAGTCGCTCAATACAATTTGGAAAGTAGGCAGATCGACGGAAGAATAATTGTATTTGCTGTTTCTCTGTACCGAGAACACATCACGTATTGAACGTGTTTTAAGTTGTGGAGATGGGAGATGGGTGGACATCATTGAGCGAAAGGTCCGTCCTTGGGAAAGGTCAAGGGCGATAAATAAATAAATACCCTGATATCTGCTGTTGAATGTCTGCGAATGCTTCTCATTTTTACCCATGCGTGTGCGTGCATGTTCACTGGTATGTGAATGCGCGTGCGGGGAGAGCTGGGATTTCTAATCTATGGAAGATGCAGATAACAAACTGCAGCAAATCTAGGAAGCGAGTGCTTGAAACATTAGCAGATCGGACAATGTCCATGAAGATAGCAAACAATGATTTACTTCACAGAATATCAGAGAGTCTTCTGCCCTGACCATCTCGGGTAAGATGTGGGGAGTACAAATATCAGAAGCCCTTGAATGCCCTCGAAATTGCAATGTGAAGATGAAGTTGTTCGCGGGTCCTTCCTTATGTTTCATTGAAAGCGCACAAGAAGCCAAATACACAGAGGGGCAAGTGGGAGAGGAGTATCAGAGATGGGGAATTTGTCTCAGAGTGTATTTAGCAGGAGTGAATATTTTCTGTAAAGAGTTTAATGAATCTGCGTTTGTTTGCTCCAATAAGGAGATGACATTGTCAGTATGGAACCGGTTGCGGATATATAAATCATCGTTAGACATGGATGAGGTGCCACGTGACTTCAGCGTGGCTAAGGGTGTGCCTCTATTTAAGAATGGGTTCATGGAAAAGCAAGACATAAGATTGCCTATGTGGTCTTCGGCAACGCACTCAATAGGTTTCCACGTGGTAGGCTGCTCTGGGAGGTAGATCCCATTGGTTCCAGGGAGAGATAGTTAACTGGATACTGAATTGTAGAAGGTGGTGGTGGAAGGGAGTTAATCGGGTTGTTTGTGACGAGTCGCCTGCCTCACGGATCGGTGCTGCGCCCATAGTTGGTCGTGTTTTATCGATGATTTGGATAAGAATACACAAACATAATTGGCAAGATTGCAGATGACACTATCGTGGGTGGTATCCTCGACAGTAACGAGGGTTATCGAGAAGTACAACAGGATTTTGATCAGCTGGCCAGGTGGTCTGAGGAATGCCTCATGACTATTCATGTAGATAAATATGAGGATAGCATTTTGGGAAGTCAAACCAGGGCATTACCTTCACAATAATGATAGTGACCTGAATAGTGTTGGACACTGAAGCGATTTATGAGTACAAGTATATAATTCACTGAAAGTTGCGGTACAGGTAGATTGTGGGGTACATAAAGCTTTTGCGACATCATAAGTCAAAAAACTGTGCATATGTAATGGCACGTAACATTACAGTTCAGCCCGAACGGCCATCATATCATATCATCATATCATATCATATATATACAACCGGAAACAGGCCTTTTCGGCCCTCCAAGTCCGTGCCGCCCAGTGATCCCCGTACATTAACACTATCCTACACCCA
>NC_135971.1:31358334-31366334 GCF_053455715.1 Rhinoraja longicauda
TGAGACCCACAGAGCTGGAGAATGACAACTAAAGGAAGAACAAGGTCAACACACGTTTTTCTGGAAAGGTCTTGATCCTGAACAACCGAGGATCCACGGAGTGAGTTTTACCATCGGAAACAGCCAACTTCAGAAGCTGACAGAGCAACTACTGGGGATCAATGAACGTCTGATGACTCTGCGAATCCAGCTCGTCAAGAACCAATACACCACCATGATCAGCGCCTAAGCTCCAACTCTGGACACTGAAGACGAAGTAAAGGAGAACTTCTCTGCCCTACCTGACGACGTCCTTTCCTCTGTTCCCAACGACGACAAGACCATTCTCTTAGGAGTCTTTAATGCCAGAGTCGGGAAAGATCATAGGCTCTGGACCAGAACAATCGGCAAGGAAGGTATTCGCAAAGTCAAGGCCAATGGAACATCCCTCCTCACCAAATGTGCAAAACACAACCTGGTGCTTACAAACACCTTATTTCGCAAAAAAAAAAACAGGCACTGAGTCTCCTGGCGGCATCCACGTTCTAAACACTGGCACATCATCGACTACATCATCCTACGATCCCCTGACCGACAAGGTGTACTGAATAGTCTCATCTGGTCCAAGGTGAGAATGAAGATTTGGCCCAAAAGGAAATATGAAAACCAGAACACTACTAAGAAATTCAATGTTGGCGTCCTTCAAGACATCAACCATGTACAGAAGAACCAACAAAAACTTCAAGAACAACTGCCCCAACAAATCCCACCATCCATCGGAGAACACTGGAATCTATTGAAGAACGCTATCATCGCCTCCTGCAAGGAAACAATTGGGTTCAAGTTTTAAAAAAAGCACCAGGATTGGTTCGACGATAATGACAAACAACTCCAACAATTCATTGGTGAAAAGAGAAAAGCTTTCATCAGCTTACAAAATGAGCAACAGTAGGCTACCAAAAGGAAGTGCTATCAGGAATGCAAGTCTGCAGTCCAGAAAAGCAACCGAAACATGAAAAACCAGTGGCGGAGGGAGAAAGCTCAGGAAATCCAACAACGAGCAGACGCCAATGACACTCGAGGCTTTTTCAATGCAACTAAAGACATTTTTCGCCTATCCACTCACGGTCAAGCCCCAAAAGCAATGTTGGGTCCACCATCCTGAAGAGCAATGCAGACATCAATTCTAGATGGAGGGGGCACTTTGAAGATCCTCTAAATCAGACCACCTCATATGACAGGAATGTGATTAATAACATTCCAAAGCAGCCCGCTGACGACTCCCTAAGCAGAATACCATCACTTGAAGAAATCAAGGAAGCCATCAAAACCTTGAAAAACTACAAGGCAGCTGGACTGGACGGAATACCAGCCGAGGTCTACAAAATTGGATGTAAGATGCTCCATTACCAACTGCGTCAACCATCTACAAAAGGAAAGGCGATCTGTCTGACTGCGGAAACTATCGTGGAATTTCCCTGTTAGCAACAGCAGGCAAGGTCCTCGTCCGTAACATGAACAACCGAATCAAGCCCTTAGCTGAGAAGATCCTTCCGGAGACACAAGCCGGTTTTAGATCATCACGTGGAACAGCGGAGATGATCTTCAGAATTCTTCAACGACAAGATAAAATGTCAACCTTTTGTACATGGCATTCATCGATCTCACTATGGCCTTCGACTTGGTATCAAGGGAACTCTTATTGGACGTGCTATCCACCTATGGATGTCCAGAAAATACATTTGAATCCCGAGCCTCCTCCACGATGACATGCTTGCCACAGTTATGGCCAGCAACAGCAAACGTGAGCCATTTCAAGTCAGATCAGAAGTGAACCAGGGATGCATGATTGCCGCAACACTGTTCACCATCTTCATTGCGACAACCGTCCACATCATCAAGGACGACCTACCCCCAGGATCCGGAATCGTCTACAGAACCGATGGCAGACATTTCAATCTTGCCCGTCTCAAGTCGAAGACTAAGACATTTACGAGCTCCCTCATTGAGTTCCAATACTCAAACGACAACTGTGTGGCAGCGCTCTCGGAAAATCATCTGCAACAGATCCTGACTGCCTTCAACAGTGCATACACGAAACTTGGACATACCATCAACTCCAGGAAGACTCAGGTTATCGACCAATCGTCACCAACTAAGACAAATCGGAAAGAACCGTCAATTCAACTTGGTGAAACAACCCTGGAAAATGTGGATCACTTTCTGTACCATGGAAGTCACCTCCTTCAATGTTGAATTTGATAATTAGAAGATTGCGGGGGGATCTTATAGAAACGTACAAAATTCTTAAGGGGTTGGACAGGCTAGATGCATGAAGATTGTTCCCGATGTTGGGGAAGTCCACAACAAGGGGTCACAGTTTAAGGATAAGGGGGAAGTCTTTTAGGACCGAGATGAGAACGTTTTTTTTCACACAGAGAGTGGTGAATCTGTGGAATTCTCTGCCACAGAAGGTAGTTGAGGCCAGTTCATTGGCTATATTTAAGAGGGAGTTAGATGTGGCCCTTGTGGCTAAAGGGATCAGGGGGTATGGAGAGAAGGCAGGTACGGGATACTGAGTTGGATGATCAGCCATGATCATATTGAATGGCGGTGCATGCTCGAAGGGCCGAATGGCCTACTCCTGCACCTATTTTCTATGTTTCTATGTTTCTATGAGATCCTGCATCGTCTTAAGTGTGCTAGAACAGCTTTTGGACGTCTTCCAACGAAAGTCTTTCAAAATCGTGACAGACACCAAAATGTTTGTGCACAAAGCAGTGGTGATTCCACCGCTCCTGTATGCATCAGAAACCTGGACAACATACCAACGCCTTCTGAAAACACTTCAAAAGTTTCATGAATGATATCTTCGAAGCAGCTTAAATACCAGCTGGGAAGACAGAAGAACCAACTTCAGCGTGGCGAATGAAGCAAAATCATCCAGCAATGACGCCTTCGTCCTCAAGAACCGCCTAAGACGGAGCGAACATGTTATTCGGCTGGAAGTCGAGCGTCTACCAAAGCAAATCTTCCACTCCTTGCTTAAAGAAGGCAAACGTAAAAGAGGCAGACAAAAGAAGAGATTCAAAGGCGCCTTAAAAGCCACCAGGAAGAAATGTGAAATCGACATCGACAATTGGGAAACAAATGCCAAAGACAGGAAACTCTGGTGAACCATCATCGAAAAAGGAATAGCGACAACCAATGCCCGATCTGACATCTGGAATTACCTGTCCTGAATGCCAAAGAACTTACAAAGCCAGGATTGGCATCAGAAGCCTCCTGAGAGTTCATTAAAACAACGGAACGTCGACCATCCTCGACCCTGAGGGATAGCCACGACCACGACGATTAACCCGTAAGACCAATTGTTTTCCAATCATGTCTTCAACAATCCTCTTAGTATTTCCAATCGTTCTTGCCTTTTTATTCATAATTTGCGCGTTTGAACTCAATCTATGGCACAGTGGTACAACTGATAGAGTAGCTTCCTCGTAACACCGGAGATCCGGGTTCGATCACAACCGCGGATGGTGTCTATGTGCAGTTTGAATGTTCTCGGTGTGACCGCGTGGGTTTCCTCTGCTTTCAGGGTTTCTCCCATATCCCGATGACTTGAGGCATTGGAGGTTAATTGGCTTTTGTAGCTCGTGTGTATGAAATGCATGCGGAAGTAGGATAACTTAGCACTAGTGTAAACGGTCGGCATGGACTCGGTGGGCCATGAGCCCGTTTTCATTCTGTATCCTTCAATAAATCAATCAATCTGTTACAGTTTATGTAAAGGAGAGAACTGCAGATGCTGGTTTACACCGAAGATAGACACAAAATACTGGACTGACTCAGCGGGACAGGCAGCATCTCTGAGTAGAAGGAATGGGTGATGAAGGTATGAAGAAGAGCCTCGACCCGAATGTCACCCATTCCTTCTATCCAGAGATGCTGCCATGTAATATTATAACGATGTAACATTTCCGGCGCTGTGGTTATCTTTCCCTATTGTATTTGTTGATGGTTTGACTGTACTCATGATGGTATGGCATAACCGGATGCCTCACAAACATTTATCCCGTGGCGATAATAAACCAATGCTAAGCCCAATTTCTTGGCTCCGACTGTGCGCCACATTGAAACATGACCATTGGCATCGAACAATATCATCAAATTTTCAATCCTCAATTCTCAATATGCCAATGAAAATCAATGCATATTACAGAAAGGTAGACAGATGTCCACATTGTTCGGAAATTGGAAAAGATAGTGACTGATGTGTTCGTGGTCGAATCTGTCTGGACCAGCGACCACTGTTCTATCAGCTTTAAGGTAACTGTGGGTAACGACATGGCAGGCCCGCGATTTAAAATTCTGAATTGGCGAAGCTCAATTTTGATGGAACTCGCAGACAGAAACTCGCACAAATTGATCCGACTAGGTTTTTAGAAGCAAAGGAACGTCCAAATAATGGGATGCTTTAAAGGTGTGATGACCGGGGTTCAGAGCATGCATGTCCCTGTTAGACTGAAGGGATAGACAGATGAGCATAAGCATGAGTGATGACAGAAATTGAGGCTCTGGTCAGGAAAAGGAAGGAGGCACGGGACGGGTATAAGCAGCTGGCATCATATATATTCCTGAAGGAATTTGGGGAACTGACGAACAGACTTAATAAAAAAAAGCAAAAGGACAAAAAGGGGGCAGGGGATAACGTTAGCAGATAGTATCAGGCAACATCAAAGAAAATGTGTGTACATTAAGGTAAAGTTGGTAACTAGAGAGAAAATGGGGGAAAAAACAAAAAAACAGAGATGGCAATGTCCTCATTGAGTATTCACCCTCTGTTTTTACTGTGGAGAAAGGCACAACAACTGTAAATATTGGGGGCGATCAATGGCATTGTCCTGAGGGCAGTCGATATTACAGTCGAGGAATTGCTAAGGCGTCTGAAGGTAAACATATCTCCTTGATTTGGTCATATATATCTGTGGACGCTGTCGGAAGCCAGAGATGAAATTACAGGCACCGTGAAATTACGTGTCTTAGTTACCTACACCATAATTAAAGACGGACGAGTTGCCGGAAGACAGGTGGTTAATGTTTGTATCACAATTTAAGAACGGCTGCAACGAAAAGCATGGGTACTATAGTCCAGTTAGCCTAACATCTGTCGTAGGCACGTACCTGGAGAGCATTCTGATGGATACGATCTGTATGCTTTCAAATAGACAGGAGTGAGTCCTGTTGACTTTTGTGAAGATATAACCAAAAAACGTGACGAGGACGGAGCTGCAGACATTATATTTCTGGATTTCATCAAGGCTTTTGATGACGTTCCGTGTCGTAGTCAACTTTGAAGCGTTAGATCGCATGGACTCAAGGGAAACCCAGCCGACTGGATGGAATATTGGCCTCATGGAAAAGGAGACAGTGGGTGTTGCTGGAAAGTTGGTTAGCGGACTAGAGGCCTGTGACAGTGGTGTGTCTCTGGGGTCGGTGCTGGGCCCAACCCCATTTGTTGTTTGTATTAAAGATTTGGATGAAAATGTACAAGGTAGGATTAGTAAATGTGCGAATCCATACAAGTGGATTGTATTGTAGCTAACGAAGATGGTTATGAAAGATAACAGCTGGATCTTGCGCAGTTGGGCAAGTGAGCTGAGGAATAGTTAGTGATGTTTAATGCAGATATGAGTGAGATGTTGCATTTTGAGAAGTGAAGCTCGGGCAGGGACTTTACAATAAATGATATGGCTCTCGGGCGTATTGTGGAGAAGAGCTATCTGGGAGTGCAGGTACTAGTTCCCAGAAAACGACGCCACAGGTAGACGGAGTGGACAAGATGTCCTTAGGCACAGTGGTCATCATCAATCAGGGCATTGAGCATAGAAGCTATGATGGTATTTCCCAGTTCTAGAAGGTTAATGAGATCACGTTTGGAATATCTGGCTCAGTTTTGGTCACCCTGCTATAGGATAGATGGCGTTAAGAAAGAAAGAATTCAGATTTACGGGGATGTTAGCAGAACTTAATGCCTCAGCTGTAGGGAGAGGTTGGGTAGGTCCGGCCTGTATTCCTTGGTGCACAGGAGGATGAAGGATATTCTTACACTGGTGTACAAGAGCGGGAAGGGAATTAATAGGATAGATGCACAGAATATTTAACCCAAACCAGGGGAATCAAGAACCAGACCATTTTGCCGTTAAGCGAGAGGGTAAATATTTGATATAAAACTAAGGGAGAAACTTTTCACGTAGACGGTGGCGGGTATATTGAATGAGTTGCCAGAGGAGGTAGTTGAGGCAGATATTATAACATAATTTCAAAGACATTTCGGCAAGTGCATGGACAGGAACGATTCAGAGGGATATGGGCGCAACGCGGGCGGGGGTAACTAGTGTGGATGGGGCCCTGTCGTCAGCATGGGTAGGTTAGGGCAAAGAGTCAATTTCCGTGCAATGGGACTCTCTGACTTGTTTACGTCTGCCTCTGTCTAGCGATGGAGGAGATCCTGGGCAAAAAGGTAAATTTGGGAATTGGAAAGGGAGTTAGCAACCAGAATGTCCATTAGACGTTGGCGGACCGAGCGCGGGTGTTCAGCAAAGCAGTCGCCGATGCTTGGTCTCGCCGATATACAGGCGGCCACATCGGGAACTCCGGGTGCAGGAGATGATGTTTGAGGTACATGTGAACCTCTGTCTCACCTGGAAGGACTGCTGGCGTCACTGAATGGAGGTAAAGGGAGAGGCATTACACCTCTTGCATTTTCAGGGAAAAGCACATGATGAGGTGTGTAGTTTGACTGAGAAGGGTGGAATCCGGAGATTGGAGAAAGAGCATCTCATATTTCATTTGGGTAGCTAACAAGCCAACGGTATCAATATTAAATTCTCCAATTTTGGGTACTATCCTACAAAAACCCCCCTTCCATCTTGTCTTTCGCCCCCAAGACCCCCGCCCCTCCCATTTCTTACCCCACCCACTCCCTCGCCAAGCCGCCTCCCCTGAATCCTGGCTGACGTTGCGTCGGTTCTCCGGTCCCGCTCCATCTGCACTCCCCCCTCCCCCCCCCCCCGCCCCCCCCCCCCCCCAACCCCCAAGCCATGGCTACACAATTGGCGACTTTTTCGTGTTTAGGTTAGTCCGGGCAGAATAATCAATCTGAAGCATATCAGCATAGCCGATATCAGTAAGCAAAGCTTACTGTTTATTTCAGATTTACCTCATTTTTGTTTTAGTTTTAGTTCAGAGATACAGCAATTGTTCTGTGCCTTGTATCCATTAGTGCCATTATTGATGATAGAAATCAATGAACAATCATACAAACACGTCGGGCCCGCCACCAAGGCAAATCGAGGGCCGAAGATGTCCTGGTTGTGTTGCTCCTGGGCCTGGTCAAGGTGGCCATCCGCGACTCACGGCGCCAGGTGGAAGAGGGCTCTGCCCGAGCCAGCTGCCTACCCTTTGAAGATCCTCTAAATCAAACCGTCTCATATGACAGGAATGTGATTAATAATAGATGTCTTAGTCTTAGTCTTGGACTTGAGACGAGCAAGATAATGAGATCCTGCATCGTCTTTAGTGTGTTGGAACAGCTTTTGGACGTCTTCCAACGAAAGTCTTTCAAAATCGTGACAGACACCAAAATGTTTGTGCACAAAGCAGTGGTGATTCCACCGCTCCTGTATGCATCAGAAACCTGGACAACATACCACCGCCTTCTGAAACCATTTTAAAAGTTCCACGAATGATGTCTTCGAAGCAGCTTAAATACCAGCTGGGAAGACAGAAGAACCAACGTCAGCGTGCTGAATGAAGCAAAAACGTCAAGCATTGACGCCTTCGTCCTCAAGAACCACCTAAGACGGTTGGAAGTCGAGCGTCCTACCAAAGCAAACATTCCACTCCCAGCTTAAAGAAGGCAAACTTAAAAGAGGCAGACAAAAGAAGAGATTCAAAGGCGCCTTAAAAGACACCAGGAAGAAATGTGAAATCGACATCGACAATTGGGAAACAAATGCCAA
>NC_135971.1:31366834-31456834 GCF_053455715.1 Rhinoraja longicauda
ACGTGTGTGGTGAAAGGGTCGCCTAGTCTACACTTAGTCTCGCCAATGTACAGTAGGGCACATCGGGAACTGAAGTTAGTCGATGTGCACGTGTACCCCTGCCTCACCTGGAAAGCCTGCTGTGGCCCATGAAGGATGTAAGGGGAGGAAATGAGCGGTATCTGGAGAAGAGGTATCTTCGGTTTCCTCCCACACTCCAAAGACGTACAGGTATGTAGGTTAATTGGCTGGGTGAAATGTAAAAATTGTCCCTAGTGGGTGTAGGATAGTGTTAAAGTGCGGGGATCACTGGGCGGCACGGACTTGGAGGGCCGAAAAGGCCTGTTTCCGGCTGTATATATATGATATGATATGATAAGACGGAAAATTGGTTGGATGAGAAAATGTGACAGTTGGAGGCGTTGGATATGTCCGAGAATAATGTGTTGGATACGGCTGGTTGTGTGAGAGTTATGGAACAGTAGAACACGTTTTTGAGTCTGGAGAGGAGGGGGTAGGGGTGGGGTGAAGGGACAAGAGTCCAAAATTACGGGGCACGGAGGAATTGTGGGTTAGAGTAAGTTTGATATCTATATACTACTAAAACTCTCGGTTTGTTTGTGTTTATGTGTGTACCATGCCCTCCACATTCCCAAAACGGTAGGCAATAGACAGTAGACAGTAGACAATAGGTGCAGGAGTAGGCCATTCGGCACTCGGAGCCAGCACCATTCAATGTGATCATGGCTGATCATTCTCAATCAGTACCCCGTTCCTGCCTTCTCGATAGCGCCACAATTTTAGGCCCACCCTCCTCACCATTCCGCTGTGGTGTGAATAACCCCACTTCTGTTACTCTTTAAAAACAAGTTACTTTATAAACTTTAATAAATCCCCCCCCTCCCCGAAAGACCAGCGAGAGGACCGGCGCCGTCCCGGTGTGCCCCGCGCCTGACCTCCCTCCCATGCTGCAGCGCGCCGCAGAGGCTGTGGCAGAGGGTCCAACAAGATGGCCGTCGCTGCCGCTCCCCGCCGACCGCAGCAGGAGAAATGGGGCTGAAGTCAGTGCCTTTTCTCTGTCCACTCTCGCCCACCCACGGCCCCGGGAGACGCGCCCCGCCTGGCAACGGGTGCATGCCGTCGACACCGTTCCCCGCCGCAGATTGCAGCCGAGCTGCAGGAGACGCCTCGGCCCCGCAGGAGAAACGGAGCCGACGTCACTGCTTTTTCCCTATCCCCCTTGCTGACACACGGCCACGGGGGCCATCACCGCCTGGCACCGGCTCCACGGTTGGGCCGAGGGGAGCGGGATGCAGCGTAGGAGGGGTTGAGGGGGAGTGGTAGAGAGGCGGGGAGGGAGGGAGGGAGGGGAGAGAGCTGAAGTGGATGGGGAGCGGGGGTTGGGGGAAGGGGGTTGGGGGGAGGTGATGGGGAGGGGAGGGAGGGGGAAGGATGGGGAAGGGGTGAAGGGGATGGGGAAGGAGTGGGGGAGTGTGAAGTGTAGGTGTGGGTGCTGCACCAATGCAGGAGAGGTTTGGACCCATCGGCTCCACTTGGTCTAGTGATAGATATAACAGCATGATGCGCGGATTATTGTTACTAAATAAGGCGAATGTCCATCGTAAGCATACGTTTTCCTTGGTTTCTAGCTGAAAACATTATATTACAGAATTTAGTATCCATCCCGATAAACTTCCTTTGCGAGCGTTTGTTAATATTTTTTGAATGATACTTATTTTAGAAATAACTTCCATGCAGAACAATCATTTCGATTTTAATAAACTTCTACGTTAATAATTATCGACTATAAGAAAATCCTGCGGCATTTCTAGTAAAATATTCAGATACATGCTGTTCTACAAATCTGATATATTTTTTTCGCCGCACCCCCAGCTGAATGCTGACCTTTTCCCCACAATAAGACATGAAGGGAACGGTACGTTACTGCAATAGAGATTTTTTTTCTCCAAATCAGTTAATCGAACGTTTCAATAAATATTGATGTTCAGTCAATGTAGTCTGTCACGATCTTGAACGCAATTGCTGGGAGAGGGATCGCTTCACTGTTCAGCGATAAATAAGTCCAAGATGACTAACATTTCAACTCATTTAACGTCAAAGTGATGAATTTTATTATCAGTCACGTCTTTAATTTTCACGTTCTTGTTTTCAGGATGAATTGCTGCGCAGTTATTATTTGTAGATGTTGGTGAATGAGATGAGACGGTGGAAAAGGATAGTAATGGCACAGGTTTTTATATTCTCACGTGTACACAGATACAGTGAGATACAGCCATATCAAATCTTACTGCACATGAAGCCAATCAAGTCTTACACAAGAACAACGGACAGAGCAAGGAGCAACATATCACTATACTGTGCACAATATAATGTGACAGCATCTTCGTGTTACATTCGCAAGAAAAGAGTCCAAATTCTGTACTGAGTTTAGGTCGATGATCGCGACTGGGGGGAGAAATCTGTTCCTGAATCTGGTGGTTAGTAATTCCAAGCTTTTGTATCTGCCGGAGAGTAGAGTTCGGAAGAGAGGCAGACGGGGTGAAAAAGGTAATTCATAATGTTGGCAGCCTTACCGAGACAGGATGCAGTGTAGAAGGATTACATGGTGGGTACACTAGTCATGTGCGATGAATTGGACTATATCCAGAACAGTTTGCATCTTCATGCGGCCTCAGGAAGAGTCGTTCGTAAGTTACATTTAAGAGATTGTCAGGCTCCCTCAGCAACCGCGATCTCCAAGCCTTAGTGTCATGAGCCATATTCGACACTAATCAGCAGTGGTCCACATCGTCCACAGTCACCAAAAATGATCACATGATGTAGTTTAACCATGAAGACTGTTACAAATACTCCAACACAAATGCTCGGCGCGGTCTCGTTGAGCCTGTTTCTACACTACGTCATTGAATCAATTCAGTCAGTCACCAAGGGCAAGTTCTCAGCTATATTTACCAAGGAGCATGATGAGGAAGTTTTTGTCCAGGAAGGGATATGGTGTTAGCATGCCGGTATCAGGAAGGAAGCTTTTCGATGAAATGGAATGCATCAGGACTGCTAAATCAAAATTGTTGATATGGTCGAATGAGGTTAAGAGAGCGGAGGTTAGAAAATGTTCTTAGTTCAGTTTCGAACGATAACAAAGATAAAGCAGGTAACCACATATCACAGAGATTTGGGGGAAATATGAGAGACAATTCTATAGAATATGACATATTTGGAAAGTTGCGGTTGATTGGCTGTGGTCAGTGTGATATTCTGTCGCTCTAAGTTCCCCGATTTTGAGGACAAAAAAAGAATATTGAAAAAGGCAGAGCCTTGATGTTGCATATGAGAGCATAAATAAGTAAGACATCTGTCAAAGTCCCACATGCCCGCCTGTTTGAAAAGATTGGTGACAGGACGGAAAGGATAATGAGGAGTGTTTGATGTTCTAATTGCTTGTATGTAAACGGTATTCTACTGGCGGGATAACTGGTGGGAACCACGATGCTGCTGGTGTAGAGAACATCTTCAATGTGATTCCAGAGCATTGATTAATAAGTTTCAGCTTGACGGAAATTTGGCTATGTTAAGGAGAGCGAGGATGTTTGTTTATCTGGATCTGGATACTGAACAGATAAAAGTTGGGCGAAGTGTTGGCAGATTACAATTTTCCTCAACAATCCAGCTTGAGACCATTTGGGAAGTGAAATAGCTGTGAGATATCTGGGGTAAGTAGTCCGTCGTAAACGGATGCCTATACACAGAAGGACCCTGGGCATCGTGCCCACAATTCCCTGAAAATGGGAACTTAGGTTTATTGGTTATTGTGGAATGCCAATGACATGTTCAGCGCCCTGACACGCCGAGAAATGTAATAGCTGAGGAATCATTTTACAACTGTAGAAAGCGCAAATTAGACTGCAAATAGATGATCGTTTACATGTCTATTCTGCAGCCGCGTTGAAAATTATGGTTGCACTAGGAGGAGGGCAGGGGACATTGACCAGGATTGGAAGAATTTATTTATGCGAACTGATATGACATGCTCTGTTTTCCCAGGAGCTACGGAAGCTATGGAATGAGTTAACGGGGGTAACTAAAATTATATGAAATTTAATAGAGCAGATGGTCTAAATCTTTTGTTTTAAAGAAGTTTTAAACGTGAAATCCATGGGAACGGTTATTATATTACAAACTGCGTTTGCAATCTGTAACTTACTGCCAGAGAAAATTATGAGATCAGATGCAATCCTTACATTCAATAGAGGTTTACACAGGCATCTGAATGGACGAGATATTGTCGGGTCTGAATATAATGAGGAAACATGGGAATCATACATTCAGATCGGGTTCTTGTCTCCCTACTTTCACCTCACCAGATCTATCTCAGATGATACATTGTAAGCACGCAGACCCCAATAGCTTTCTTCATTGCATCTCTTCCCAACATGGATCCTCAATATATAAAGCGTTGTGCAATTCTCATTCTTCTTTCAGCGACAAGATAAACATTGTTTGGTGTTGACACCAAATCAAATAACGTATGAGAAACTAGCGATATGTTCTTCAACGTTTTCAACAAACTTGGAGATTAGTTTATAAAGAAACGTAATTACTATGGAGGCTAAATATTCCTGTTTCTTTACATATTCCAGTCCATATTTTCCATGCCTTGCGCTTCACATTACAATTTCTCAACGTGGAGAGATATCCGTCCAAAATAGATTAAAATCAGCTATTGCCCTGACCAATAAATCATGGTTCACGAACTCAGAAGTACGACTCAGTGCCACCAGGATGGTTTTCACTGTCTATCCGCGGATCAATCCGTGTCTACCAAGCATAGCCATCAATCACGAAGGCGTTGGTTAAATATGTTCTCTACTTTCCCTTACGGTATCAGTCGCAATAGGCCGCTACGTCCAGGTGGTAATGCACGTGTCCGCCTGAAAACGGCCGCGGGGCTGGCAGAGGTCCAGGTTGAAATTGCGAGCCCCCGTGGGAAGGTCTTTGCGCTTCTACCATAGGGTTTAAAGCTGGAATTGATAGGAATCTTTGATTTTGTGCTGCAAAAATTGCCAGTCACGGGAAACTCACCTCCCAAATCTGTAACGACGCTGAGCAGACGATAGTCCATGGAATGAAAGGTAAAAGAGGACGAAGCACTGCATTTTCATGTAGCCCATTTGGTACAAGGACGCAACCCTTCTCTGTTCAAGCAGGCCATTATTGCAGTAGCGGAAAAGGATGTTTAGTGCGGCTGTAGTGGCATAACTAAAGTGGGAATTATAACTAGGACATAGGGAAGACTTAATACTTCATCAGCACGAGGACCCATTCTAGTGCAGGCACGGCACTCGCACAATAGGTTACATTGATAATGACATGTATCCAAACTTTTTTTAAAAAGAGTAATGTGCTGAATGAGCATCAATAATTTGCTGAAAACCGAAAATATTTTCAGACACATTTCAGTCGTTTTTAATCTCGACAGTCGAGCGCGTCAAGATATATCGAGACAACCAGCTACGATTGACGTACCTGGTATTCCAATTGCTCCAAGAATAGGATAGTAAATACTTTCCGTCCGTAGGATTGCAGTTTTCATAATCGGTGTGGGAACCTGTCCGCTTAGTTCTGTAGCCACATGGATCTTCTGCTTTTAACTTAAGATGTAAACTTTATATTTTTGAGATACCTCAAGGGACCAATCAGCAAGGACGATAGTTGGACCTATTTAGCTCCATTAATTGGACCGTATTTTCCATATGCCTCTCATCACGGTTAAGTTGGTAAGCTGTAAACAGATATTTCATCATTTACATTCGTCAACAACTGACAAATGAGTCAGCCCCCATAAAAGTTATATGATTTTAAGGCATTTTAGATGCATTCAATGTCATTCATCTTGAACGCGCGGTGCCCTTGTTTGTTGCACCAAGTTTTCATTCTGCATTGAAAACAAAAATTCTGTCATGATTCAATAAGAAACAACATCTGCAGCTGGAAGTGCGATATAACAATAATATGATTTTTGAAGACTGTGCTGCAGTCTGAAAATTTGTTTGATATACAGCATAAATGAACACATCAAATAGCAGATAGTGAACGAATGTAGTGGAAAGCACATGAATCGTCAACAATTAACCATTTTATATTGTTTTAATAAATATGTAGGGGGTGAATTATTTTTAAGTGAAACTTGGCAAAAGTCAGATGTAATTTCGAGTTGAGAAAGTTTAACCTACATGAGTTCCGTCTCCTGCATTCGTTGTTCGACATATGTCCCCCATCTCCATTTTTGAAACAATACATAGAGGAGGTTTCCTTATTGCTGGGTACACCCGTTCTGTTCCCAATGCCAACTCGAGCTCCCATTTCCGTGTAATTTTAACTTTCGTTCCAAAGTACTAACCTGCCCGACCTCCAGTGTTGTGCATCGCCCGGCGTAACGTGGAAGAGGAATATCTCATATTCAACCCAACAGTATGAACACTTTGGCGCAGCGGTAGAGTTGCTGTCTTGCATCCCCAGCGACCCGCGTTCTATTCTAAATTTAATTATAGCTGATGTCTGTACGGAGTTTGCACGTTCTCCCCGTGACCGCGTGGGATTTTTCCGAGATTTTCGGGTTTCCTCCCACACTCGAAAGACATGCAGGTTTGTTGGTTAATTGGCGTTGTATAAATATAAATTGGCCGTGGTGTGTAGGATAGTGTTAATATGCGGGGATCGCTGATATCTGACTCGGTGGGCCGAAGGGCCTGTTTGCGCGCTGTATCTCTAAAGTAAAGTAAACTAAGCTTTGCTTATGATTCCAGCATCTGAAGCTTCTTTCGTCTCCCCCTTAAAGCCACCCATTCATTTGAGTGTATTACCGATGAATACGAGTCGATAGATTTTTAGGCGCCACAGTTATCTGTGAAAACTCGCAAACTATGCCGTTTTTAGAAAAGGCCTCAAGGAGATTGAGGCCGATTACTGTCGATAGTCACAACCCTCTCAGCAAATGATTTCAGGGGGCAATTCATTAAACGTTCACAATTCCGCTGCTGTTAGCTAAAGTTGTCAGGCTGAAGGCCATATTGCAGTAGAGACATAGAGGCAGCAATCACAAGCGTCTTGTCCATGTATTGGATGACATCACTACTACTGAGCATATTGATGGCACATATTGGTTCTATTCATTGGTGTTTAGAAGGATGAGAAGGGATCTTTTGAGACGTATAAAATTATAAAAAGACTAGACAAACTAGATGCAGTGCAAATGTTCGCAATGTTGGGGGAGTACAGAAGCAGGGGGCACAATCCAAGAATAAAGGGGAGGCCATTTAAAACTGAAGTGAGAAGAAACTTTTTCTGCCAAAGTTGTGAATTTGTGGAATTCTCTGCCTCAGAAGGCAGTGGAGCCCAATCACTGGATGAATTTAAAAGAGAGTTAGATAGAGCTCAAGGGGCAAGTGGAATCAAGAGATACGGGGAGATGGCAGGCACAGGTTACTGATTGTAGATGATCAGCCATGATCACAGTAAATGGCATGCTGGCTCGAAGGGCCGAATGGCCTGCTCCTGCACATATTTTCTATGTTTCTATGTTTCTATAATACTTTGATTGATATATGTATGTTCACCGGACTCCCTCTGCAATTGTAGGCCTAAATGTCGAAAGGTACCGGTGATCTCCCTCCAAACGCATAACCGCCCTGCCTTGTCATTTCAATGAACAGTCCTGAAAAGTACTCTGGAAAACTTTGAAGATCTCCCCACAAAAATTCAACTTTCGTCCTCCACTGGCAATAATTGTAAATATATTTCCAATTGACAGCATAACTGCAGCTAACAACATCGGGGTCGTGAGAGTGTAATCATTTGTCCCCTGGAATCATTTGCTTAGTGGTTTGTTGCTACCGCCGATCGCTAAAGGATGAGTACGGGCAAATAATTTAGTTAATTCTTGAATATTTAAACGAAGATTCCCGAACACAGCAACAAGGGAGGTAACAGATGCTGAATATGGAGGCATGAATTCACTCAGTGGATGAAGCAGAATTTGTGTAGGCAAAAGGAATAGCAAATGCTTCAGGTCTGGACCTTGCATTCCGATGTAAAGTTGGAAGGAATGTTAAGGCAATCTCCGTGTTATATTGCAGCTTTTATTCTGATTGCTGATGACATTTGGGTCAGACCATTGCTAAGGAGCTGTAAAGCACGGAAACTGAACCAATCGGCCCACTATGTCCATACCGAGCAAGTTGGCATACTGGGCCCGTCCCATTCGCCTGCATGTCCCATATATCCCTCCAAATCATTTCTATCCATATATCTATCCAAAATGTTTGTTTTAATTCGTAAATGTATTCGTTTCTTTTGTTTCCCTCTGGTGGCTCTTTCCAGATACAGCCAACGCTCAGCGTGAAATCTTTCTCGCTGATGTCCATTTTAAATCTCACCCCTCTCATCTCAGACATATGCCTTCTATGTTTGGAATCCTCTTTTGGGAAAATGCCAATCAGCGTTTACACTATCCATACACTCCTGATCTTGTCCACGACATTAAGGCGAGCTCGAAGATTCCTGCACTCCACCGGGAAAAATCCTTGCGTACCCACCCTCTCTCTACAAATCCCAGGTAACATCATAGTAAATCTCTTTAGCGCCATATCCAACTCAATGACATCCTTCCTGTAGCTGGGCGATCGGACTGCACACTTTACCCGGTTTCATCCAGTCATAGAGTGCTACATCGTGGAAGCAGGTCACTCGGGCTAACTTTCGGAGACCGCTAACATGTCCTAGCTACACCAGTCCCACCTGCTCTTGTTAGGCCCATATGCCTCCAAACCTGTCCTATCCGTGGACCTGTCTAACAGTTTCGTAAACGTTGGGATAGCCCCTGCCTCAACTACATTCTCGTGCGGGCTGTTCCATACCGCCACGCCATTAGTGTGAAAAGGTTACCACTCAGATTCCGATTAAACCCATGTCCTCTGGTCTTCGATTCACCTCCTCTGCGCAAGAGATAGTGCATCTACCCGTTCTATTCCTCTCATTATTTTAGACGCCTCTATCAGATACGTCCTCATCCTCGAGCGGTCCATAGGATAGGGCCCCAGTGTACTCGACCTTTCCATATAGCTCATACCCTCTAGTCCCGCAAATTCCTCGTAAATCTTCGCTGTACCATTTGCAGCTTCAGTGTCATCTCGCCAACAACTTATATATCTGTCTTATAATGTGCCAACTTCTCTACTTAATATCCTTCCCACTAAAGATAAGCGTGCCAGGGATCCTCTTCACCAACCTGTTACCTGACTTGCCATTTTTGGGGAACCTGCGCCAGCTATGCCACATCCCTATGTTCTCTGACACGCCATAGGGCTCTACCATTTACTGTGTAAATCCAAGCCCTGGTTTGAAATAATAAAGCGCAACTTCTTGCATTTGGCATTTAAACTCCTTCCGAAATTCATCGTCCCAGGTTCCCAGTTTATCTTGGTCCCCTGTAAAGTTAGGTACCTGCGCATGCGGTCTTCTGTGATGCCAATTTTGGAGTCATTCAAATAATTGTCATGAAAATCTTTAATGTATATATGATACAACAGTGAGCTTAATACTGACCCTTGTAACACAGCACTGTTCACATAACTTGAATTAAAACGAAAATAACTTATCTTTCTAACTTTTGTTTTCAACGATGGAAAACACATCGACCTGGAACGACAAAAGTGTTTCTCTCTCCAGAAATGTTGCATGTGTGTTTGGTTATCCTTATTTTATTTAACTACTCGAAAACGGTGTTTACTTTGACAAATGGAAAAGTACTCACGTTGTCGTCATAGGTATTGAGATCACTACAGTTAATTTCTGTAAACTTGTCCGTTCGAACAATTTTAATTCAGGTCAATTGAGCCGTAACCTAATAATTAAACCCGCTGACAAGGGAGGGGCTATGGTAGTCTGGCGTGCTGACCTCTACCGCACCGAGGCCAGACGACAACTATCAGACACCTCTTCCTACCTATCCCTGGACCATGGCCCCACCGATAAACACCAGACCTTTATCAGCAGTACCATCACCGACTTCATCACCTCCGGCGATCTACCCCTCAGTGCCTCCAATCTCATAGTTCCCCAGCCCCGCACGGCGCGATTCTACCTCCTACCCAAAATCCACAAACACAACTGTCCCGGCAGACCAATTGTCTCTGCCTGCTCATGCCCCACCGAACTTATCTCTACCTACCTCGACTCCATCCTACCCCCCCTGGTTAAATCCCTCCCCACCTACGTCCCAGACACCTCACACGCTCTCCATCTCCTGGATAACTTCCGGTTCCCAGGCCCCCACTCCCTCATTTTCACCATGGATGTCCAGTCACTCTACACTTCCATCCCCCACAAGGATGGTCTCGAAGCCCTCCGTTTCTTCCTCGACCGTAGAACCAGCCAATCCCCATCGACCAACACTCTCCTCCGCCTAGCAGAGCTGGTTCTTACCCTCAACAACTTCTCCTTTGATTCCTCCCACTTCCTCCAAACCAGAGGCGTAGATATGGGCACTCGCATGGGCCCTAGCTACGCCTGCCTCTTTGTCGGATACGTCGAACAATCCCTGTTCCAGACGTACACTGGCCCCATCCCCGAACTCTACCTCCGCTACATCGACGACTGCATTGGTGCTACCTCTTGCACCCATGCAGATCTCACTGACTTCATACACTTCACCTCCAATTTCCATCCTGCCCTTAAATATACCTGGACTATCTCTGACATCTCCCTCCCGTTTCTGGACCTCACCATCTCCATCACAGGAGAAAAACTAGTGACAAGCCCACCGACTCGCACAGCTATCTGGACTACACTTCTTCCCACCCGGTCCCCTGCAAAAAGTCTATCCCCTACTCCCAATTCCTCCGTCTACGCCGCATCTGCGCCGGGGATGAGGTGTTTCAGACTAGGGCTTCCGAGATGTCCTCGTTCTTCAGAAAACGGGGCTTCCCCTCCTCCATTATAGATGAGGCTCTCACTAGGGTCTCTTCTACATCCCGCAGCTCCGCTCTTGCTCCCCCTCCCCCCACTCGCAACAAGGACTGGATCCCCCTCGTTCTCACCTTCCACCCCACCAGGCAGCGGATCCAACATATCATCCACCAACATTTCCGTCACCTACAACAGGACCCCACCACTGGCCATATCTTCCCATCCCCTCCCCTCTCTGCGTTCCGCAGAGACCGTTCCTTCCGCAACTCCCTGGTCCACTCGTCCCTTCCTACCCAAACCACCCTAACCCCGGGCACTTTCCCTTGCAACCGCACGTGATGCAACACCTGTCCCTTTACCTCCCCCCTCAACTCCATCAAAGGACCCAAACAGTCTTTCCAGGTGAGACAGAGGTTCACCTGCACCTCCTCCAACCTCATCTATTGCATCCGCTGCTCTAGATGTCAACTTATTTATATCGGCGAAACCAAGCGCAGGCTCGGCGATCGCTTCGATGAACACCTACGCTCGGTCCGCATTAATGCAACTGATATCCCGGTGGCCCAGCACTTTAACTCCCCCTCCCATTCCCAGTCTGACCTCTCTGTCATGGGCCTCCTCCAGTGCCATAGTGAGGCCCGCCGGAAATTGGAGGAGCAGCACCTCATATTTCGCCTGGGCAGTTTGCGGCCCGGTGGTATGAACGTCGACTTCTCCAACTTCAGATAGCTCCTCTGTCCCTCCCTTCCCCTCCTCCTTCCCAGATCTCCCTCTATCTTCCTGTCTCCACCTATATCCTTCCTTTGTCCCACCCCCGACATCATCTCTCCCGAGATGCTGCCTGACCTGCTGAGTTACTCCAGCATTTTGTGAATGAGCCGTAACTCATTATGTATAACCTTGGTCAGATATTTCTTGGATTTGAAACAAAAGAGTAGATTCCTTGCTATGCGGAGGCTGAGTGCGGCTTCATAATCGCGCATTGTGGTGTGTGTGTGTGTGTGTGTGTGTGTGTGTGTGTGTGTGTGTGTGTGCATATCTGATACACAATAGATACGTATCTAACGCAGGGATGGAACCCATATAATTTATTTAAATATATTGGCGAAAGCACAAAGAGGACGTTTCATCATATTTTTCAATTCTTCTCTGAAGGTACTTTGCGAGGCACCATAAATGAATGCGTTTGTGCAAGTACTCAAAAATCTTAGTTTGTAGCCAATGATTTCTGCAATGCGGAATGCGCCATTGTCCCCTAACTTCAGTAACTGATTATCTGTAAAATACAGAGAGATGATACAGGCAAAACTGACCGCCCATAATAGAATAAAACTGCCAGATATTGCCAGCAGTAAAATAATTGATTTCCTTCGGTTTTCAATCTCTTGATCAGTCTGCTTCTTGTCGCTCCGTCTCCCTCTGATTTTTTTTCTGACACTGTTTGCGAGTATAATATGCCTGATCGTCATACCGTTGAACACAATAATCAACATAAATGGTAGAAATGGGGTTAAGATGGTTTCCAACCACAAGAACACAGCCCAAAGAGGTAAAACGTAGAAGTTTAATTTCACATGGCAGAACCATGGCACGTTGCCAACTTTTTCAAAGGGTTCAAACAGAAAGTAGACTGGAATATTTTCCAGTACGCACATTAAAGATAACACTGTTATAACCCTCATTGCGTTTGCTTCAGTGCAATATTTTGTGCGTAAAGACTGGTAACAAATCGCAACACATCTATCAAAGGTAAAAGCCACGGTTATCCAGACAGAACAATCCATGAAAACATAGATCAGAGTGATAATAAGGCTGCAAATGGGAGTGTAATTGAGAAAAGAATGTGGGAAGTATGCGTCCCTAGTCTGCTCAAGTATTCCGCTGATAATTAAGTACATTAGATTAGCTGCAGCCATCCATACTAGATATCGGGTGATGCAACGAGAGAGACCACACTTTCCAGAGGATAAGATGGAGATTGTCACCACATTAGCTACAAACAGAAAGAAAATGCATTATAACGTATGCTACTTTACAGGAATAGTCGGTAAATAATTGTTCTATCACAATAGGCATTTTTTTATTCTTCGTTCAACTGTATCTCCAAATCTATCCCATGCATTCAAGAATTTTGACTAATCAAAGCTTTTAAACGCGCCCCTTAATGCAATGAATGTTTTCACGGCTTCCGGATTTCTTAGAACTAACAGATCCTGGGCATGCAATGACTACTCATCTGGAAACCTTGCCGTGTCTGGAAGTGTCTAGTGAACTTTGTGCATAAGTATTCTGGCAAGTACATCCTGAATATGTAGGGTGACCAAATCTGCAGACACAAAAAACAAATGAATTCCGGTGAGACTTAATTTCTCCTAGATGTATTTCCTCTCATAATAAAGGCCAATATTTTATTTGATTTGTCTTAGCATTGGTTTGTCTTTGGTCGCTCAAAAGTAAGTACACAAAGGGATCTTTAAACATCAACACTTCTTATCTCCTCCTATTGAAAACAAGCTACTTCATTCTCTTTTGCGCCACAGATTGTTTCTGCGCATTTTTCGAATTGTTTTCCATTTAGCGCCATCAATTCACGAACTTAGCCAGTCGCTTCTCTGTTACGTCACCAGCTTTCGTTGGACCGGGGGTCGCATTATATCTGAAGAGTTAGGTACAACGTGCCTTGCTCACTCAGCTCAACACGATCAAAAGCCCATCCCGAATCATTGTAAATTATTAATGTATAATTCGTATTGGCTCCAATGGGCGAAATTAGAAACAAGTCTCACGATTTATTCAAATTTGCACGATATGCATCTGTGAGCGTATTAGTCTGCAAATATGTACAACTATGAAACGGCCAAATTGTTTCCCACCTTTCACCATGAAGTGTGCCGACCTAGACAGTGATCAAACTCTTTTGTTGTCACGAAGTGATCAATTAATCGGTTGGCAATCACGAATGGCAGCAAGACTGTTCCGGATACATAAGGTCATAAGGAATAGGAGTGGAATTAGGCCATTCGGTCTATCGAGTCTACTCCGCCATTCAGCCATGGTTGATCTATGTATCCCTCCAAACCCCATTTTCCTGACTTCTCCCCATCACCACTGATACCTGTACGAATCAAAAATATATCTATCTCTGCCTTACAAATATCCACTGACGGCCTCCAGAGCTTTCTGTGGCAAAGAATTCCACAGATAAACCACACTCTGACTAACGATGTAAAATGTATAGAAATGAATGCAACAAAACCGCTTTGAAAATTTTGCGTTCACGAGGTGACGTAAGGCTTGGCTGTCCGCGGAATTATAACAAACGAATTATGAGCTATACTGCGGTTTACAATCACTCATCAAGCTGCTTCGGAATCGGCGAAGCCACACGGACACGCCGTCGGCGGTCTCAGGGTCCTCAGAACCGTGGAACCTGTCCAGTCTTCCAACTATAGGATAGATAATTACACTTGTTGACATTAGAAAGGAGTATGTACATCGTCTTGGAACGACCATTCTTCTACTCTGAGGACAAAATTATGGTTAATTATTTTCGCCTTCAGTTATCCATCTCAAAGTATAAAAGAGTTTATAAACGCAAATACAATTATACCCATAACACAAATGTAATGTGGCTTACCAGGAACGCCGATTGTTACAAGAATAAGATTGTAAATGTTTTCTATTAGTGACTTTGAAGCGAATCCCATTATCAACTAGAATGTTCCTTTCCGTTGGTATGGACCAGACATGTAGAACTCCTGCCTTCACATTTACCTGTTATTTATATATCAGAGAAAACTCTTGGGTTTAACGAGCGGCAGTACGATTGGATCGATTCATCCACGTGATCGCTCTGAGAAGGGAGCGGTTTCCCAGCTGCCAGTGGTAACGCCTATTTTGATACAACGTGCCCCGAATAATTTAGTATGGATTTCTCAGCAAATGTAATTGTATTTCGCGCTTCAAATAATCATGTCGCGTTCCTTTGAACAAAACGTAGAGGAAAAGTGCACTTGTTTATGATTCGTATGCTCTTTCGTCAAACCGAACAATGCGTTGAAAACGTATTCAGATACTGAGGAATACAACACAATTTCGTAATACCGTCTAGATGCGTTTACACTTCCAATGTTTATCATATCATATCATATCATATCATATATATACAGCCGGAAACAGGCCTTTTCGGCCCTCCAAGTCCGTGCCGCCCAGCGATCCCCGTACATTAACACTATCCTACACCCACTAGGGACAATTTATACATTTACCCAGCCAATTAACCTACATACCTGTACGTCTTTGGAGTGTGGGAGGAAACCGAAGATCTCGGAGAAAACCCACGCAGGTCACGGGGAGAACGTACAAACTCCTTACAATGCAGCACCCGTAGTCAGAATCGAAACTGAGTCTCCGGCGCTGCATTCGCTGTAAAGCAGCAACTCTACCGCTGCGCTACCGTACCGTTTAAATCCAACTTGAGGGCGATCGTGCATCGAACCAACTTGAATTGGTATGTGCTAGCTGCAGGTCAATAGGACTATTATAGATAGTCACCGTGGGCGGTGTGGAGGAGCCGGGCCGAATGTTTTATTTCCGTATTGAATAACTCCCACCATTTATGATTCCATATCCGATTTGCAATTACTATGGAAAAGATCGATCAGGTCATTTCGAATGCAACTAATCTGAGTAAATTCAAATCACACATGTTGGGGACGCAGGGGATTGTTGCAAAGCTCTATGAGGCTCGATAAATAAACTACAAAGAAAAACAAGCGGCCGTTTGATTATTTTCTTCATTTCTTCTCTGAAATTGGTTTGAGAAGTACCATAAGTGGAGGTGTTTGTGCAAATCCTTAAAATTTTAACCGAAATATAGTTTCTTGCGCAATGGTGAATGCGTCCATGTAATCAGATTTCATCACTTCATGATCGGTGACACAGAGAGAAATGAAACAGGCAAAATTGATCATCCATAACAGAAGGAAATTGTCAAAAACTGCGAATAATAAAATGATTGATTTATTTCAGTTATCAATTCCTTGATCCGTCTGGCATTCCTCACTTTCCTTTCCCGGATGTTGCTTCTGATTCTATTTGGCCGTAAGATGTGAATTATTGTTAAGGCGGTGAACAGTATGATCAACACAAGTTTCAGAAATGGTGCTAAGTTGGTTTCCAACCACAAGAACGCTGCCCAGATAACTGAAACTAATGTGAGGTTTCTTAGTTTGGTTGGATAAAATAAGTGACTTCGCTTTGTTGTGTGCTATAGACAGAGAGACGAAATCTACAACCACATAGTTCCCAGAACGTGGTGTCACTGGTCGATAGGGTGGTAAAGGCATGTTGGGGACGTAGGGGTTAATTCCCGGAATGGTTGGGCTGTCGTATGTTGAAAGACTGGGGCGACTGGGCTTGTATACGCTGGAACTTAGAAGGATGAGAGGGGATCTTATTGAAACATATAGGATTGTTAAGGGATTGGACACGTTAGAGGCAGGAAACATGTTCCCATTGATGGGGGAGTCTGGAGTCCAAGGGCCACAGTTTAAGAATAAGGGGTAGGCAATTTAGAACGGAGATGAGGAAAACTTTTTCAGTCAGAGAGTTGTAAATCTGTGGGATTTTCTGCCTCAGAAGGCAGTGGAGGCCAATTCTCTGGATGCTTTCAAGAGAGAGCTAGATAGAACTCTTAAAGATAGCGGAGTCAGGTGGTATAGGCTGAAGGCAGGAAGGGGGTACTGATTATGAATGATCAGCCATGATCTCATTGAACGGCGATGCTGGCTCGAAGGGCTGAATGGCCTACTCCTGCACATATTGTCTATTGTCTATAGTCTACTGTCTATTGTCTATTGTCTAAAGACACAAGAGAAAACAGGTGGTGAAATCTTCAGCAACACTCAAATTGCTGGAGGAATCCCGCGGCTAAGCAACATTTATGGATGGAATGCACAAACGGGACACAACAATTCTGCACGTTGATTGAAATTGGATGGAGACAATGCTAGAAATGAGGGGCTTGGTGCAAAACAAAACCAGGCCAATAACGAGACGATATATTATAGTTGATGGGCGTTGGATGATAGAAGATGAGTGGTGTAAATAACAAATAATAGAGGTGAAAAGGAGACGAAGGTGTCAGATAATGGGAGTTGAGGCGTGAAGTGGAAAGCCGGGCAGAAATGTTTACATGGAAGGGATAGGGGAAAAGAGGAGGCATAAAAGTAAAATGGGATCTCCTGGATGGGACATGCGTGTACGAAAGGGAGTGTAACAGGACGGTGGCTGGGAGGGTACTTCAACGGGGAAATCGTTGCGTACCGGGGGGAGAAGGTGACAAGAGAAAGGGGGTTTTACGTCAAATTGTAGACCTCACTGTTCAAACCTTTGGGTTGTAAGCTACCCAAGAGAAATATGTGGTGCTGTTCCTCCTGTTCGCGTGCAGCTTCGCTCTGGCAAGGATAGGGGAGGTAAAGTTAAATAGGGGAGCACGCGAGATGTCCAGCCGGCCGTGGCAGGCAGTGCGCGGGTGATCAGACAAAGAGTCACCTAGTCTACCTTTGCTCGCATGGATACATGGGAGGTGACAGAGGGAGCAGTGAAGGCTGCCTGCACGAAGGCCTGTGAGCGGTGCAGGAATAGGCGTTACATCTTCTGCGATTACCGCGGGACGTATAGACGGCGGGGCAGTCTGTTCGTGAAGGGATGACGGAACCAAGGATTTGTGTAGGTCATTGTCTGTGCGGAAAGCCGAAAGTGGTGGGGACGGGAAGGTGGGGGGAGGGGGGGTCACTTTGAGGGTTGCGGTAATGTCGAACAATAATATCATTGGTGCGGAGGCTGGTGAGGTAAAGGGTAAGGAATAGAGAAACGCTAACTTTATTCCCTCTGGGGATGGGGAGCGAGAACAGAACTGCAGTAGAGAGTTGACAAGTGAGGAGTCCATGCGTGGCAGCAGAGGGAAAACAGGTGTACTGAATAAAGAAGGTATCTCAGATGGCGCCCTTGAAAGAAGCAGGGTCGGAGAAATTATAGCCAACTTAACCTTGAGACCCAATGGTAGACGTCATTAGACTACCTATCCCTCCTGGCGGAGAGAGGGGTTAAAGGAAAAATAGGCTGTTTGAGGCGATAGAAGTTCAACACAACATCAGAACACGTTGAGATATGGCTGTGGTGGTACAATGTTAATGCTTTGTGCTGCGGACAGGCCGTTCGTCATTGGAGATGAGGATGTCAGAAGGGTTGGCGGAAACCCGATAGGGTTGGTTTCGGGATCAGATTTCAGCACCGAGGAGGGCATTTAGGGGAGGTGCTCGTGGAGGTGATGTATGTATTGGGCCCGGAGCTGTATGAAGGGGCGTGCAGCTGTGGGGAGTAAAGTACGTGGTGTTGTTAGTATATGAGAAATGGCCGCACGATTCAGCGGTGTCGCTATGAAGACCACGGATTTTAATGCAACTGGGTGAGAAATCGCATCAAGAAGTATCAAGTCAGGGAAGCTATTTGACCCGGCAGTTTCGACGACCTGGGTCTGAAGAGACGGTCGAATCAAGCGAGGTTAGCGACCCCGACCAGTGGGCGGCCGGGTAGGCGTGAGGATCCGCCTAACATTTTAATCCGTATGTGTCCACCTTGCAACCTTCGCAGTAGATAACCTCACATTTATCCACATGAAACTGCATCTCCCATGCATCTGCCCACTCGCACAACCTGTCCAAATCATCCTGCATCCTCATAGCATCCTCCTCACAGTTCACACTGCCACCGAGCTTTGTTTCATCCGCAAATTTGCTAATGTTACTTTTAATCCCTTCATCTAAGTCATCAATGTATATTGTAAATAGCTGCAGTTCCAGCACCCCACAAGTCACTGCCTGCCATTCTGAAAGGGACCCGTTAATCCCTATCCTTTGTTTCCTGTTTGCCAACCAATTTTCTATCCATGTCAGTATCCTACCCCCAATACCATGTGCTCTACTTTTGCCCACTAATCTTATACAATCGTTAATATTTATTAGCAGTTTCTTTGGAAATCAATCGTCATGTTTAAAATATCCTCGGTATGTTCTCACATTCTCACATTACTATAATATAGTAACATAACCCGAACAAGCGCTGCACAACAAATAGTTATATCGGCCTTTGAAATATTCTGCAAGTATAATCGAGAAATGAGTGTTAGAAATGTGTTGTGTTAACGTAAGGTAACATAAAGTATCACAACCTTGGGGACCGCCGTCCCAGAAACCATTAATTAACGAATGCCGCTTTTGGGGAACATACACATTTCCACATGGAGAAATGTATTTGAATATCAGATCACACATTTTAACAGATCGTGATAAAATCAAAATTGACATTTTGACATGATTGTTCGTTTGTTGCATTTTTCTATTCCGCATTCTATTTCCGAATAAATCAATAACCTTTTGGATTTCTGGCAGCAATAGTTCAAGAGATGTGTCAAACAGTAATATCATATTATATTTTATATCTATGTTTCGTCAAACTGAAAATACAAGTTAGTGTCAAACGGGTAGCTTCCACGTTCAGGACAATTAAGTATATTCGTTCGCAATTGAAACAACATGCTTGGCGGATTTTGCCCTACTTCCACAACAGGTCCACGCCAATGCCCTCGCCCTGGCCGTGAACTTATGCGTGGAACACATGGATAAGAAGTACACCTACGCCAGACACATATTGACCGACTAGAGCTGTGCTTTCAATACAATTACCCCAACAAACCTGTCTCCAAACGCCTGGAACCTGGAGTCATCACTCCACACTACAACTGCATCCTCGAATTCCTAACCACAGATTACAATTAGAGAGAATAAGTGACAAATCGTCCTTTATGGTATTTCTCAATATTGCTCATGACTGTGGAGCATAATACTAATCCATATCACTCTACATATTTGCATATGATACTACAGTAGTGGGTCCGATATCGAATAGTGACCAGGCGGAATACAGAATGGAGTTTGAGAATCTTGTAATTTGATGCCAAGACAGCAACATCTTCCTCAATGTCAGGAAGACAAAGTCGATGGTGATTGACTTTAGGAAGAAGGGCGGTAGACACACCCCAGTCCACATTGATGATACCGACACACAGGTGGTCGAAAGCTTCCAGTTCCAAGGTATAAATACCACCGGTGATTTGCTCTCCTGCATCGAAGCAATGGCTTGGAAAGCACATTAATGGCACTACCTCCTCAGAATGAGCAATTTCAGTTTGGCTCCAACAACCCTCAACAACGACTACACATACGCCGTGGAAAGCAACTTATCGGGATGCAACACAGCTTGGTTTCGGAACAGCTCAATTCACAATGCAAAAAATTGCAGAGGGTTGCGGACGTAGCCCAGACCATCTCCACAATCAACCAGCCTTCCATCGACTCCATGTGCACTTCACACAGCCTCAGCAAGAAAGCCGACAGAATGAATAACCAATCTCTTCCGAGCACTCTCTCTTTCTTTCTCTGCAATCTAGCAGAAGATAGATAAGTTTGAAAACGCATACGTCCAGATTCAGTAACAATTTATTTCCAGCTGTTATCAGACAACAGAGCGATTGTCTCATCGGGTTGACAGCGGTCCTGAACATACACTACCTCACTTCCGACCTTTCAACTTCCCTTCATCTGAGTTTATGTTATATCTTCAACGTTTTTTATTTGCACTGACTGTTAACTGTTATACACCTCATTATTTATCTTCACACTGTGCGCGGCTTGGTTGATTGGT
This sequence comes from Rhinoraja longicauda, assembly GCF_053455715.1. Taxonomy (NCBI): domain Eukaryota; kingdom Metazoa; phylum Chordata; class Chondrichthyes; order Rajiformes; family Arhynchobatidae; genus Rhinoraja; species Rhinoraja longicauda. Next base: position 31,387,562 of record NC_135971.1, read on the forward strand.
GTTTCGCATTGTTCTTGACTGGATAGCACGGAAACAACAGCTTTTCATTGCATCGCGGTACAAGTGACAGCAATAAACTAAACTGTACTTAACTAAGCTAAAGGACTGCATCTCGTTTCTAATTATTTTTCCGGCAACGAACAAGGTGATGTCTACCAATAATCAGAAGGAGTAATTTTCTGGTCGTGGAATGAAATCATTTCTCTCTGCTGTTTGGACAGGAATGCAACAAACAGTTCGAATCCTCATTTTTCCAGCACTCTGCACGAAGTCAGATCAGCAAATGTGGCTGGATTGCTCAACCAAACGCAAAGCGAACGCGATGCAACATTCGAATCAATTGGACTGCTCCTGAGAAATAGTCAGATTCGGTCATTGATTGCTTGGTTGTATCTGTACCGTATTTATATATCCAAATTAACCCACGCCTGATACGTGGCAGATTCGTTCAATGGCAGTTATCTATTTCGGCATGCCAAGCAGGTTAAGGCGTACATAGAAGAAGTTGACGGAAGTGGCTTACCAGGTACTCCAATTATTACAAGAATAGGATAGTAAATGCGATCTACCAATAATTTTACGGGCAGTCCCATAATCGGTGAGATGCGATGTTTCCAGTTAGTTGCAAAGGCTTGCGAATCGCTTACTTTTATGTCTAGTGTCTCATTTATATCTCAGGTAAACCTCGAGGGCATAATGTGCCATGCTAATTATTGGCAATGTTTATGACATTTGTGATACAGTGTGTCATTAATATTTTAGTACGCATGCTCAATAAAAGTAATGTGAGTTTAAGAGGTTTTATAATATTATTTATGGTAGAATTGCACTCATTTCGATGTACGTGTGGTTACTTGCCGGGAATGGAGAGAAAAGAGTTCCAATGCGGGCAGATGTGATTTGTAAAAACATTGAGAGCCTCTTCTGGGTTGTTTCATGGTCTACGCTCAAAATGCATTGAGGACATTGGACTTGCTCACTGAAACTGCAACGCTAGAATGCTGTTAAACTATATTTTGTTGTCTACTGTTTCTCTATTTGCACTTCTATGGTCCTTTGTTGTACGTTAATACTGCTTAATTGTGTCATGTAAGATTTTTTTAGTGGATGGCACACTGTCAAACATGACATTAACAAACCAAAGCAATTGAATCTTTTTTCCACAGCCGAGAAAATACAGTACAATTGCATAAAGTGTTCCACATGACTTGTGTGGAATAGCGGAACAAAGTCCGTGCAAAATGATTTATAACTATTACGCTTCTGAGCATGTGCATCAAATGGGAGTTCCCCATATTATATCAAAATAAACAAAATATATATTGTTGGACAAGATGCGGAAAGGCTGGCATTCTGTCAATAAATGTAAGTTGGGCTGAAATAATAGGTCGGACAACGGGTTGGATCAGCGACTAAGCTTGCTTGACTTTTAATACAAAAAAACAGAAACACCTTGATAAAACCAATGTTCTATCCTTCAGTCTCAAATAGAAGTGATGGCTAGCCGAAACGACGCGGATGTAGGCGCCAGCTCGCTCCCTCCCGCGTATTCCTACCTAACGTTTAATAATTCAAGACATTTTTGAAGAACTGAGAGGAAATGAAAATTAGAGCCCCTGTGAGATTTTTTTACAGAAGGAAAGTGGCTCACCCTAATTCAGCGAACACTCCTACACAACCTGGGGTGTCTCCATTTGTTGCAGGGACAGGGCGGAATATTCGGGCAAGGAGAAAGGCCACGGTGCCCGTTTTTATTGCCAATGCTACGTCGTGCATTGTTGTGACGGTCCTCGCTCAATTCCCCATTACCCGGACTACAGAATATTCCGTTCCATTTTATGTACCGAGTGATTTCACTTCGATCATCGTGTCCGCAGTTTACAAACAAGCACAAACCACAGCTAACGTGGCACTGGCCGTATTACACTCGCTGTTCAATTCCTTTCAGACTACAAATACAGAAGTTCTGTTCAATATCACCCCTGACTTTACTCAAACTAACTTATGGAAAGTATACCCTAAATCCCGTTAGAATGGTCACGCTCCACGCAGGAAGTTAAAACTCTTGATCACTGCTACACCATACCATTCGCATTCGACAAGGTTCCGCAGCATTCGAGAAGGGTCTCTAGAATTCGGCAAAGTTCCACAAGGTATGCTGCTCTGGGAGGTTAGATGGATCCAAGCAACAAGTAGCTGAATGGATAGAAAATTGACTTCATGGGAGGAAGCAGAGCGTGATGGTGGAAGGTTGTTTTTTGGACTGGAGGCCTATGACCAATGATGTGCCTGAGGGTTCGGAGCTGGGCCCATTGCTGTTTGACATTGATATCATTCGCTTGGATGAGAACGTACTGGCATGATTAGCAAATCTGCAGATGACACAAAATTGGATGGTTTTGTCGATAGTGATGATGATTATCAAATATTTCAGCAGTATCTTCATCAGTTGGCCAAGTGAGCTGAGGAACGATTGTTGGAATTCAATACAGAGAAATGTGAGGTTGCATTTTGAAACGTGCTGGCTTTCCAGAGCCAGCAAATCCTTCCTCAGGTATGATGCCCAAAATTGCTCACAATACTTTAAATGTGGCCTGACCAGCGCCTTATAGATCCTTGGCATTACATCACTGTTCTTCTTTCCTAGCCCTCTTTAAATAAATACTAGCATTGCGTTTGCCATTTAGCAGCGATTCGACTTGCAGAATAACCCTTTGGGAATTCTGCAGAAGTACTCCCAAGTCCCTTTGCACCTCCGATGTCTAGATCCTCTCCCCATTTAGAAAATAGTCTACGCCTTTATTCCTACTTCCAAAAGGCTTGACTCCACACTTTGGAACACAATAGTCCATCTGCCACACCTCTGCCCACTCTCGCAACTTGTCCAAGTCCTTCTTCAGAGTCCCTGCTTTCTCGACACAACCTGCCCCTCCACCTATTTTCGTAGCATCCGCAAACCTGACCCTAAAGACTTTAATTTCCTCATCCAAATCATTAATATATATTGTAAAGAGTAGAGGCCCCAGCAACGACGTCCTGCGGAACTCCGTCAGTTAATGGCAACCGACCAGAAAAAGTCCCCTTTATTGCCACCATTTGCCTTCTGCCATCCAGCCAACCTACAATCCATGCTCGTATCTGCCCTTTGATACCATGGGATCTCATGTTCCTTAGTAGCCTCGCGTGTGGCACCTTATTAAAGGCTTTCTGAAAATCTAGGTAAGCAACATCCACTGACGCTCCTTTCTCTATCCGACTATTTAGTTCTCCAAAGAATTCCAACAGATTCCTCAGGCAAGACCTCCCCTTCACAAAACTGTGATCATTTCGCCCTATTTGATCATGAAATTCGAAGAACTCTAAATTCTAAGAATGCTAAGAATTCAAAGAAAAATGGCGGCACTGTGGAGCAGCGGTAGAGTCGTTGCCTTACAGGGCTTGCAGCGCCAGAGACCCGGGTTCGATCCTGACCAGGGGTGCTGCCTTTACGGAGTTTCCACGTTCTCTCCGTGACCTCGTGGGTTGTCTACGAGATATTCGGTTTCCTCCCACACTCCAAAGACGTACAGGTTAGTAGGTTAATTGGCTTGGGTTTGTATATTTGGTATAAGTGTAAATTGTCCTTTTTGTGTGTTTAATATGGTGTTAGTGTACGGGGATCGCTGGTCGGTGCGGACTCGGTTGGCCGAAGGGCCTGTTTTCGCGCTTTATCTCTAAACTAAACTAAACTAAACTCCGTAACCTCTTCGTTTGTAATGGACTCTAAAATCTTACCAACCACTGAAGTCTGAGTAACCGGCCTGTAGTTCCCATTCTTCCGTTTTGCTCCTTTCTGGTACAGCGTGGTAACATTGGCAATTTTCCAATCGTCTCTAGAACCGCTCTTTACTCGAGCGATTCTTGAAATATCACTATAAACGGCTCCACAATCTCTAAGGCGGTCTTTTTCATGACCCTAGTGTGCAGTCATTCCGGTCCAGGTGACTTATCCACCTTCAACCCTTTCAGCTTCCCAAGCACCTTCTCCATAGTAATAGCCTCTCCACTAACTTCCACTCCCCAACAGATGAGTCTGGTCATCTGTTAAGGCTACTTATGTCAGCTTACCGGTAGAGAATGTCGCACGAGCCACCAATGCAATGTGTCGGTCGACTGGAAGATGTTAAATACCATTTCACCTAACCTCACTAACTACATCCCAGTCGTTCCAGTTTCCTCCAGAATTGCCTTGTCAACTGCATGCCAAGGACGCTAATTTGGGTCTAACTTAAGGAAAACACCAGAGATGATTATTGTCTGCTTATGTCCAGATCCGATGATATTAAGATCGGTGTACACACACTGGACAAGAAGACGAACATCTCCGAACGGATGCCTAAATAAGATGCCCTATTCAACCTATCGGATGCCAGGGGACTAAAGTTCCACCTTGCGCATTTGTCCACCCCTCCCCTCATGTTTGCCCTTACAACGCGACAGAAGTCAATTCTGCTTTTACAAGGGAAAACTCCGCGAAAAAAATTACAAACGTTTGCATAAAATACAAAGAACATACACAGGTATCTATTACAATCGCCGATAGTTAATCCGACTAGTACATTTGACGGAGATAACTAAAACAAGTGGCAGTGCAAAAAAAGCTTTTGGAACTCAAATGGGACTTCTATGTGAACTGTGCTCTCTACTTGCATCACGAAAGTTTGCCAATAGTGTGTAATTGGATATTTGTAATTCCAGGATATGAATAAATTATGGGTGGGAATGGGATGTGTAAACGGAAGAGGAATTGCAGCGACTAGATTTATTTCTCATTCATTTTCCATCGAACGGGGAATCAATAATGATCTTCATTAAACGTGTTCCTTAGTTTATCCTTCTTGAATCGGGACTAAGGTCCCACATAGGAGATTAGTGGGCAAAATTAGAGCACATGGTATTGGGGGTAGGGTACTGACATGGATAGAAAATTGATTGGCAAACAGGAAACAAAGAGTAGGGATTAACGGGTCCCTTTCAGAATGGCAGGCAGTGACTTGTGGGGTGCTGGAACTGCAGCTATTTACAATATACATTGATGACTTAGATGAAGGGATTAAAAGTAACATTAGCAAATTTGCGGATGAAACAAAGCTGGGTGGCAGTGTGAACTGTGAGGAGGATGATATGAGGATGCAGGATGATTTGGACAGGTTGTGTGAGTGGGTAGATGCATGGGAGATGCAGTTTCATGTGGATAAATGTGAGGTTATCTACTGCGAAGGTTGCAAGGTGGACACATAAGGATTAAAATGTTGGGCGGATCCTCACGCCTACCCGGCCGCTCACTGGTCGGGGTCGCCAACCTCGCTTGATTCGACCGTCTCTTCAGACCCAGGTCGTCGAAACTGCCGGGTCAAATAGCTTCCCTGACTTGATACTTCTTGATGCGATTTCTCCCCCAGTTGCATTAAAATCCGTGGTCTTCATAGCGACACCGCTGAATCGTGCGGCCATTTCTCATATACTAACAACACCACGTCCTTTACTCCCCACAGCTGCACGCCGCTTCATACAGCTCCGGGCCCAATACATACATCGCCTCCACGAGCACCTCCCCTAAATGCCCTCCTCGGTGCTGAAATCTGATCCCGAAACCAACCCTATCGGGTTTTCGCCAACCCTTCTGACATCCTCATCTCCAATGACGAACGGTCTGTCCGCAGCACAAAGCATTAACATTGTACCACCAAGGCCATATCTCAACGTGTTCTGATGTTGCGTTGAACTTCTATCGCCTCAAACAGCCTATTTTTCCTTTAACCCCTCTCTCCGCCAGGAGGGATAAGTAGTCTAATGACGTCTACCATTGGGTCTCAAGGTTAAGTTGGCTATAATTTCTCCGACCCTGCTTCTTTCAAGGGCGCCATCTGAGATACCTTCTTTATTCAGTACACCTGTTTCCCCTCTGCTGCCACGCATGGACTCCTCACATGTCAACTCTCTACTGCAGTTCTGTTCTCGCTCCCCATCCCCAGACGGAATAAAGTTAACGTTTCTCTATTCCTTACCCTTTACCTCACCAGCCTCCGCACCAAAGATATTATTGTTCGACATTACCGCAACCCTCAAAGTGCCCCCCCCCCCCTCCCCCCACCTTCCCGTCCCCACCACTTTCGGCTTACCGCACAGACAATGAACTCCACAAATCCTTGGTTCCTTCATCCCTTCACGAACAGATTGCCCCGCCGTCTATACATTCCCCGGTAGTCGCAGAAGATGTAACGCCTATTCCTGCACCGCTCACTGGCCTTCGTGCAGGCAGCCTTCACTGCTCCCTCTGTCCCCTCCCATGTATCCATGCGAGCAAAGGTAGACTAGGTGACTCTTTGTCCGATCACCCGCGCACTGCCTGCCACGGCCGGCTGGACATCTCGCGTGCTCCCCTATTTAACTTTACCTCCCCTATCCTTGCCGGAGCGAAGCTGCACGCGAACAGGAGGAACAGCACCACATATTTCTCTTGGGTAGCTTACAACCCAAAGGTTTGAACAGTGAGGTCTACAATTTGACGTAAAACCCCCTTTCTCTTGTCACCTTCTCCCCCCGGTACGCAACGATTTCCCCGTTGAAGTACCCTCCCAGCCACCGTCCTGTTACACTCCCTTTCGTACACGCATGTCCCATCCAGGAGATCCCATTTTACTTTTACGTCTCCTCTTTTCCGCTATCCCTTCCATGTAAACATTTCTGCCCGGCTTTCCACTTCACTCCTCAACTCCCATTATCTGACACCTTCGTCTCCTTTTCACCTCTATTATTTGTTATTTACACCACTCATCTTTTATCATCACAACGCCCATCAACTATAATATATCGTCTCATTATTGGCCTGGTTTTGTTTTGCACCAAGCCCCTCATTTCTAGCATTGTCTCCATCTAATTTCAATCAACGTGCAGAAGTGTTGTGTCCCGTTTGTGCATTCCATCCATAAATGTTGCTTAGCCGCGGGATTCCTCCAGCAATTAGAGTGTTGCTGAAGATTTCACCACCTGTTTTCTCTTGTGTCTTTGGACAATAGACAATAGACAGTAGACTATAGACAATAGACAATATGTGCAAGAGTAGGCCATTCAGCCCTTCGAGCCAGCATCGCCGTTCAATGAGATCATGGCTGATCATTCATAATCAGTACCCCGTTCCTGCCTTCAGCCTATACCACCTGACTCCGCTATCTTTAAGAGTTCTATCTAGCTCTCTCTTGAAAGCATCCAGAGAATTGGCCTCCACTGCCTTCTGAGGCAGAAAATTCCACAGATTTACAACTCTCTGACTGAAAAAGTTTTCCTCATCTCCGTTCTAAATTGCCTACCCCTTATTCTTAAACTGTGGCCCTTGGACTCAATGGGAACATGTTTCTTGCCTCTAATGTGTCCAACCCCTTAACAATCCTATATGTTTCAATAAGATCCCCTCTCATCCTTCTAAATTCCAGCGTATACAAGCCCAGTCGCCCCAGTCTTTCAACATACGACAGCCCAACCATTCCGGGAATTAACCCCTACGTCCCCAACATGCCTTTACCACCCTATCGACCAGTGACACCACGTTCTGGGAACTATGTGGTTGTAGGTTTCGTCTCTCTGTCTTTTGCACACAACAAAGCAAAGCCGCTTATTTTAACCAACCAAACTAAGAAACCACACATTAGTTTTAGTTATCTGGGTAGCGTTCTTGTGGTTGGAAACCAACTGAGCACCATTTCTGAAACTTGTGTTGATCATACTGTTCACCGCCTTAACAATAATTCACATCTTACGGCCAAATAGAATCAGAAGCAACATCCGGGAAAGGAAAGTGAGGAATGCCAGACGGATCAAGGAATTGATAACTGAAATAAATCAATCATTTTATTATTCGCAGTTTTTGACAATTTCCTTCTGTTATGGATGATCAATTTTGCCTGTTTCATTTCTCTCTGTGTCACCGATCATGAAGTGATGAAATCTGATTACATGGACGCATTCACCATTGCGCAAGAAACTATATTTCGGTTAAAATTTTAAGGATTTGCACAAACACCTCCACTTATGGTACTTCTCAAACCAATTTCAGAGAAGAAATGAAGAAAATAATCAAACGGCCGCTTGTTTTTCTTTGTAGTTTATTTATCGAGCCTCATAGAGCTTTGCAACAATCCCCTGCGTCCCCAACATGTGTGATTTGAATTTACTCAGATTAGTTCCATTCGAAATGACCTGATCGATCTTTTCCATAGTAATTGCAAATCGGATATGGAATCATAAATGGTGGGAGTTATTCAATACGGAAATAAAACATTCGGCCCGGCTCCTCCACACCGCCCACGGTGACTATCTATAATAGTCCTATTGACCTGCAGCTAGCACATACCAATTCAAGTTGGTTCGATGCACGATCGCCCTCAAGTTGGATTTAAACGGTACGGTTGCGCAGCGGTAGAGTTGCTGCTTTACAGCGAATGCAGCGCCGGAGACTCAGTTTCGATCCTGACTACGGGTGCTGCATTGTAAGGAGTTTGTACGTTCTCCCCGTGACCTGCGTGGGTTTTCTCCGAGATCTTCGGTTTCCTCCCACACTCCAAAGACGTACAGGTATGTAGGTTAATTGGCTGGGTAAATGTATAAATTGTCCCTAGTGGGTGTAGGATAGTGTTAATGTACGGGGGTCGCTGGGCGGCACGGACTTGGAGGGCCGAAAAGGCCTGTTTCCGGCTGTATATATATGATATGATATGATATGATATGATAAACATTGGAAGTGTAACCGCATCTAGACGGTATTACGAAATTGTGTTATATTCCTCAGTATCTGAATACGTTTTCAACGCATTGTTCGGTTTGACGAAAGAGCATACGAATCATAAACAAGTGCACTTTTCCTCTACGTTTTGTTCAAAGGAACGCGACATGATTATTTGAAGCGCGAAATACAATTACATTTGCTGAGAAATCCATACTAAATTATTCGGGGCTCGTTGTATCAAAATAGGCGTTACCACTGGCAGCTGGGAAACCGCTCCCTTCTCAGAGCGATCACGTGGATGAATCGATCCAATCGTACTGCCGCTCGTTAAACCCAAGAGTTTTCTCTGATATATAAATAACAGGTAAATGTGAAGGCAGGAGATCTACATGTCTGGTCCATACCAACGGAAAGGTACATTCTAGTTGATAATGGGATTCGCTTCAAAGTTACTAATAGAAAACATTTACAATCTTATTCTTGTAACAATCGGCGTTCCTGGTAAGCCACATTACATTTGTGTTATGGGTATAATTGTATTTGCGTTTATAAACTCTTTTATACTTTGAGATGGATAACTGAAGGCGAAAATAATTAAAAATAATTTTGTCCTCAGAGTAGAAGAATGGTCGTTCCAAGACGATGTACATACTCCTTTCTAATGTCAACAAGTGTAATTATCTATCCTATAGTTGGAAGACTGGACGGGTTCCACGGCTCTGAGGACCCTGAGACCGCCGACGGCGTGTCCGTGTGGCTTCGCCGATTCCGAAGCAGCTTGATGGGTGATTGTAAACCGCAGTATAGCTCATAATTCGTTTGTTATAATTCCGCGGACAGCCAAGCCTTACGTCACCTCGTGAACGCAAAATTTTCAAAGCGGTTTTGTTGCATTCATTTCTATACATTTTACATCGTTAGTCAGAGTGTGATTTATCTGTGGAATTCTTTGCCACAGAAAGCTATGGAGGCCGTCAGTGGATATTTGTAAGGCAGAGATAGATATATTTTTGATTCGTACAGGTATCAGTGGTGATGGGGAGAAGTCAGGAAAATGGGGTTTGGAGGGATACATCGATCAACCATGGCTGAATGGCGGAGTAGACTCGATAGACCGAATGGCCTAATTCCACTCCTATTCCTTATGACCTAATGTATCCGGAACAGTCTTGCTGCCATTCATGATTGCCAACCGATTAATTGATCACTTCGTGACAACAAAAGATTTTGATCACTGTCTAGGTCGGCACACTTCATGGTGAAAGGTGGGAAACGATTTGGCCGTTTCATAGTTGTACATATTTGCAGACCAATACGCTCACAGATGCATATCGTGCAAATTTGAATAAATCGTGAGACTTGTTTCTAATTTCGCCCATTGGAGCCAATACGAATTATACATTAATAATTTACAATGATTCGGGATGGGCTTTTGATCGTGTTGAGCCGAGTGAGCAAGGCACGTTGTACCTAACTCTTCAGATATAATGCGACCCCCGGTCCAACGAAAGCTGGTGACGTAACAGAGAAGCGACTGGCTAAGTTCGTGAATTGATGACGCTAAATGGAAAACAATTCGAAAAATGCGCAGAAACAATCTGTGGCGCAAAAGAGAATGAAGTAGCTTGTTTTCAATAGGAGGAGATAAGAAGTGTTGATGTTTAAAGATCCCTTTGTGTACTTACTTTTGAGCGACCAAAGACAAACCAATGCTAAGACAAATCAAATAAAATATTGGCCTTTATTATGAGAGGAAATACATCTAGGAGAAATTAAGTCTCACCGGAATTCATTTGTTTTTTGTGTCTGCAGATTTGGTCACCCTACTTATTCAGGATGTACTTGCCAGAATACTTATGCACAAAGTTCACTAGACACTTCCAGACACGGCAAGGTTTCCAGATGAGTTCCCAGGATCTGTTAGTTCTAAGAAATCCGGAAGCCGAGAAAACATTCATTGCATTAAGGGGCGCGTTTAAAAGCTTTGATTAGTCAAAATTCTTGAATGCATGGGATAGATTTGGAGATACAGTTGAACGAAGAATTAAAAAATGCCTATTGTGATAGAACAATTATTTACCGACTATTCCTGTAAAGTAGCATACGTTATAATGCATTTTCTTTCTGTTTGTAGCTAATGTGGTGACAATCTCCATCTTATCCTCTGGAAAGTGCGGTCTCTCTCGTTGCATCACCCGATATCTAGTATGGATGGCTGCAGCTAATCTAATGTACTTAATTATCAGCGGAATACTTGATCGGACTAAGGACGCATACTTCCCACACTCTTTTCTCAATTACACTCCCATTTGTAGCCTTATTATCACTCTGATTTATGTTTCCATTGATTGTTCTGTCTGGATAACCGTGGCCTTCACCTTTGATAGATGTGTTGCGATTTGTTACCAATCTTTACGCACAAAATATTGCACTGAAGCAAACGCAATGAGGGTTATAACAGTGTTATGTTTAATATGCGTAGTGGAAAATATACCAGTCTACTTTCTGTTTGAACCGTTAGAAAAAGTTGGTAACGTGCCATGGTTCTGCCATGTGAAATTAAGCTTCTACGTTTTACCTATTTGGGCTGCGTTCTTGTGGTTGGAAACCATCTTAACCCCATTTCTACCATTTATGTTGATTGTTGTGTTCAACGGTATGACGATCAGGCATATTATACTCGCAAACAGTGTCAGAAAAAAAATCAGAGGAAGCCAGAGCGACAAGAAGCAGACTGATCAAGAGATTGAAAACCGAAGGAAATCAATTATTTTACTGCTGGCAATATCTGGCAGTTTCATTCTGTTATGGGCGGTCAATTTTGCCTGTTTCATCTCTCTGTATTTTACAGATAATCAGTTACTGAAGTCAGGGGACAATGGCGCATTCCGCATTGCAGAAAACATTGGCTACAAACTAAGATTTTTGAGTACTTGCACAAACGCATTCATTTATGGTGCCTCGCAAAGAACCTTCAGAGAAGAATTGAAAAATATGATGAAACGTCCTCTTTGTGCTTTCGCCAATATATTTAAATAAATTATATGGATTCCATCCCTGCGTTAAATACGTATCTATTGTGTATCAGATATGCACACACACACACACACACACACACACACACACACACGCACATGCACACACACACAAACACACACACACACACACACACACACACACACACACACACACACACACACACACACACACACACATCATAATGCGCGATTATGAAGCCGCACTCAGCCTCCGCATAGCAAGCAATCTACTCTTTTGTTTCAAATCCAAGAAATATCTGACCAAGGTTATACATAATGAGTTACGGCCCAATTGACCTGAATTAAAATTGTTCGAACGGACAAGTTTACAGAAATTAACTGTAGTGATCTCAATACCTATGACGACAACGTGAGTACTTTTCCATTTGTCAATGTAAACATAGTTTTCGAGTAATTAAATTTAAAAAAAGATTAACCAAACATACATGCAACATTTCTGGAGAGAGACACGCGTTTGTCGTTCCAGGTCGATGAGTTTTCCATTGTTGAAAACAAAAGTTAGAAAGATAAGTTATTTTCGTTTTAATTCAAGTTATGTGACAGTGCTGTGCTACAAGAGTCAGTATTAGGCTCACTATTGTATCATATATAGATTAAAGATTTTCATGTCAATTATTTGAATGACTCCAAAATTGGCATCACAGAAGACAGCATGCGCAGGTACCTAACTTTACAGGGGACCAAGATAAACTGGGAACCTGGGACGATGAATATCGGAAGGAATTTAACTGTCAAATGCAAGAAGTTGCACTTTGTTATTTCAAACCAGGGCTTGGATTTACACAGTAAATGGTCGAGCACTATGGCGTGTCAGAGAACATAGGGATGTGGCATAGCTGGCGCAGGTTCCCCAAAAATGGCAAGTCAGGTAACAGGTTGGTGAAGAGGATCCCTGGCACGCTTATCTTTAGTGGGAAGGATATTAAGTAGAGAAGTTGGCACATTATAAGACAGATATATAAGTCGTTGGCGAGATGACACTGAAGCTGGAAAGGGTACAGAGGAGATTTACGGTGAATTTGCAGGACTAGAGGGTATGAGCTATATGGAAAGGTGGAGTACGCTGGGACCCTATTCCTTGGACCGCACGAGGATGAGGACGGATCTGATAGAGGCGTCTAAACTAATGAGAGGAATAGAATGGGTAGATGCAACGTCTCCTACGTAGCGGGGGTGACTCGAGGACCAGAGGACATGGGTTTAATCGGAATCTGAGTGGTAACCTTTTCACACTAATGGTGGTGGCGGTATGGAACAACCCGCACGGGAAGGTAGTTGAGGCAGGGGCTATCCCAACGTTTACGAAACTGTTCAACATGTGCATGGATAGGACAGGTTTGGAGGCATATGGGCCAAACGAGAGCAGGTGGGACTGGTGTAGCTAGGACATGTTAGCGGTCTCGGAATGTTAGCCCGAATGACCTGCTTCCACGATGTAGCACTCTATGACTCCATGAATCCGGGTAAGGTGTGCAGTTCCGATCGCACAGCTACAGGAAGGATGTCATTAAGTTGGATATGGCGTTAAAGAGATTCACTGTGATGTTACCTGGGATTTGCAGGGAGAGGTTCGATACGCAAGGAGTTTCCCCTGCGAATGCAGGAATCTTCGAGCTCGCCTTAACGACTTGGACAAGTTCAGCAGTGTATGGATAGTGTAAACGCTGATTGGTATTTTCCCAAAAGAGGATTCCAAACATAGAAGGCATATGTCTGAGATGAGAGGGGTGAGATTTAAAATGGACATCAGCGAGAAAGATTTCATGCTGAGCGTTGGCTGTATCTGGAAAGAGCCACCAGGGGGAAACAAAATAAATGAATACATTTACGAATTAAAACAAACATTTTGGATAGATATATGAATAGAAATGATTTGGAGGGATATAGGGGAGATGTAGGCGAATGGGACCGGCCCAGTATGCCAACTTTCTCGGTATGGACATAGTGGGTCGATTGGTTCTGTTTCCGTGCTTTACAGCTCCTTAGCAATGATCTGACCCAAATGTCATCAGCAATCAGAATAAAAGCTGCAATATAACACGGAGATTGCCTTAACATTCCTTCAAAATTTACATCGGAATGCAAGGTCCAGGCCTGAAGCATTTGCTATCCCTTTACCTGCACAAATTCTGCTTCATTCACTGAGTGATTTCATGCCTCTATGTCCAGCATATGTTACCTCCCTTGTCGCTGTTTTCGAGAATCTTCGTCTAAATATTCAAGAATGAACAAAATTATTTGCCCGTACTCATCCTTTAGCGATCGGCGGTAGCAACAAACCACTAAGCAAATGATTCCAGGAGACAAACGATTACACTCTCACGATTCCGATGTTGTTAGCTACATTGATGCTGTACATTGGAAATATAGTTAAAAAGCATTGCCAGTGGAGGACGAAAGTTTAATTTTTGTGGGGAGATCTTCAAAAGCATTGAAAGGACAAGGCAGGGCGGTCATTTGTTTGGAGGGAGATCACCGGTACCTTTCGATATTTAGGCCTACAATTGCAGAGGGAGTCCGGTGAACTCATACATATATCAATCAAAGTATGTATAGAAACATAGAAACATAGAAAATAGGTGCAGGAGGAGGCCATTCGGCCCTTCGAGCCAGCACCGCCATTTACTGTGATCATGGCTGATCATCTACAATCAGTAACCTGTCCCTGCCTTCTCCCCATATCCCTTGATTCCGCTAGCCCCTTGAGCTCTATCTAACTCTCTTTTAAATTCATCCAGTGATTGGGCTCCACTGCCTTCTGAGGCAGAGAACTCCACAAATTCACAACTCTGGCTGAAAAAGTTTCTTCTCACCTCAGTTTTAAATGGCCTCCCCTTTATTCTTGGACTGTGCCCCTTGGTTCTGTACTCCCCCCACATTGCGAACATTTGTCCTGCTTCTAGGCTGTCTAGTTTTTTAATAATTTTAATCGTCTCAAAAGAGCCCTTCTCATCCTTCTAAACACCAATGAATAGAAGCAATATGTGCCATCAATATGCTCAGTAGTAGTGATGTCATCCAATACATGGACAAGACGCTTGTGATTGCTGCCTCTAGGTATCTACTGTAATGTGGCCTTGAGCCTGACAACTATAGCTAACAACAGCGGAATTGTGAAATTTTAATGAATTGCCACCTGAAATCATTTGCTGAGAGGGTTGACTATCGACAGTAATTGGCCTCAATCTCCTTGAGGCCTTTTCCAAAAACGGCATAGTTTTTGCGAGTTTTTACAGATAACTGTGGCGCCAAAAAATCTATCGACTCGTATTCATCGGTAATACACACAAATGAATGGGTGGCTTTAAGGGGGAGACAAAAGAAGCTTCAGATGCTGGAATCATACGCAAAGCTTAGTTTACTTTACTTTTTAGATACAGCGCGCAAACAGGCCCTTCGGCCCGCCGAGTTCGAGATCAGCGATCCCCGCATATTAACACTATCCTACACACCACGGCCAATTTATATTTATACAACGCCAATTAACCAACAAACCTGCACGTCTTTGGAGTGTGGGAGGAAACCGAAGATCTCGGAAAAATCCCACGCGGTCACGGGGAGAACGTGCAAACTCCGTACAGACATCACCTGTAATCAGAATAGAACCAGAGTCTCTGGGGATGCAAGGCAGCAACTCTACCGCTGCGCCACCGTGCCGCCAAAGTGTCGCAGAGCCAAAGGAACGAAGCGGTCCTGGAAGCTTATGTGGAGCGAATGGGCAGATAATGTTTCGGTTATGGATATTTTTCAGTTTGATAATATACTTGAGAACAAGTTCTGGAATGAACATCTGATTCGAGCCGGTTTCGTGTCTCTCCACCGAACGTGTAGCCATCTTGCCGTGAATCTGGCCACTGTTTGTCGCCGGACGGGTACTAAGCGAAAATCTTCGCTTTACTCCTATTCAGAGCAAGCAAAGTATTAAAACACCTACCGGTGGCCTTTTCTTCAAAATTCCTAAAAAACATTCGGATCTATATATTTCTTCGGTGACATTTTCGATACGAAAGAGCACCTGGCGGAAGAAACTCACTGCTTTCTCTTTCTGCTGCCTTTTTCTGTTATTTACAATTAAATGCTATGCAGCCATTAGAGGTGACTCACAGAGGATGGAAGTCACTGGTCATCAATTGCATTGATATGAACCACTTTAGATTGCAATTGCGTTAAACACCAAGGCACTGTGTAATTACAGGAAACAGTAAATTCATTTTTAATAAGATCCTTGGCATCTGAATTGGCGGATATTCATTCATCAGGATATTTTAAGAGTGTTATAACTGATGTTGTAAGTTGCGACTTCTTAGTGAGGGAAAATACATGAAATTATACACCAGGCTCCGACCATACATTTATGTACACGATTGAGACGCGAGATGAAATTGGAACTCCATAAGTGTGGATGGTTGGTATATCGTACATGGGGGAAGCGTTTGAGTTGGGCGGAGGCTGGGAAATGATTGACTGTAATCGATGGATCCACATGGCGAAGGTAATTTACAGATGAGACCAAACTGGAAGGTGAGGTATGAACAGATTTAGGTCAGTGATACCTGGAACTAGATGGAGAAAGCCGTATTGGGTAGATTGGACCAGGCGTGGTGGTGCAGGTGGTAGTTGATAGGCGCACATTGAATCCCGTGAAATTGAAGCAGGTGGAAAATGGTCAAGCAGTGGCTAGTCGTCGATTGTAAAGTCAGTTGGGGAGGTGTGGAGCTGTGAATCGGTGTGGAGATTAGGTGGCTGGGAGAAGAATATAAGAGGGACGGGCAAGTGTGTGAGGCCAGTCGGCGATTGTGAAGTCAGTTGGGGAGGTGTGGAGATGTGAATCGGTGTGGAGATTAGTTGGTTGGGAGAAGAATATAAGAGGGACGGGCAAGTGTGTGAGGCCAGTCTAACCGGGAACGTTGATTACATCAAAATAGCAAATTCAGTGTTCATACTGTTGGGTTGAATATGAGATATTCATCTTCCACGTTACGCCGGATGATGCACATCACTGGAGGTCGGGCAGGTTAGTATGGGGGATGGAACGAAAGTTAAAATTACACGGAAATGGGAGCTCGAGTTGGCACAGAGCGGGTGTACCCAGCAATAAGGGAACCTCCTCTATGTATTGTTTCAAAAATGCAGATGGGGTCATATGTCGAACAACGAATGCAGCAGATGGAACTCATGCAGGTTAACAACTTTCTCAACTCGAAGTTACATCCGACTTTTGCCATGTTCCACTAAAAAATAATTCACCCCCTACATATTTATTAAAACAATATAAAATGGTTAATTGTTGACGATTCATGTGATTCCCACTACATTCGTTCACTATCTGCTATTTGATGTATTGATTTGTGCTGTATATCTGTCAAATTTTCAGATTGCAGCACAGTCTTCAAAAATCATATTATTGTTATATCGCACTTCCAGCTGCAGATGTTGTTTCTTATTGAATCATGACAGAATTTATTTTTTTCAATGCAGAATGAAAACTTGGTGCAACAAACAAGGGCACCGCGCGTTCAAGATGAATGACATTGAATGCATCTAAAATGCCTTAAAAACATATAACTTTTATGGGGGCTGACTCATTTGTCAGTTGTTGACGAATGTAAATGATGAAATATCTGTTTACAGCTTACCAACTTAACCGTGATGAGAGGTATATGGAAAAAACGGTCCAATTAATGAAGCTATTATTGATGCTCATTCAACACATTACTCTTTTTAAAAAAAGTTTGAACACATGTCATTATCAATGTAACCTATTGTGCGAGTGTCGTGCCTGCACTGGAATGAGTCATCGTGCTGATGAAGTTTTAAGTTTTTCGTATGTCCTAGTTATAATTCCCACTTTAGTTATGCCACTACAGCAGCAATAAACATCCCTTTCCGCTACAGCAATAATAGGCAATAGACAACAGACAATAGGTGCAGGAGTAGGCCATTTGGCCCTTCGAGCCAGCACCGCCATTCAATGTGATCATGGCTGAACATTCTCAATCAGTACCCGGTTCCTGCCTTCTCCCCATACCACCTGACTCCGCTATCCTTAAGAGCTCTATCCAGCTCTCTCTTGAATGCATTCAGAGAATTGGCCTCCACTGCCTTCTGAGGCAGAGAATTCCACAGATTCACAACTCTCTGGCTGAAAAAGCGTTTCCTCATCTCCGTTCTAAATGGCCTACCCCTTATTCTTAAACTGTGGCCTGCTTGAACAGAGCAGGGTTGTGCCCTTCTACCAAATGGGCTACATGAAAATGCAGTGCTTCGTCCTCTTTTACCTTTAATTCCATGGACTATCGTCTGCTCAGCGTCGTTGCAGATTTGGGAGGTGAGTTTCCCGTGACTGGCAATGTTTGCAGCACAAAATCAAAGAATCCTATCAATTCCAGCTTTAAACCCTATGGTAGGAGCGCAAAGACCTTCCCACGGGTGCTCACTATTTCAACCTGGACCTCTGCCAGTCCCGCGGCCGTTTTCATGCGGACACGTGCATTGCCACCTGGACATAGGGGCCTCTTTCGACTGATACCGTAAGGGCAAGTAGAGAACATATTTAACCAACGTCTTCGTGATTGATGGCTATGCTTGGTAGACACGGATTGATCCGCGGATCGACAGTGAAAAACATCCTGGTGGCACTGAGGCGTACTTCTGAGTTAATGAACTATGATTTATTGGTCAGGGGAATAGCTGATTTTAGTCTATTTTGGACGGATATCTCTCCACGTTGAGAAATTGTAATGTGAAGCGCAAGGCATGGAAAATATGGACTCTGGAATATGTAAAGAAACAGGAATATTTACCTTCCATAGTAATTAAGTTTATTTATAAACTAATCTCGAATTTTGTTGAACACGTTGAAGAACATATCGCTAGTTTCTCATACGTTATTTGATTTGGTGTCAACACCAAACAATGTTTATCATGTCGCTGAAAAAAGAATGAGAATTGCACAACGATTTAAATATTGAGGATCTATTGACACACGGAAAGGGAGGAACGGAAACGGAGAGGACTAGTGTCGGTCAAGGAGTCGCTTCATAGCATCAGGATATCAGAAACAAAGAGCATAACATTACCGAATGGAAACGCTGTCTCTACCAGGATGCCATGTATTAACCAGAATTTCCTGGGACAGTACCCAATATTATTGAGATAAGGGGCTAAGGGGCGAGAAAAGATATATCCTATCCGACCGATGGAGAAGAGACAGAAATTGAGTAGAGTTACGTCTTTACTCTTATTTTAGTTATGTATCTGCATTGCAATCGCTCCAGATAATATGGAGTCTGAGTGAAGAAGTGTTTCGACCCGAAGCGTCACCACGTTCTCCTAGAATGCTTCCTGATCCGCTGATCCTTTTGTGTATCAACCACCAACTGCAGTTCTTCCTTTCTAGATGACAAAACAATAACAATAATATCAGGTAATATAGATTCGGGTCGTTAACTTATTGACATTATTGCATAACTTGAAAACTGCGGCTCCTCGAAGTTGAAAACGGAAACCGAATGGAGCCGGCGCACTGCTGTCGGTGCTTTTTCAGTCCACTCTTCCGGCAGAAAGGACGACTAACTGTAACGTGGGACGATAATGCGCTGAAAACAGAGAATGACCACACTTTGAAACAGACCTTCAAGTCTACTCAAAGCAACCAATATGGTATTCTGACGATATCCATATCAGTGGATGTACTATGTATTTCAGTGCTATGCTGACAATGTAAAGGCAATCCGGGGTAGTAAAATACGTTTACATTACTTTGAATGACTTAATATACTTTAAATAATGAATTTAGGTTGATGCTGGAATACTTATGTATGTAATTTCTAAAATGTACTTGAACACTTTTTGTACATGTCAGGGATCTCGAGACGGTGTTACAACTACCGTAAACTACTAAGGTGTTACAGCGTTCGGGCTAGCGAAAGGAATCGGCCTCGACGCCGTTCAGACCTAATTAACAACGTATTGTCTCGAACATAAGGTGGGGATACTGATTCAAAACAATCTCCTGGAGGAATTCAGCGTTTTGTGAAGCATTGACGGGGGGAAATGGATAGTCGCCCTATTGGGTCGAGACACTTTTCCACTGCAGAGGAAGAGAAACTTCGACAGACAGTACCTCGGCCGCTGATTTCCTCAAGCAGATTTTTTTTAAAAAATCATGATTGCCGCACCTTCAGTCGCTTGTATGCTTCTGATTATATGATTTCACTGTGAGAGATCGGTTTATATTGTTGTACAAAATAATTAGCCTGTATATGCGTCCATTGCTAAAATGCGGAGAATCCCGTGAAGTAATTGCCAAACAGTGTAACTATGTGTGTTGTGATTAACCCTGATTGCGACAGTTCGTGGAATTTGTCGTTTTTGTTCATTCAAAAGACCTGATTGAAGTATAAAGAGGCATAACCAAATTAATGCGGCATGGGGACACACTATTTCGCCTGTGGAGTCCCGTTTATGCATTTTTATTTCTGTTTTGCAGCAAATGTGGTGGCAATCACCATTCTGTCTTCTGGAAGGTGTGGTCTCTCCAAATGCATCATCCAATATCTGGTATCAATGGCCGCAGCGGACCTCACGGTCTTGCTAATTAACGTAATGGTGAATGAACTGAAAGAGTCATATTTTCCTTATTCGATTCTCAATTACACACCAATTTGCACTTCGATTGTTCTACTAATATATATTGCGCTTGATTGTTCTGTCTGGCTAACTGTCGCTTTTACGTTTGACCGATTTGTTGCTATTTGTTGTCAATCGTTACGGACTGGATATTGTACTCGTAAGTTTGCATCGAAGGTTATAACAGTGGTCTTTTTATTAAGCACTTTGGAAAATATTCCAAACTTCTTCATATTCGAACCTCGGGAAATAATTAATCAGAAGCCATGGTCCTGTTATGTGAAATCAAGCTTTTACACTTCACCTTTTTTGGATTGTTTTTTTTTATGGGTTGAAACAGCTTTAACCCCATTTGCACCGTCTGTGTTGATTATTTTACTTAATTCATTGACCATAAAGAATATCATACAGGCCAACAGAGTCAGGAGCAAACTTCGAGCGAACAACAAAGAGAGTGGCCAGAATGACCAAGAGGCAGACAACAGGAGGAAATCAATTGTTTTACTGGTTGCAATATCCGCGAATTTTATTGTCTTATGGATGGTACACCTTGAGTGCTTCATCTGTGTGCAGTTCACAGATACGGAGTTCTGGGCATCAGATTCCACTGATGCCTTCACCATAGCGGGAAAATGTGGCTATATGCTGAGGTGTTTAAGTACATGCACAAACACCTTTATTTATGCCGTATCTCAGAAAAACTTCAGAGAGGAATTTAAGAATCTGTTTAAACGTCCGTGTTTTATCATTGGCAATTTATTCAAGCGTTGAATGTTGGCTGAGCATTAAACAAACATTTCCAAAACAAACCATGAAATTAGATTATTTAACGCATATAATTCTGGAAAATTACAGGGACGTTATGGCGTGATGTCCCTAATTATAACATTTACCCTAACATCTTGGAAACTATTATTGCCATTTATCAAATAAACAGCGAGATAAAGCTATTTATTTTCGTATTGGGGAAAGGGTAACGGAAGCAAATATAGATTTGGTTCGTCCGACTGAAGTAAAGTCAACACCAGTCTCGGAAAATGCTGATAAACATGATATTTAGGCCCGTTTTATAAAGTGAACAAACCTTCAGTTCAAAGTGTTCATCGAGGTCAAAGAATTGTTCAAATCAATATGACATATTTGTCGAAAAGCGGGAAGGGATACATATATTTTGTTTATGAAAGTCGATCCTCTGACTGACAACAAAAATGAATGAACAGGCAAAAATAATATATTCCTTCATTCGTCCCACACCGGGGAAAAGGTGTTATTTTCAGCTGATGATGAGCGATAAAGCCCTATTAGTCGTAGACGTTTTGGCTGGAAGGGAAATAAAAATGTTAATTAGAAAATCGAAGGTACAGATAAAATCAATGCAAGCATGCGAGTTGAGAAAAAATGCGATTGATGGCGATATTACGCTGGTGTTGGCTAAACGTATGTTAAATGTAAAGCTGAAGGCGTTGTCGGTGAGGTAAGAAGCAATTAAATGTGCACAATTGAGTGAACAATTGAGAGGCGCTTGTGGAGGCGAAACCATGGTGATGGAAATGTGAATTAATCTGGAAAGTAATTCAGTTGACTGTTTGATAAGTAAAGACTCAAAGTGCTGGAATAACTCAGCAGGCCCGATAGCATCTCTGGAGAACATGGATATTTTAGCCATATAGCCGTTTCCATGTTAACTTATCCATGTTGGCAAGAGATATTATATGAGCCGTTGTGTTTCTATTGCACTTTATGTCTTTGTTCGTAAACCAGGCAAATGCAGTTCCTTGTTTCTGAGTGATTCGCAAGAACGGATATGGCGAACCATCGAATTGAGAGAATGAGGATAAATATTTGCTGCAAGTTGGGAAGAGATACAATGCAGAAAGCTATTGGATCAGCGTACTTACAATGTATCATTTGAGATAGATCTGGTGAGGTGAATGTAGGGAGACAAGTACCCGATCTGAATGCATGATTCCCATGTTTCATCATTATATTCAGATCCGACAATATCTCGTCTATTCAGATGCCTGTGTAAACCTCTATTAAACGTAACGATTGCATCTGATTTCATAATTTTCTCTGGCAGTAAGTTACAGATTCCAAACGCAGTTTGTAATGAAATAACCGTTCCGCTGGATTTCACGTTTAAAATTTCATTAAAACTGAATATTTAGACCATCGACGTTATTAGGTTTCATATAATTTTAGTTACCCCCGTTAAATCATCCCATAACTTCCGTCGCTCCAGGGAAAACAGAGCATGTCATATCTGTTTGCATAAATAAATTCTTCCAATCCTGGTCAATGTCCCCTGCCCTCCTCCTAGTGCAACCATAATTAGCAACGCTACTGCAGAATAGACATGTAAACGATCACGTAATTGCGGTCTAATTTGCGCTTTCTACAGTCGCAAAATGATTTCCCAGCTCTTACATTTCTCGGCGTGTCAGGGCGTTGAACATGTCATTGACATTCCACAATAACATATAAACCCATGATCCTATTTTCAGGAATTGTGGGCATGATGCCCAGGGTCTCTCTGTGTATAGACATCCGTTTACGACGGAGTGCTTACCCCAGATATCCCACATCTATTTCACCTCCCAAAGTGTCTCAAGCTAGATTGTTGAGGATAAATGTAATCTGCCAACACTTCGCCCAACTTTTCATCTGTTCAATATCCAGATCCAGATAAACAATCATCCTCGCTCTCCATAACATAGCCAAATTTCCGTCAAGCTCAAACGTATTAATCAATGGTCTGGAATCACATTGAAGGTGTTCTCTACGTCAGCAGCATCGTGGTTCCCATCAGTTATCCCGCCAGTAGCATACAGTTTACATACAAGCAATTAGAACATCAAACACTCCTCGTCATCCTTTCCGTCCTGTCTCCAATCTTTTCAAACAGGCGGGCATGTGGGACTTTGACAGATGTCTTACTTATTTATGCTCTCAGAGGCAACATCAAAAGGCTCTGCCTTTTTTAATCTTCTTTTTTGACTCCTCAAAATCAGGGAACATAGAGCCACGGAGTTTCCCCCTGAGAAAACCACACTGACGACAGCCAATCAACCGGAACCTTCCCAATATGTCATATTCTATAGAATTATCTCTCATATTTTTTTTCATAAATCTCTGTGATTTGTCGTTACCTGCTTTATCTTTGTTGTCGTTCGCAACTGAACCAAGAACATTTTCTATCCTCCGCTCCCATAACCTCATTCGACCGTATCAATAATTTTGGTTTATCAGTCCTGATGCATTCCATGACGTCGAAAAGCTACCTTCCTGATACCGGCATGCTAACACCATATCCCTTCTTGGCCAAAAACTTCACAATCCTGCTCCTTGGTAAATATAGCTGAGAACTATATTTGAGACTGACTGAATTGATTCAAGGACGTAGTGTAGAAACAGGCTCAACGAGACCGCGCCGACCATCGATATCCTGTCCACACCGACCCGATGTTATCACTCTTTCTACACACTAGGGGCTTTTACAGAGATAATTTAACCTCCCAACGCGCACGTCTTTGGGGTGTGGGGGGAAACGAGGACATGCGGAGGAAACCCACGTGGTCACAGGAGAGAACGTGCAAACACCAAACAGAAAGGATCCGACGTCAGTATCGAACTCCGTCTCTGGTACCGTAAGCAATAGCACAACCCATTGAACCGCTGCCATGATCCGATCAAACTCGGATCCATTGGCTGCACAAATTGAGCAACACCAAGGTCTTGCACACATCTATCCTTTCTCGAACATCGCAATTACTCGTCCTACAGATAAGAATATCTTTGCATTCTCCCTACTCTATGGCCATGGCCCTCTTTGCACACCTAATTACTATCTTAAAATAGGTACGGCCCATGTTTTCCCCAAAAGATGTTAATGATTCTAGATTCGTATTTTTGCCATTTTCTTCCAAAACATTCTATTCTATCGAATTCAGCATTCCCACTGATTTGGACCGAAAATTCCCATATCACTACTTCCATAGCTATGCTGAAATTGACACCAATGTGCCCAATATTGTCTGAGTTCCCACAGCGACAATTCAATCATCTGCTACCTTTAGTATCCTATGATACGGTCGAGCACTGCTCCATTTCCGGTAGTGCTATCCACATCATGTTCCAAAGAAACTCTGTTGGACTCACCGATCAACTTCCGCCCCATCATTCTTCCTTGCACTCAGCAAATGACCATCAATATTGGGAATGAGACCCTTCTCCTCGCCCCCATGAATCTGCAACGGGCAGATTAGTCTCACAACTTTCTGCGTTTTACCTTCATATCTGTACTGTAATTGAAGCTAGCTATTGAGACGACATCTGTATAACCCCTGCTAAATGACCCCCACCCCGCCTAGCCCTGTGCATCCAAAATGGATCAATAGATGACGTCGAGAGGATATGCTCTACAACTGAAATAGTGCGATGTAAATTCTTCACGCGAAGGTTTGAATAACTATATGTTTCTTTTTGAAGATATATATATATCTATATCGATATATAGATATCTATATATATATATAGCAAATGAAGTTCTTCGTATTTTGCAAAACATACTTGGCTAATAAAATAATATTGTCATTGTGATTGTGATTGATCGTGAGATGTAACCAACACCGAAAATATCAGTATTTATTTCAAGAGGACTAGAATACACATATAGGGATGTAATACTGAGGCTCTATAAGGCGCTGGACAGGCCGCATTGTGAGTGTGGTGAGCAATCTTTTGGGCCCATGTCTGAAGGAGGTTATCTGGCTCTGGAGAGGGTTTAGAGAAGGTTTTCGAGAATTACCCCAGGAATGAGTGGGTTAAAATACGATGAGCGTTTGACGGCACTTGGCTTCTACTCACTGGAGTTTAGAAGGAAGAGGGAGGATCTCATGGAAAGTTACCGAATAGCGAAATGCCTGGATAGTGGATATGTAAAGGACGTTTCGACTCGTGGAAAGCCTAGGACCAGAGGTAATGGCCTCAGAATTCAAGGACGTTCCTTTGTGAAGGGGGTGGAATTTCCTTAACCACAGGATGCTTAATCTGCCGAATTCATTACCACGGAATGCTGTGGAGGCCAAGACAATGGATGTTTTTTTAAGGCAGAGATAGACAGATTCTTGATTAGTAGGGGCGTCAGGCGCTTTTGGGAGAAGACAGGAGAATGGGGTTAGGATGGAGGCATAGATCAGCCATGATTGAATGGCTGAGTGGAATGATGGACAGAATGGCCTAATTCTGCTCCTATCATTTCTAAACTCAAGCGCTTGTAAGAATAGATGAGGCGAAGGAGGTTTACTGAAGAGGATCAATTTAGACGACTATTGGAGAAACAAAGAGCAAGATGTGTATAAGTGGACGGCCCTGGTGCAAATGCACCATTGAGACAAGGATATTCTACAGTTTCAAGGAGTAGATTGCAGAAATGATTCACGGGTGTAAGAGTATGGGACGAGGATAAGAAATAAGGAAGAAGTCACAGTGTCAAGCACAAACAAATTTATATTTTTCCACATGTAATGACTGGAACACTTGCGCTATAATAATATCCTGTTTGTAGATCTCGGGCAATGGAGGGAGTCTGGACGTGATTGCTCGGAGGATGGTGAGTTGAATGCCGGTGCAGTAAGTCCCAGCGGAAATGTAACGGTGCATGGTGTATCAGGAGAACATGCAACAAAGTGCCAAAGAACTAGTTCTTTAATGTTGCACACAAACGTTTATATAAAGCATGCACTTTTGCACTCAAGTGTCTCCTGTATAGTGGGCTGTAGTGATACGGTCTCGGGACGTGTAGTGGAAAGAGCTTAATTTAACCCTTGTTTTTGTTCTCATCGCACTGAAGGTGGATGTCTTCCAATTCCTCAGTGAAAACGAAGACCGATACAAGCTGCTACTGGTTTCAAATCAACTCACATCTTCGCTTCCGATTTATGTTTTCTAAAATGATTATCCTGAAATATTCATCAAGAAAAGAAGCAATACGCCGCCCCTCCCCGAATATCTACTATTATTGTGGGCGGATTGCAATCGGCAATGACAAAAATTGCAAGCGAAATTATTAGGGTAGCTGGAAAATACAATCTCACGTCACCGTTGCTGGAAGCTGTGGGAAGGTGGCCCTTCACAATCCAAAATAATTGTGTCGCAAATTTCTGCAGAAAACAGGATCATTGGCGGGGAAACGCCAGCACTTGTGTCCGAGTACTTGTAACAGTCTTCATGGTTAAACTACATCATGTGATCATTTTTGGTGACTGTGGACGATGTGGACCACTGCTGATTAGTGTCGAATAAATTAATTGTTTGACACTAAGGCTTGGAGATGGCGGTTGCTGAGGGAGCCTGACAATCTCTTAAATGTCACTTAAGAACCACTCTTCCTGAGGCCGCATGAAGATGCAGACAGTTCTGGATATAGTCCAATTCATCGCACATGACTAGAGTACCCACCATGTAATCCTTTTATACTTCACCCTGCCTCGGTAAGGCTGCCAACATTATTAATGACCTTTTTCACCCCGACTGCCTCTCTTCCGAACTGTACTCTCCGGCAGATACAAAAGCTTGGAATTACTTACCAGCAGAATCAGGAACAGATTTCTCCCCGCTGTCATCAGACTACCCAGCCGCGATCATCGACCTAAGCGCATTGCGGACTTTGGACACTTGTCCTGCAAATGTAACACGAAAATGCTGTCACATAATAATGTGCACTCTGATATGTTGCTCCTTGCTCTATCCGTTGTTCTTGTGTAAGACTTGATTGTGTTCATGAGCAGTAAGATTTGATATGGCTGTATCTCACTGTATCATATCATATCATATATATACAGCCGGAAACAAGCCTTTTCGGCCCTCCAAGTCCGTGCCGACCAGCGATCCTCGTACATTAACACTATCCTACACCCACTAGGGACAATTTTTACATTTACCCAGCCAATTAACCTACATACCTGTACGTCTTTGGACACGTGAGAATATAAAAACCTGTGCCATTTCTATCTTTTTCCACCGTCTCCTCCCATTCACCAACACATACAAAAAATAACTGCGCAGCAGTTCATCCTGAAAACAAGAACGTGAAAATTGAAGACGTGACTGATAATAAAATTAATCACTTTGACGTTAAATGGGTTGAAATGTTAGTCATCTTGGACTTATTTATCGCTGAACAGTGAAGCGATCCCTCTCCCAGCAATTGCGTTCAAGATCGTGACAGACTACATTGACTAAACATCAATATTTATTGAGACGTCCGATTACCTGATTTGGAAGAAAAAAATCTCTATTGCAGTAACGTACCCTTCATGTATTATTGTGGGGAAAAAAGGTCAGCATTGAGCTGCGTTGCGGCAAAAAAATATATCAGATTTTGTAGAACAGCATGTATCTGAATATTTTACTAGAAATGCCGCAGGATTTTCTTACAGACGTTAACTATTAACGTAGAAGTGTATTAAAATCGAAATGATTGTTCTGCATGGAAGTTATTTCTAAAATAAGTATCATTCAAAAAATATTAACAAACGCTCGCAAAGGATGTTTATCGGGATGGATATTAAATTCTGCAATATAATGTTTTCAGCAAGAAACCAAGGAAAACGTATGCTCACGATGGACATTCGCTTTATTTAGTAACAATAATCCGCCCATCATGATGTTATATCTATCACTAGACCAAGTGGACCCGATGGGTCCAAACCTCTCCTGCATTGGTGCAGTACCCCCACCTACCCTTCACCCTCCCCCACTCCTTCCCCATCCCCTTCACCCCTTCCCCATCCCTCCCCCTCCCTCCCCTCCCCATCACCTCCCCCCAACCCCCCTTCCCCCAACCCCCGCTCCTCATCCACTTCATCTCTCTCCCCTCCCTCCCCTCTCCCTCTCTCCCTCCCTCCCCGCCTCTCTACCCCTCCCCCTCACCCCCTCCTACGCTGCATCCCGCTCCCCTCGGCCCAACCGTGGAGCCGGTGCCAGGCGGTGATGGCCCCCCGTGGCCGTGTGTCAGCAAGGGGGAGAGGGGAAAAACAGTGACGTCGGCTCCGTTTCTCCTGCGGGGCCGAGACGTCTCCTGCAGCTCGGCTGCAATCTGCGGCGGGGAACGGTGTCGACAGCATGCACCCGTTGCCAGGCAGGGCGCGTCTCCCGGGGCCGTGGGTGGGCGAGAGTGGACAGGGAAAAGGCACTGACTTCAGCCCCAGTTCTCCTGCTGCGGTCGGCGGGGACAGCCATCTTGTTGGACCCTCTGCCACAGCCTCTGTGGCGCGCTGCAGCGT
Source organism: Rhinoraja longicauda (assembly GCF_053455715.1). NCBI lineage: Eukaryota > Metazoa > Chordata > Chondrichthyes > Rajiformes > Arhynchobatidae > Rhinoraja > Rhinoraja longicauda. The sequence goes on from NC_135971.1 coordinate 31,416,298, forward strand.
GGGAGGTAGGTCAAGCGCGGGGCACACCGGGACGGGCGCCGGTCCTCCCGCTGGTCTTCCGGGGGGGGGGGGGGATTTATTAAAGTTTATAAGGTAAATTGTTTTTAAAGAGTAACAAAAGTGGCTTTATTCACACCACAGAGGAATGGTGAGGTGGGTGGGCCTAAAATTGTGGCGCTATCGAGAAGGCAGGAACGGGGTACTGTTTGAGAATGATCAGCCATGATCACATTGAATAGTGCTGGCTCCGTGCCGAATGGCCTACTCCTGCACCTATTGTCTACTGTCTACTGTCTATTGCCTACCGTTTCGGCAATGTATAGGGCATGGTACACATAAACACAAACAAACCGAGAGGTTTTGTAGTATATAGATATCAAACGTCCTCTCACCTACAATTCCTCTGTGCCCCGTAATTTTGGACTCTTGTGCCTTCACCGCCCCCCCTCCCCAGACGCAAAAACGAGGTCTACTGGTCCATAACTCTCACCCAACCAGCCGTGTCCAACACATTATTCTCGGACATATCTATCGCCTCCAACTGTCACATTTTCTCATTTAACCAATTTTCCGTCTTCTCCAGATACCGCTCAATTCATCCCTTACACCCTTTCGTGGGCCACAGCAGGCCTTCCAGGTGAGGCAGGGGTACACGTGCACATCGACTAACTTCGTCTACTGCATTATTCCCGATGTGCCCTATTGTACATTGCCGAGACCAAGTGTAGACGAGGCGACCATTTCACCACATGCTTGTGCTCGGTTTGCCAAGGTCTGCTGGCTATCCCGGTTGCTAACCATTTTGACGTCCCTTTCCATTCCTACACTGACGATTCTGTCGTAAGCCTCTACCGCTGTAAAATGAAGGAACAACACTTCATATTCCATTTGGGTAGCTTACAACCTAACGTTATGCACTTTGAATTCTCCAACATTAGGTAATAAACCTACAAACACCCCTCCTCTCCCGCGCCCATTGTTATGCCGCGGCTAATCGCTGACCCTTTTTACCTTCCAACCCATTTTCGCCCTACCCACCATCCCCCTCCGCAACCAACTGTATTATTTCCCGTATCTACACAACTCACAGCACTTCACTCTTTATTTCACACCACCTATCTTTTTAATAACCTATATAACAATATATCCCAGGCGTTTATGTAAACAAGACAAACGCTAATATGTTACGGAATGGACATTCAGGCGTATGCTAATTACACCTTTAATTCATCTAAATGTGCACATGTTTTATGAGTTTATCAAATCGTGCGATCTACTGGAATAAATTACAAAGAAAAACAAGTGGCCTTCTAAAAATTGTCTTCAGTTCTTCTCTGAATTTGCTTTGGGAGGCAGCATAAACGAAGGTGTTTGTGCAAGTATTTAAAAATCTTAACTGGAATCCAGTTTCTTCCGCAATGCTGAATGGGTCACTGTAATCAGATTTCATCAGTTCGTTATCGGTAAAATATAGAGAAATGAAGCAAGAAAAATTTACCATCCACAACAAAAGGAAACTACCAGATATTGCGAGTAGTAAAATTATTGATTTTCTTCGGTTTTCAATTTCTTGATCCATCTGGCCCTTCTCGCTTTCCTTTCCACGGAGCTTGCTTCTGGCTCTGTTTGCCCGCATAATGTGACTTATAGTTAAGGCATTGAACAGGGGGATTAAAACAAATGGCAGAAATGGAGTTAAGATGGTATCCAACCATGAAAATGCAGCCCAGATTGGTATAGCGTAGAAATTTGATTTCACATTACAGAACCATGGCACATGGTCAATTATATCGCGAGGTTCAAGTAAGAAGTAGATTGGTATATTTTCTATAATGCAGAGCATACATATAATTGTGATAACCCTTGATGCAATTTTTGCTGTGCAAAACTTCATTCGTAACGAGTGGCAACAAATCGCAACAAATCGATCAAAGGTAAAGGCCACAGTTAACCAGACGGAGCAGTCAATAGCAATATAACTCAGAGTCAGAATAATCCGGCAGATGGGAGTGTAATGCAGAAATGACCGTGGAAGAAACACGTCATTAATCTGATAAAGAATCGCACCAACTATCAAATGCAGTAGGTTACTTCCCGCCATCCACACCAGATATCGGGTAATGCATCTGGAGAGTCCGCATCTTCCGGTGGACAGAATGAACATTGTCAACAAATTAGCTGGAAACAATTAAGGGAATTATATTAAGATGTATCTTCTTCCGGAATCAATCGAAGTTATGTTACCTTTCTTTCAGAGGTTTCAATGTTCATTTATGCACGTTTTATTTAAAACCATGGAATGAATGAATCCAGAATATGATTTATTATGCCCCGCCTTATTAAGCCGAAGATCTGGACTAGATGAGACCATTTCAAGAAGCAGTGCAATTAGGCATTCGCTTTTATTTTGTTTCATATTTCCGGTCAACAATCCCATCTGGAGAAAATTATCTGTGGTTTAGCGATTCAGCGGTGAGCATGATTAGATAAGCGTGCTTTAATTGCTTTTTTTCTTGATGGAATATTTACGATTTATAAAGTTAAATAACGTGCCAGGATCGTTTTGTACGCCGTCGTCCAAACCATCAGCCAACGGATGCTGCTTTTGCAGAAACCGCAAATTTCTCATCAGAGAATTAAAATTATATTTTGACTGATCGTGGAATCACCAGTTGACATGTTTGTATAAAATATGCTTTGTTGCATGTTTTCTATTTCTCTTTCTCGTCCAGACTAAATCAACACCAGTTTGCATTTCTGGCATTGATAATTAAATAAATGTGTAAATTAGTAATGTGTTTGTTTTGTATATTTTATCGACAAGCTGGAAATACAAGTCAGGGTCAAAATCGACAGGTTACTCATTCTGGACAATTAAGATAGTATGCATTTGCAGTTGAAACAAAATGCTTTACTAATTGGGAAGATGTGATCCGACGGCTATTGTGGGGAAGATAAAGCATGTTGGAGGAAAAAAAACCTGAAGGGGGCGATTAGAAGGGCCAGAAGGCGTTTTGAAATGTCACTGGCGGATTGGATTCATAAAACTCCCAAAGCTTTCTATATTTTCATTAATCACAAGCGGGTAAACCGCGAGAATGTAGAACGCTCAAGGATAAAGGAGGATATATATGATTGAAGTTGGAGGATGTGGGTGAAGTGTTAAACGGATAGTTTTCACCTTCACTGACAGAGAAGGACTTGGAGGGCAGTAAGATTACTGTTGAGACTACATAAACATGCTAGAACAGTTTGCGATCTACAAGGAGTTTGTGCCGAGGCTCCTGAAAAGCATTAACATGGTTATGTCCGCAAGGCCAAAGATCTATCCCAAGGTGTTAACGGAAGCAAGAGAGGAGAATGTGCGTGCCTCGACGAGAATATTTTCAGCCATAAGCGAGGAACACAGAAGAGTGGCCAAAGTTGTTCGTTAGTTTTTCGGGAGGGTTGTGGAGAGGATCCAAGGAGCAAGATTCAGCGGTAAGTGAACTATTGGAGAGAATTATTCGAGACAGGATTAGCTCGCATTTGGAAGGGGTTAATTATGAGATTAATGGTTCAGTGGTTCAATGGTCCTTAATTATCACGTGTGTACAGTGAAATTTGATTTGCCATATAGTCATACCAAAAAAGCAACAAGATACAAACCTACATAAAGATTAAACATACACAGCCAACACAGCGGCGTGTGAGAATCCCTGGGGTACACAGCATAAGCGTAGACCCACAGCCATCAGTTCAATGTCCAGGCTACACACACGCTCCTTCACCGTGATGTGAACAAGGTTGTACCAACCGCTGTCCCTCTCTGCAGTCCCTGTCCGCCGAACAGTCAGAAAGCCTTCTACACTCGACAGTAAACTCCGGATGTCCTCATGGCGTGATGAGCCCCCAAACTCCGAGATCACCGCACTCACGGCACTTCCTCGGAGTCCCCACCAGCGCAGGCAGCATGCCCATCTTGTTTTTCGGCGACCTCACATTCCCCACTGTGATGGACAATGGACAATAGAGAATAGATGCAAAAGGAGGCTATTCGGCCCTCCAAGCCAGCACCGCCATTCAATGTGATCATGGCTGATCATTCTCAATCAGTACCCCGTTCTTGCCTTCTCCCCATATCCCCTGACTCCGCTATCCTTAAGAGCTCTATCTAGCTCTCTCTTGAATGCATTCAGAGAATTGGCCTCCACTGCCATCTGAGACGGAGAATTCCGCAGATTCACAACTCTCCGACTGAAAAAGTTTTTCCTCATCTCAATTCTAAATGGCCTACCCCTTATTCTTAAACTGTGGCCCCCTGTTCTGTACTCCCCCAACATTGGGTACATGTTTCCTGCCTCAAACGTGTCCAACACTTTAATAACCTTATACGTTTCGATATGATCCCCTATTACCTTCTTCCTCCTTGTCTCCCACGGTCAGGGCGATCGAAGCTCCCGCAGTTGGCGATCGAGGCTCCCGCGATCGGGCCGTTTGGAGCTACCGCCGTCGATCCCGAACAAAGGGACCGCCAGCTTCACGATGTTAAGGCCGCAGTGCGGACGGAGATACGATACGGGGAAAAGTCGCATCTCCGTTGCGGGAAAAGATTTTAAAAAGTCCGTCCCCCACTCCCAAATACAAAAGCTAAACATCCACTAAAACATATAACTAGAACAGACTTTAAAACATCAAAATAAGAAAGGGGAGAGACCAGACTGCCACGTACCGGTAATCGGCGCTGCCCGGTCGAGTAGACAATCAGAACTTTATTATGAGGGTGCAAATCTAGAGGTTGTAGCAATAAGGTGAGAGGGGGGAAGATTAAGTGGGATCTGTGGGGCATGTTCTTTTTTTACGTTGAGAGTGGTGGGGCCCTGGACAGCATCGACCTCCGTGGTTGCGGAGGCAGGTACCGTAATGGCGATTCAGTCGCTTTTAGATCAGCATACGGAAGTGCAAGGAATGGACGGATGTGGTCGGTGTATAGGCAGATGTGACCTATTTAACTTGCAATCATGTGTGGCACTGACATTGTGGGCCGAAAGGCTCATTCCTGTACTGTACTGTTCAATGTTCAATTTCATCCCACCAAGAATATCTCTCCACGTAACTTCGGCGCTGTTGCCACATTGCATAACAAATAAAATACATCCATTTTTGAGTGAAGAGATCTCCTCTTTGAGCTTAATTATAACCGTTCAGCTATACCTGGGGTTATTTTCTAACGTTCACCCCAGTTGACATTTTTCGCAGGATACAAAAGACAATCATGTTTAGGTAACCCGTTCTTCTCCTCGGGTTATCAGGAGCATAACGTGGTTCGGTCAGAATGATACCGAGTCCTTTCCCAGTGTTAGTAGCGTCGTTTGGCAATTGTAAATGGAATGAAAAGTCACTTAAGATTTTCTGTGCCAAGTACCAAAGCGGACCATGGAAAAACAGAAAATATACCTTGGGATATTTATCGTCACGAACGTGAAGTTAGGCTTGATTGTCTACCAAATAAAATATCTTATATTAAATTATCACAGACGGCGGTTTCAAATTATCGAAACTGTTTTGGAATACATGCAGCGTAGAGCACGAATATAAACATTGGATGACTCTGCAAGGATTCATTTACACAAACGTGGCTGGGTTGCACTGTCACATGGAATAGAACCCAGATGCAACATTGATATCAATTTCACGGTTCCGGAAAAAAATGTCAGAATCGTTGTTTGTTTGTTTCTGTCAGTGCCGTTATTGTATGACCAGTTTCATAGTCGTCTATATAAGTATCAGATCTATTCGCAGCCCATTATTAATGTCGGCATATTTTATATATATATACACATATACACACATACACACACACACACACACACACACACACACACACACACACACACACACACACACACACACACACACACACACACACACACTCACACACACACACACACACACACACACACACACACACACACACACACACACACACACAAACACACACATATATATGGTGGACACAAAGTGCTGGAATAACTCAGCGAGACAGGCAGCATCTCTGGCGAGAAGAAATGGGTGAAATTTCGGGTAGATCCTGAAGAAGGGTCTCGACGCAAAACGTCACCCATTCCTTCTCTCCATATATATATATATATATATATGCATATGCCAGCGAGCGTAGAACGAGTTATTCAGTGTAGGTATAATAATATTATGTAAATGGCTTACCAGGAATACCAATTATTACAAGAATGGGATAGTAAATGCGTTCTACGAGTAACTTGACCGGTAATCCCATCGTCAAAGGGAAGCGATGTTTCCAGTTAGTTGAAGGAACGGGGATCTCCTACTCTCTTGTTTACCTCTTATTTATATCTGAGATAAACCTCGAGGGAATAGCGAGCCCTGCAAAATGATCGGAATTTTCCACTCCCTTTATCATACAATCAAGGTGAATTTTGTTTATTGCCACTGTTTAAGACAATTGGGGTGCACTGTATCATTAATATTTTAGCACAAATGCTCAAGAAATACACTGCACGATAAAAGTTTTCAATGCTTATTTATGGGAGACGTGCGCTCGTGTCAATGTGCATGAGTTTGTATGTGGATGTGCAGGAAATGAAGAGATATAGATTACTTGCAAGCAGATGGCATTAGTTTACTATGGCATCGTCTTCTGCACAAACATTGTGATCCCGCGCTGAGCTGTTTCATGTTCTATGATCAATAGATTTTGTGGGCATCTAACATGTTTCTGCAACTGCAGCACTACAATGCTGGAAATTCAATAAGTGCTGTACAATGCTAAATTTTGGGGGTCTGGTGTGTTTTTCTTTGCACTACCATCTCTTTTTGTTGCACGTTTATATGGTTTGATTATATTCATATATGATATAATTTGAGTGGATGGCACGCATATAATGCTTTTCATGGAATATACACAAACATGACATTAATAAACCAAATCAATCAAACAAAAGCATCTTCACATCTGGAGAAAATTCAATGAAATTCCATAAAGTGGTCCATATAATTTGCCCGTGATAATGAAACAAAATCAGTGCAAAATGTTTTATAAATATTGCAGTTCTGAGCATAGGACTCAGATAGGTATTTTTTCTTTTTATACCAAAGTCAAAATATCTGTGTTTTATTGATAAAGCTATAGAAAGGCTGGAGTTCTATCAATCAACGAATGTTGGGTTGAAACATTAGATCGGATAACGCACTGGATTCATTGACATATCATGGTTGCCTTTTCTTTCAGTGCTTTATAGCTGGATCGACGGTGTCCATGCAGTCCACACACTTCTCGTTAACATCCAGTCTACCTAGACAAGTTTCAACAAACCTACCGTTTCGAAGGGAATTTAAGGGTACCTGTGTTCTCTGTTGCACTGAACATGCCTTAACCCAACTGAGCTTGCCCTGTTATACAATCTGAGGTTTTCTGCACTTATCGTATGGCAGCGCCGAAGAGACAAGCAGCGGATTCTCCTTTTGGCCCGTGCCTCAGTGCACTTTTCTGACGATCCCATTCTCCTGGCCTGAAATAGCTGTTCTTACTTTTCCATCACTTTTTATCTACCGTGGGAATTCACCTCAACTATCTTTTCCGCAGTCTACAAACCACTACAAGCCAAAGCCAACGCAGCACTGGACGAATTCTATACCATTCTATAGTACATTGCTTTCAGACTGAAAATGCAGAAATCCTGTTGAATCTTTCCTGACTGCAGGCAGAACGTCTTTGCGCCACGGGGGATAGTAAAACTCTTCATCACTTCTCTACAACGTTCAAGGATGCCATTTTTTGCTATCCTTTCCCTCCTTTTGGCCAGTCTGTTGCGGCCGCTTACAGATAGTGAACGAAGCATGAGACACCAAAGCAAAGTGTAATGTAGCAGCGGTGTAAAGATGCCTCGGTTCCATTTCCGGACTGTTTTGAGACACTGGACTAGAACGCGATCAAGATCACTTGATGCAGCCTCGTCCAGTATATCTCAGTTCTCATTAGTTTCCTCCAGAAATACATTGTCGCTTCCGTTCCATCAATCACAATTTATATCTGTCTTAACCAAGAATCTGTGATGTAGAGGGAGATTCATTCTCTGCTAATGTCCAGGTCCGAGGATTTCAGGACCGGTGATCCTCCGGTATACAAAGGTCCAATGATCATCTCTGCAAAGATGCAACAAGAGATTTCCCAAGAAACTTGATGCTCCATTAAATCAATGGGGTGCCAAGTGAACAAACCTTCACCTTGGAGCGTCCGCTCCCTCCCACCCCCACATATCTCTGGCCTCACATCGCGAAGGAAGTCAAAGGTTCGAAGGTTCGGAGGTATTTTATTGTCACGTGTACCAATTAAGGTACAGTAAAACTCGATTGACCATACAGTCATACTAAAAAAAGCAACAAGACACACAACTTCATAAAAGTTAACATAAACATCCAACACAGCGGATTCCTCACATTTCTCACTGTGATGGAAGGCAATAAATTCTAATCTTCTTTTCTCTTTTTTCTCCCGCGGTCGGAGCAGTCGAACCATCCGTAGTCGGGGCGATCGAAGCTCCCGCAGCCGGCGATCCAAGCACCCGCGTTGGGGCGTCAAATCTCCCGTTTTGACGCTCCCGCAAAGCACCTGCGGCCTGAAGCTTCCGAACTCGGTCCCTAACCAAGGTACCGCGAGCTCCACGATGTTAATGTCCGCAGGATCCCGCGGTTGCAACTCCCGAGGTCGATCCCTGACAAAGGGACCACCAGATCAACGATATTAAGTCCTGCGGGCTCTCGCGGTTCGAGGTCCCAAAGTCGATACCCAGCAAGAGGCCGCAGTGCGGACGGTGATACGATACGGAATATAATCGCATGTCAGTCGAGGTAAGAGATTTAGAAAATTTCCCCGCAATTCCCCCGCCCCCCACATAAAACAAAGCTAAACAACACTAAAACATACATTTAACACACAGTAAATACAAGAAAAGGAAGAAAAGGACGAGGCAGACGGTTGGCGAAGCAGCCTTTGCGGCGCCAAACAGTGGTGATCTCCTTCGACAAATGTAATCTAACGGGAAGCTGCCAGCGCGGACGGAATCCCTGGGCGAGTTCTGAAATCATGCGACGATTAACTGGCCTCAGTCTTCGCTGCCATTTTTAACATCTCACTTCAACATTCCACTGCCCCCATCTGGTTCAAGGGAACTTAAACCAGTACAGTCACTAAATAAAACCAAAATGCCCTCTCTCACACTGCCGCTCAGCACATTTACCGTCAACCATTATAAAGTGCATTGAAAGATTGGTAATAGCCCACGTCTGCACCGTTCAGAAGGATAATATTTACTCCCTGTAATTTGCCACAAATGGCTTACGGATCATCCCATCTCTCTTGCAATCCACCCAGCTTCTGATCCCCTTGATAACAGCAATATCTGTGTTGGAATGTTATTCGGTGATACAAGTTCATTGGCAACACCAGAGTAAAGAATAAGCTCAGCCCTAAATATCTCAACCTTGTCTTTAGGGCCTCCATCTAAAGCCGTCTTTATTACTTCCTGACCGGCAGACATGAGTAGTTTACAAAAGGTCATAGCATTTCTCCACCATGACAGTAAACACCAGTGATACTCCGTGGCGTTTGTCCAGTCCCTCTCACTTCTAGTACACCAATAACTGTGACTACATACAATGCGAAATCGATCTGTGTACACCGACACTATTGGTGTCGACGATATTGACTCATTTACATATTGAATGAGAGGAAATGTTGGAAGGAGTTCAACAATCATCTGTATTCTGTCAGGAAATCAACCTTAACTGATCAAGATGACAGAGTTCGTCGTTGACGTAAACAGGCGGGAGGGTGAACATAACACGTCCTGTACTCATCAACGAGCCCACTCTACAGATTGTCCGGGGCTTCGGGTTCCTGAGCATCTGTATCATTAGCAACCTATCCCGATTCTTTACTACTGAGGCGGTCATAAAGAAAATGCATTAGCGGATTTATTTTCTTGTGCCTGAGAACGTATGACGTGGGCGCGAGGATACCGCCGAAATTTTACGATGCTCCATCGATGACATTCCAACTGGACTGCCAAATATTCCGGTCATGAACGTCTGAAAAAATGGTCAGAGAATAGTGAACAGACTACAGTCAATCATTCCTTCCATCCAGTTCAATATCAAAGCACCTTTCACCAGAAGGCCAGAAGTATCGTCAAGCATTCCTGCTATCCTGGTCATTGCCTTTTCTCTTCAACTTTCTCGGAGAAGATGCAAGAGCTTGAAAGTTCGGATTACCAGACTTAAGAATAGCTTTTTTCCCTCCCTACTATCCAACTACTGAAACAATATCTTATTTCGCAGCCCCTTCCGGGAAATGCCGCTACATATCTTACTCATAACGTTCCCTCATTCCGTTAATCCGTTGTTATACGCTCATGTGGCCAACACCGCCTAAGGTGTTCCACACCTGCACCATTCTGCCGCTCCGCACGTACTGTTGTATTTATTGTAGCATTAAAATTCGTAAATTATTTGCATCGTGAGTTTCGTGCGAACAATGCCTTTCATTGCGCCCTGATGGGTTTGACAATAATCTATTTTAAATCTGAATTTAGAAATCTATGATACGGCTTCCAATTTTCCCGTGTAGTGCTGGTGTATCCACTTGGCGTGCCAATACATTGTTACAGTTGATCTATATTGATATTCATTCCAAGTTCCTAGGAATAAATATCAAGTATGTAAGAATAAATATCAAGTCCCTAGGAATAAATATTACCAGTAATTTGTCCCAAGCCAGCCACATCAAAGCAATGACCAACAAAGCACGCCTGCCTGTTTTATTAGAAGGCTTAGGAAGTTCGCCCTGTCTGCAACAACCCTCACCAACATCCAGTGATGCGCCATCGTAACCTTCTTATCGGAATGAATCATGGCCTGGTTCGGGAGCAGTCTCCCCGCGGCCCGCGTGCGGCGGAAATGTCTCCCGGCGTGCGGCGGCTCCAGAATCGGGCCTGCCGCGGAAAAGAGAACATCCATGTCGGAGGAACCCTGGCGAGCCTGGACTCTGCGATCCAATGAAGACCGGGATTCGGAGGGAAGGATGGAGGGAGTCCACGACGGCGGCGAACGTTGGACAAATGTTTCGGTAAGAAGAATAGGAGGGTCTTACCTTTCTCGCCCTCGAGGTCGGCTGCTGGTGGCGCCCTTCGGCTAACCAGTTTCTAAATATCCTGCGACGGGCCTTTGTGGTCAACTGCAGCTGGGACTGTGAAATAGCGCGAAAATGGTGTAACTTCCATATGGAATCAGTGGGCTGTTCTATGCTCTCTGTACTAACCGGATGATATTGCCTATGTAGTGTGATTGTCTTGCTGATATGTACGTAAAACCATACCGTCATTGCAACTTGGTAGAAGTGATAATTTTGATCAATTGTACCATTGAACAGTTACAACCAAGACCGCAAGAAATTACAGAGTTGGGGATCTAGCCTAGACCATCACGCAATGAGAATAATAGGCCAAAGAAACACATAAAAGACAGAAGGCAATCTCTGCAAGGATAGCCTTAACCCTAATTCAAACTCTCAGTCTCTATGTGTTTTCGGGAACTTCCGATAGTAACCTTCTTTGAGGTTGTCGTCAGCAAAATGATTGATGGATGTTCAGAAAAGCACTAAACTGCGGGATGCATCAGAGGAATGCAGACAAACGACAGTCTTCGCTTTAAAACTAGTTATAGGCATATGTGAAGACACATTGTCTATTCTAGGTCATAGAAATCACGTCAAGCCTCAAATGTTGTTGGCGCAGAAGGCTGAGTCATAGGGGCATAGAGTGATACAGCTGGGAAACAGGAGCTTTGGCGCAACTTGCCCACACCGGCCCACGTGCCCAGCTGCACTGGACCCGCCTGCCGCGTTTAGCCTCCTGTTCATTTATCAGTTTAACAGTTTCTTAAAATTTGGCATAGTTACTGCCTCAACTACCTCCTCTGGCAGCTTATTCCATACATCCACCGCCGTTTGTGTGAAAAGGTTACCTCTCATATTCCTGTTAAACCTTATCCCCTTCAGCTGAAACCTATGCCCTCTGGTCCACTATTCACCTACTCTGGACAAGAGATTCTGTGATCCGTGGGAAGATCAGAAAATGTCTATTGATCGTCTGACACGTAAGAGCGGAGAATTGCTTACACAAATTTGTCTCATAGATCCGTGGAATTTGAATCTCCCTCTAACATAATAGGTTTTCTCCATGAATCCCACTGGAGACGTTACACTCTACCATAATTACACCATTTAGCCTGTTCCGTCAACCTGTTTCAGTGGGCAAACTGTCCTTTCCCTCTCTATCTTATGAAAGTTGTTCAATGATTGTGTGCAAGAATATGCAGTTTCCCGACAGGAACCAATTATTTCAAGCTATTACACAACACGTAACGTGGTTTATGAATGGCAAAAATGTTGCACTTCCGGCAGCTGATTTATAAATTAGATCACACCAAGCAATCGATTGGCGAGCAACACCTGGCATATAATGATGAATACATCGTGAGATAATAGAAGAGGGGAGATGATTTGGGAGAAAGACAAGATTTATTGCTTATTTCGGATGGAAGATAAAGTGGCGATTTTCTTGAATACACCTGTATGAACATTCGATCATTTGATGTGCCATAGCAATGTTTCCCTTGCGATCGATCGACTATATCAGTATTCTTTGTCATGCATGACCTCGGAGTCAGCGCCCCTTTTGCGACTGAATCCTTTACTTCCTAATGCAACATTAATCACATCAATACAACTTGAAAACTTGAAAACTGTTTATCTTCAAATTCAGGGAATTATGTTTTTGCTCCTGCGACGGAACCGATCCTGTGCAGGCAGTGGATGGGCGACCTTGCGCGTCGGGAACCTACCCCAGACGACCAAACGAACCTCCCATAGGTCAGGACGTAGAAGGGTTCCCATCGTCCAACATACCTCGCGCACTCATATGTTTTACACACTTTGGCGGTAAACGTGTCAAAAATAAACAGATACAAATAGCAATACATAATTGCAATAATGCTTTATTTGATTGTTCTCAATATTCCTGGTAACGCCACCGGCCAGCCTCTCACAGGTGTATATTTTTCTCTCTTTGACTTATTTTTCGTTTTTAATCATCGGTGTTGCTTTGCGTGCCTACAATATAAAAGTATGTTTTGTGATCAAGACACTGGTAATAATATTGCTTAAAAAGCAACAGAGCAGAGGTTCAAGCATAAATGTGCATTTATTAATTTCAAAATGATTCAAAATATCGTTTAACACGCAGACTCGTAATTAACTGAAGAAATGCAATTACCGTCGCAGTTTTTGAAAACCAGTCCAATCGACTGAGTGAGCGCACGCGATCATTCTGCATTACTATTTTTAACCCGACAGTTGTTCTGAGATCACCGTATGCAACTTATGTCGGCAGTGATAACACGGAAAATACGGATAAACATCGTACACATAACCAAGTGAAAGCGATTTCAAGAGCAGAAGGAGCGTTTATTCGCTAATTTGCAACCAAGGTGCAAAATCATGATTTCCTCATTACTCTCGTTTCATTAACTGAGCTATTTGTCTGAGTGTTTATTACACAATGCACCAGAACAACAGTGACCAAAGAAAACTAAGCTGGCATTTAATTTTGGCAAAGGTATTACATCAACCAGAAATTTGGTTAACTCGAGAGCGCACATACTGGGGAAGCATGATGGGGGAAAATGGCACGAGTGTAGCATAGGTTTACCACGTTCTCCCTTTTACCGGTGTCCTGCGATTGTTCCGCTGTCCACACAGGTTGATTGCCCTCTACAATTTGTCCGTTTGTTTGGAGGGAGAGGAAAAAGAATGAAATAATATAGAAGTAGCGTGAAAGGAGATCGATAGTTGGCGTGGATTCGGTGGGTCGAAGACTTTATCTCCTTGCTGTATCTCCAGAGTAGGATAAACTGAAACATTGTTTTTGAAAAGCTATTGTGCTAAATGCTCGTCCTTTGCAAAACTTACAAGGCTGGGGATCACAATTTTATTCGTACATGATTCTAATTGGTTCCATTGTCAAGGAACGGCCTGCTTATCTGTGAAAAGGAAGCTGAATAGTTACCACTAATCTTGAAATACAAATTGGTTGAATATTAAGACTTTGTTGAAAGGCAACTGAGCTTACGCATCGCTATGACAAACGATTTACTATGCTTTCACAGACAAATGTAATGTAAGCGATTCAGGACGGTAATAGATGAACGATTATTCGTTTTGTTAAGGAAAAGGTTTATATGGGACAGGTATTCTCTCACTTTTCGGCGGGTTAATCACAATGTCCGGACCACGGTTGAGAGAGAGGAGAGCAGTGCGCTGAGACGAGTGAGGTCAGCTTGGGTCAGGGGTGTACAGAATTCAATATTATTGATGTCACGGCAACAAACACCAGAGTGGGTAGAAGTCCCGCGGGATGAGGCCAAGTGGAGGAGAAATATGAGAGCGGGAAAATATGTAATCACTGGGAGGCGAAGCCCGCTTTGCCATAGAGAATGGTCCGGCGACGGGGCGCCCTAAGAAGAGCTCTACATTATGGCGGAAGGAGGGGGAATGGGTCTCATTCACATGTGGGCGCAGGGGTAAATAGGTAAAGCTTCTGTTGAGGAAGGTTGGTTCTGCATCCGAAAGAGAGAGGTCAGTGGGGTGTTGAAAAGACGCCAAGGGTTGTGGTCAACGGAGGGGGTGATGGAGAGATCGAGGGTGAGGTGCTGTTGGGAGATCATGGGGACTGAGACAGCGGGGTGCGATGAAGTGTAGTGTAAAGGTGGTGCTATTACTGAGGTTCTCTGTTGGCAGTGGGAACAGCGCGACTCAGGAGATCCAGCAGGAGAGTCAGTCCACGTGATGTTGTTGGGACCGGCAGCGTGGAACCTCCGAACGGAACAGAGGCTGGAACCGGTATGAGCTGATGCCTCCCGCCTGCTGGTGGCCGGGGCAGAGTCAAGGAGCGGCTGTGTCAATGGCTGCAGGCGCGCCAGCAGACGGATTGCAGATAAGGGTCGTCGGTGGCGTTGGCTGGCAAGGCATGGGAGCGGTGGAGAAAACCATGCAGGCCGACGGAGCGACGACGTCAGTAGGCCCTGCCTGGCACCGAAGATGGGGAGGTTCGGCCGAGGACCGTCCCAGGTTATGGTGGGGGCCGGTAACGGCGACGGCTGCGCTGGTACCAGCCCCGGGGTGATATTAAATCGGTGTTATCCCACTTGCTCTCCCAGTCCTTAAACACAAGGGACGATTTAGAAATGCTAAGTAACCCTTTTCGGGATATAGGAGCAAACCGGGGCACCAAGCGCGACTACACACGGTCAGAGGAAGAACCTGTAAACTATACACAGACAGCACTCGCTGCCATTATTGAACCTGAGGATCTGACGCTGTGAGGCAGCATCTCTACCAGCTGCTCCACCCTGCCGCCCAATTTCATCTTGAACTCCCTCAGGGCGAAATTGGGTCGATACAGTTCATCCTATCTAGATTCTAATTAGGTATATGGTTTGGTCAAGTCAACCTTGATTCCAATTACGTCTTTTGCACGTAAATAGTTTATGCAATATGCTGACAGAATGTACAGAATATACGAGTGGAGCCATTACTGAGCTTCCCTGTTGGAAATCGTGAGAGGGGTTTAGAAGGATGAGGGGAGACCTCTTTGATACTTGCCAAATAGTGAAAGGCCTGCGTAGAGTGGATGTGCAGTGGCTATTTCCACGAGGGCAAAGCCCTAGAATTAAAGGACGTTCCTCCAGGAAGGGGATGGGGAGGAATTTATTTCATTAGAGGGTGGAGAATCTGTGGAATTCATTGCCCCAGAAGACTGTGGAGGCGGCCAACGGATATTTTTAAGACATAGATAGACAGAGTTTTGATTAGTACAGGGGTCAGTGGTAATGGAGAGAAGGCAAAAAAATGGGATTGTAAGGGAATGATCGGTCACCCATGATTGAACGGCGGACTAGACCTGATGGGTCGAATGGCATAATTCAGCTCGTATCACTGATGAGACATAGAAACATAAAAAATAGGCGCAGGAGGAGGCCATTCGGGCCTTCGAGCCAGCACCGCCATTCATTGAGATCATGGCTGATCATCCACAATCAATAACCCGTGCCAAACCTCTCCCCATATCCCTTGATTCCACTAGCCCCCAGAGCTCTATCCAACTCTCTCTTAAATTCATCCGTGATTTGGCCTCCAACGCCCTCTGTGGCACAGAATTCGACAAATTCACAACTCTCTGGGTGAAAAAGTTGCTTCTCACCTCGGATTTAAATGGCCTCCCCTTTATTCCAAGACTGTGACCCCTCGTTCTGGACTCCCCCAACATTGGGAACATTTTTCCTGCATGTAGCTTGCCCAGTCCTTTTATAATTTTATATGTCTCCATAAGATCCCCTCTCATCCTTCTAAACTCCAGTGAATACAAGCCTAGTCTTTTCAATCTTTCCTCATATGACAATCCCGCCATCCCAGGGATCAGTCTCGTGAACCTGGGATAATTACTGCCACAATTACAAGGATGTCCTTCCTCAAATTAGGAGACCAAAACTGATCTTATGAACGCGAAGTTGTTGGGACCGGCAGCATGGAACCCTATGCATGGAACAGGGCCTGGAACCGATATGAGCCGATAGATCCGGCCCCGCTGGTGGCCGTTTGTGAGGGAAGGAACGGTGGAGACAATGGCACCGGCCCGTCGGCGGACGGAGTGTGGGGGTAAGGTCGTCAGTGGCGTGGACAGGCATGGTTTGGGACCCACGGCGGAAGCTGTGCGGTTAGGTGGAGCTTCGCCGTCAGGAGGTTCGGTCTGGGAGTGGCCGAGGGGGTAGTGGTGGCTGCCGGCGGCTGCAGCTTCGATGGTGCCGGCCTCGGAGTGTGTTTAGTTCTATGTTTGTCCACTTTATTGTCCAATCCCTACAAAATATGGACAATTTACAGACGCCCACGAAGTAACAAGACCCGCATAGCTTTAGGATGTGGGAGGAAACCGGAGTTCACTGAGCAAATACACGCCCTATCAGGGAGAATTAGTAAACTGTAAACGGACTTAGCTCAAGCTCAGAATCGAACCGGGATATCTAGCGCTGCGAGACAGCAACCGTACCAGATTTCTCAGGCTGAAACCGGCATTTTTTGTCACTGCATCCAGATTGTAATCAAATATATAGATTGCTGAAATTCATCATGTTGAGCATCACCTCTGGTGCTCGCCAATACTGTCCATAACATGCTGACCAGAGGTGCACACAGGACTTTACTGTATGTGAAGTAGTTTCCGACCAGAACCGTCACCTCTCTATCGATAGACACAAAATGCTGAGTAACTCAGCGAAGCACAGAGCTTCCCTGGAGAACATGGATGGGTGACTTTGCGGATCGGAACCCTTCCTTCGTCTGAAAAAGGGTTCCAACCCGAAACTTCGCCTATCCATGTTCTGCAATGATGCTGGCTCATCCGCTGATTTACTTCAGCGTTTTGTCTCGACATTCGGTAGAAACCAGCTCCAGCAGTTCCTTGTTATTACGTTACCCATCTCTGTCCCCGAGAGACGCTGCCTGACCTGCTGTGTTGCTCCAGCACTTTGTGTCTTCTTGGTAAACTAGAACCGAGGGGTCGTTGGGTTAAATACAGAAATTTACCCGGGGCTAAACTAGCTTTATATCCAATTCTACCACGATATACGTGTTTATAATTTCTGAGCTGTGCAAACAAATTGTTGTAGTTAACACACAATGCCATATTTGTGCGATTAACCACTTATCTGCCTGTAGATGATGCACCTGCAGACTCCTCCTTCCCATCCTGTTCTCTGATGCTGTGTGGGTTCCTCATGTTCTCCCCGCCACCGCGAGGAATTCCCTCGGGGACTTCACTTACTGTCCAAGCCCCAAAGACGTAAATAGTTTACAGCGCAATTGACCACTATAATACTGCCCCGGTGCATCTGGGCTGCTTGTTCAATAGTGTGCATTTGGGTGGTTTTTACGGAATAAATTAAATGGGCGTGCGGAGAGAAAAGGGACTGCAAGCATCACCCTGACGGTCGATATTGACGCTATGGTGCAAATGGTATCTCGGAAAGTCAGATGCAATGATATAACGTAGAAGGCAACGTAATATAGAAACGAATTTTCACTTTGAAAATTTATATCACAACTAACACTTTATTGAATTGGAAATTAAAACGAATGGGCTCTTAATCACTTTTATAAATTCCTCCCTGAACCTTTTCTGAGAAACCCCATAAATAAAGGTATTGGTGCAAGCACTCAGAGACCTCAGCATATATCCGGACAGTTCCGCAATGGTAAATGGGTCGGTGTGATCTGTTGTCGTAAGCTCCACGTCGAGGAAGTGTACACTCACGAAGCACACCAGGTTTACCATCCACAGTAGGACGAAGTTACCGGATATGGCCAGCAATAGAATGATGGACTTCCTTCTGTTCTCCACTTCTTGATCCGTGCCGCCCTGGTCCTTCGAGTTCGCTCGGAGACCGCTCCTAACTCTGTTTGCGTGTATGATGTGCGTCATTGTCAGGACATTCAGAAGCATGATCAGTAAAATTGGTACAAATGGGGTTAAAATTGTATCGATGGTCAAAAGTGCTGCCCATAACCGTGAGGTGTGGAAGTCTGGATTTATGCCACAGGACCAGCCCACGTTGTCAATTATTTCTCGAGGTACGTAGGCAAAATATACAGCTATATTTTCAATAATACAGAAGATACATGTCAGTGATATTACCAAAGCCGCTGTTCTCCCGGTGCAATAGTTTGTTCGTAACTTCTGAGTACATATAATGACAAATCGATCGAACGTGAAGGTCACCGTTAACCACACAGAGCAGTCGATGCAAATAAAGCTAAAGAAAATATTCAGTTTACAAATTTGTGTTATGTTGAGGAATGAATAAGGAAAATAGCCATCTGAAATCTCGGTGAGAATTACCTCGAAGATCAGAACCATTAAATCAGCTACGGCCATGGATATCAGATAGCGCGAGATACATTTGGAGAGTCCACACTTTCCCCGGGAGAGAATTACGATTGCCATCAGGTTAGCTGTAGGAAAGACGAAATTAAAATCACCAACATTCAATATTCCAGAAGAACATCAGTTTGACAGTTCAGCGAAAGTAAATGGAGTATATGAGACTGCCAACTACCCCTTTTACTCGTGTCGCCCACACATCTCTGATTCAGGAAAGAACATCTGTAAGATAGACTCCGCAAACTAATAGCAAATACAATGCGTGGCCAATGCCATGGCTGGATTTACAGTGTCGCGGCCTATCGCAGAATGATTATTAAGAGGTCGGACGGGTCTAGTGGATATATATCAATCGTGAATTCCATTCGCCTGTCCACAGATTAATGTGGAGAGTAAAGAATCTCGGCAGATTTGCTCATCGCAGTCCAGCGTCATACCTTATGTTATAACCTTCCATATGCAGGCAAAACGCAACACCAACTTTAAAGCAAGAACAGTTGACAAGTATTGCGTGTAAACACAAATCGCATCGAGATGTCCACGGCGTGGCGTGGCCAGGCTCGCATTGTTCACTAGTAGTTGTAGATTGAATTCGCGATGCACATAAGAATGCAAATGTTCCATCCAATTCACGTCTCTGCTAAACTATATTTCCTAACGCATTTGCGTTATAAGGCGTCCTCATTTTTCGCCCCTTTCCTTCAAGGTAAATTGTCAGCAGGCGCACTGCTGCCTGGCAGCTAAGCGACCTAGGATCGATACTGGTCACTGGTGCTGTTGGCACCTTCTCCCTATGCTGGCGTAGGTTCCCCTGGGTCAGTGCTTGATGGATTAGACAATAGACAATAGGTGCAGGAGTAGGCCATTCGGCCCCCCGAGCCAGCGCCGCCATCCAATGTGATCATGGCTGATCATTCACAATCAGTACCCCGTGTGATCAGATTGATTGATACAGCATGGTAACAGGTATCCGGCACACCGAGTCGCGCCGATCATCTTTCCATCGTTCACACTGGTTGAATAAGATTATTGGCCAAGTATGCATATACAAGGAATGTGCCTTGTGCTCCGCTCACAAATGACAACACAAACATACAGATAACAATTAAGGATAAAGCATAACCACATCTATGTTATCCAGTCCCTGCATATTAGAAGCTAATTATAGAATCCATTTCAACTACAAACCAGCACGGGTTGTGAGAGGAATCTAGAGCGCCCGTAACTTTGGGATGTGAATGGAGCCAGAGCTGACAAGTGAATCAACGCAATCAGCCGAGATCACGTACAAATTTAACACACGATCCCAGGTCAGGATCAAACCGGATCTCTGGCGCTGTAAGGCAGCAGCTCTCCGAGCACCGCTGATGTAAGGCACGGTTCTCCGTTGTCCTTCTACTTGCGATATACTGCTGGCTGGTAGGTTACCTGTCCAAATAAATTGTCCTTACTGCTTCGGCTCATGGCAAAAACTTTGGGTAAATTGAGAAGTGCATGTCAACGGAAAATCAGCCGGTGTACCCGCTTGTAGTTGGTCGTGACACAGACCAGATTGACCCGAACTTGCCGCCCTCCCTGTCACAGGGTCAGAACTCACTGCATTCGCTAAAAGTCCACTTCGATTTGGCGATGAGGAATAATTACAGTCCTATGTTTTTCACAGCGCTAATGGAGTCAGAAGCGTCCGCACCAGCTACAGATTGGTATCGTACATGTGTGAGTATCAGTGTGCGACGGACGGAACCGATAAATATAAGCCGCACAATGCTGGATCAGTAACTCAAGCAATAATTAATAGCACAGACTTTTTCAACAGTGGAGGCGAGAGAGCGAAACTTGGGTACAGAATAATAAAGGACTTACCAGGAATACCAACCATGACAAGGATAGGGTAGAAAATGTTCTCTACCTGGTTGAGTACTGACAGTTCCATGCCCAGAGATAATCGCCGTTTCCTGCCAGTGGTATGACAGGTCGCTTGCTTTTAAAGATAGCAGCATATTCTCCAGATAAATCATATGACCACTAATCAAGGCAAGTTAATTGGGATTAGTGTCAGTTCGTTAAACAAACAAAGTTAACCTCATCGTGAGCTGCTGCTAAGTATGTTATTGCGCAATAACTGCCAGCGTTGTTCTGGAAAATGGATATTATGTTATTCTATTACAGCAAATAGGGAGAATTATACGTAAGAACTTATGTTTATTAGTGTATTCGCATTCTCTACTTCCTGCGGCAAAGCAATGTTGAATTTTCCACTCATATCCATGTGCCTGTCTAAAAGCTTCGTGCACGTCACTCTCACATCTGCTTTCACCACCATCGCTGACAGCACGATCCAGACACTCGCCACTACCTGCAAAGCAACTTGCCCGCGTATCTGCTTTAAATTTTGACCCTATTACCTTAAACATATGCCCTGTTGTCCGTCCCAGCATGGACAAGTTTCTGAATGTCCACCTCATCTCGGCCTCTCACAATTTTATATATTTATATTACGTCTCTCTACTTCCTTCAGCATTCCAAAGAATGCGATCCAAGTTTGTTCAGCTTCTCCTTGTGAATAATACAGTCCAGTCGAGGCAGCATTCAAGTAAAACTCTTCTGCATTCACTCCAAAGCCTCCATATCATTGCTGTAAGGGGCTGCCAGATCTGTTAGGCCTCCAAATGAGGCCTAACCAAAGTGAGAGTGAACTACATCAAGACTTCGTGACCTTTCTAATTAAAGCCCGCCCAATGAAGGCATGCATTCCGTACACATCCTTTATCAATCTTTCGGCTTGTGGTGCCACTTTCAGGGAGCTATGGATATGGACCCTAACAGTGTTCTGCACATTAGTGTCCTTAAGTGTCCTGTGTGGAGAGGATGTTTCCACTAGTGGGAAAGTGTACAACTAAAGGTCATAGCCTCAGAATTAAAGGACGTTCTTTTTGGAAGGAGATGAGGAGGAATTTATTTAGTCGGGGTTGGTGAATCTGTGGAATTGATTGCCACAAAAGGCTGTGGAGGCCAAGTCAGTGGATATATTTAAGGCATAGATAGATACATTCTTCATTAGTACGGGTGTCAGAGGTTATGGGCAGAATGCTGGAGAATGGGGTTAGGAGGGATAGATAGATCAGCCAGGATTGAATACCGTAGACTTGATGGGCCGAATGGCCTAGTTCTGCTCCTACCACATGATCTTATGATCTTATGCTCCAACAAATGTATTTATAATTGATTTGGGATTTCACTTAACCTTATCCTCAGTGCAGACTTAAGTAACCATTTTTGTGGCTTCCGATATATTTTATGTTTCCCTGTACACCTTCTAAACTCTTGAAATTGACAAAGGGGTCCAATGCAGATGGGCGAAACGTTTGGCATATATGTGTCTGAAGGGCTCTATTCTATGCTGCACAATGCTTTGACTCAATGTTTCCCCAATTGTTCCCCATTCAGAATTTGCCTGCCACCAAGTTTGATCCCACCACCATCCCACTCCACCTACCTCCATCAACAAGGCAACGAAACTAAATAGCTGACGTATAGTAATCAACTCAGAAGATGTAATCACAGTGAATCACATCACATCGGCACTCGGGATGGTGGGAGGGATAGTCCTCAGGAATTTGGAGGCAAAGTGGACGTTAGTGTTTAAGGAAGATAAATGGACTAATGCTGCTCAGATGCAGGAGACGGCCCGGATGCTGTCGTAGATGAGGCGGTGAACGAGTTGGAGGCTAGGGCCAATGTACACCTGGATCAACGACTATTCGACGTACTCGACAAAAATGCATGCAAGTGTCCATTCGAGTGCACGTGGCTTTATCTTTAACTTGGTGAATGTGAGAGGAGTGGAAAGAGGTTGTTCCGGGCGAGGAGATATTGCGCCAGCGGAAGAGAGTGTGAGTAAAGGGACATTGAATATGTCTCTGCTCGAGGAAGAATCGGAGTGCGTTGAGACTCAGTGTAGGATGAAGGTGAAATAGAATTGGACACCCATCGTGAAAATAAAGCAATGGGGGCCTAGATACTTAATGTTTGTTAAAGAGATGAAGGGCGTGTGAGTTGTGGTTGACGGAGGTGTGAAGCGACTCAAGACGAGGGATGAAATGAAATTGCCGCACGTGGAGAAGTGTTCAACGGGGTAGGTGAAGGCAGTGACAATGGGTCTGTCAGGGCAGTCCGCTTTGTGGATTTTGGGGGCGCGATAGATGTGGGCAACGTGGGGCTGAGGAACCATGAGGTCAGAGGTTGTGGAGGGGAGATCGCCGGAGGCGATGCGATCAGAAACTGAATGGGACATGATACCCTGGAGTTCGTCTGTGGGGTCATGGTCGACGGGTAAGTATGAGGAGATGTCCGAGTGCTGATGCCTTACCTCAACTGGGTGAGGTCAGCCCGCCTGATTACAATGGCATCTCCCTTGGTGGTGGGTTTTATAACAATGTCGGGATTGTTGCTGAGAAAGAGTAGGCCTGTGCGTTCAGAAGGGGTGAGATCCATAAGTGGAGTAGAGAATTCAAGACGGTTGATGTGTCGGCAGTTGGAAATAAAAAGTTCCGGATAAGGCACACATGATTTCACTGTTCCTGCTCAAAACGTGATACGGTCATGATACAGCAGGGGATACATTGAATGGGCGCGCAGGGGTTTACTTGACAGTCGGCATTGACTCGATGGTCCGAATGGTGTCTCGGAAAGTGAGATGCAATAATATAACATAGAAGACAACGTAATTTCGAAAAAAATTCTCAGTTTTCATCGAGTCATTAAAGACAATTTATTGAATTGGAAAAGAATACGAATGGGCTCTTAATTACATTTTTTAGTTCCTCTCTGAATTTATTCTGGGACACCCTATAAATAAACGTGTTGGTGCAGGCACTCAGAGCTCTCAGCATATCTCCGGACAGAGTTCATCCAAACGGGAGTAAATCTTATGTCGGTATTGACTGACCGACAAATAAAGATCCTTGCCTTATCCCCCGTAAACCCCTCCCATGCCACCTTCAATAACGTTGCAGATCTCACATTAGGTCCTGGTGATTTATCCTCCTTATTGCTCTTCAAGAGCCTCAGGACCACCTATTTCTCGAACTCAAACTGCTTCCGCATATTTGGATTCTTCACATTGATCACGCTGTCCTCCAAATCCTTCTCCTCCGTGAGTACCGATGCACATTAATCGTTTAGCACCTCACCTACATCCTCCCACTCCGCATAGATACCATCCCTTTTCCCTGTAGTCCTACTTCCTTCCAAGCCACCGTTTTATTTTTAACATTGTCTAAGAAACGTTGAAGGTTCTCTTAATCCGAACCGCCAATGATATTTCATGGTCCATTTTGGCTGTTGTAATCACCCGATTGAGTACTGAATACTCCTGCGCACTTTATATTCCTCATAAACCCCGTCAGATGCCATCTTCTTGCAAATAACAAGCGCTCCCGTTTTCTTCGCGACCACGTTTAAACCTCCTTGGCTATTCACGATTCCCTCAACCTGACGTCCTTACCCCTCCCTCCCTACTAGAACATGCGGATCCTCCATTTGATCAGCTGGCCTTTAAACGAGTCCCACGCGTCTACTGTGGACGTACCCAATAACAACTGCTCCAAAATATACGCTCCCTTGCTCCTGCCTAATGACATTGTAAACTACTTTGACACGAATTTAGTACCCCCTTCATGTATACCTATCCCTATTATAAATAATCTTAAAACTTTTAGAGTTTTGAACACTACCTTCAAAATGCTCTTTTACCGCAACACCTTACCTGGCCAGACATGTTTTCCAATACATGATCCAGTATGGTCCCTCTACGCGCCGGACTATCCACATACCTTTTAGGGAAATCTCCTTGGATCTCCTTGGATACACTTAATAAATTACACGCGTCTAATCCTCTTGCATTAAGATACTGTCAGTATTGGGGAAGTTAACCTCACGCACTACAACTACACTGTGCTTCTTCTATCTTTGCATAATCGATGTACATATCTCATCCTCTATCACCCACTGCCTACAATTTAATCTCAGCAGAGAGATGGTACCATTCTTATTTTTTAAACGCAATCCTGAATACCTCAGTTGACGTGCCCTCCACTATGTCGTCTTCAAATACCGCCATAACATCCTCCCTGATTTGTGAAGCAATCAGCAATCAAACAATATTGTATGCCCGTGCTAATGAAGACAAGCATCGCAAAAGCCTTCTTGTTCAACGTATGCTTTCCAGTTTCAGAGATCCTAGACCTGTACATCAATTATTCTCTGATGCGCAATTAGCATAGAACATAGAAAGGCCCAGTGCAGGAACAGCCCCTTCGATCATACCTGCCTGTGCCGAACATGATGGCAAACTAAACTGATCTCATGTTTCTGCACGAGATCCATACCTCTCCATTCCATGCATACACACATGCTAAACCAAAAACCTCTTCAATGCCACGATGGCGTCTGTCTCCACCTCCACCTCTGGTAGCGCGTCCCGGGCATCCACCACTCTCGGGGCGATTGTGACATGTGTTTTTTAGTCTATGTCCGGTTCTATGTGAAGATGATCGGTGCTGACACCCTTATTGCTTTTATATATGTTCCGCATATGAGCCCAGTTGGATATGATCAGTACGTCTACAGATATCTCCAAAGGTTGGTGGTAATATTAACAACGAGGAAGATTATTAGCTACAGGTGTTTGTGTGGTGATTATTGTGAGGTGGTGAAGTTTTGAATAATAAGGATGGGGCGTACACAATTTGCAATTTTGCGTATAGTTATGATAGTTACATTTTCTGAACTATGGGCAGGCATTTGAGAAGGAGCAGGCGAGCTTTCCCAAGATTCTGCCTGCATCAGTGGTTATCAGCCATAAGATATTTGAGAGAGTTTGCTGTTTAAACTCTACCCTGACTTGCACTTTCAACTAGGGCCCATTTACCTTGTTACTGACAGATCAGAACGGCAGACGAACAAAGGCGTCTCAATGAGCAGTGGTGAGTTTCTCAAACAAGTCCCTTTATTCGTTTATTCAAAGCCTCAACAGTTAGTCAAATACCTGTCAGTTGGTCAGTGTGTTCCTCGTGGAGGGAGAGGGGATGGCCGCGCCTGTGTGCCGTTGCCTGTTACCGCTCCTGTTTCCCTGGTTCTGTTTGTGCCTCTGTGCTTGCATGATGTGCAAGCCACTGTAGTCTACGACCATCAAACGCTACTGAATATTCGAGCCTCTGTCATGGACTTCTACACCCGAGGTCCCGGACAAAGAGTCTTTCACAACTGTCTGAAACTACCCGTATGGGCTATCGCCGTAGGGTACGCGCTAGGAGGCGGAGTAAACGCGCGGGTGCCTCGGCGAAACGGAAAAATCTCGCCCGCTCTTGCTCAACACCTACCTCTTTCAGCTCTGCGAATTTGGATCCGGTAGGCCGTGCCGTTCCATCCATCGGCTCTCCCTCGAGATCAGGTACGCGTTTCTCCGACCGATTATCCCTGACACGCACCTGGACACCGGACCGCTGGCCTGCGGGCTCCCAGCCAAGCTATCTGTGAAGTGCAGTGGCGTGGTTTCCCTGAACCTCCGCCCCTTGGCGTGGGAGCCGTTACCGGATTACAACGTTCCTGCTATCCCCGTCAAAGTGGCTCTGATCAACGAGCGATCCTTATCCAATAAGACTTTTATCCCCAATGACTTTTTCACCGCCCGTGGATTGGGCGTCTTACTAGTGACAGAAACCTGGCTTAACTCTGGTGAGCTCGTTCCACTTGTTGTATTCTGCCCTGATGACTGTAACTTTTTTTAGCTCGCCTAGGCTCTCCGGACGCGGTGGGGGACTACTCGCTCTGTTTAAAAAACATTTATACTGCCGCCTATTGAACTCAGATCATTTTTCCAGCTTCAAGGTGCAATTAATTAAAGTAGGCCTGGTATATCCCCTCTTAATTGTTCTTGTGTACCGCCCACCAAAAGTGCATAAAGACTTTATCACTCCATTTCCTGATTTCATCCCTAACACTATGCCCAACTTTGATCGTGCCCTGATTCTTGGTGATTTTAATATTCATGTTTGCTGTCCTGCTAAGCTTCCTGTAAATGAATTGATGCATCTAGTTGAGTCTTTCAATCTGACTCTCCTTACCACGGGTCCTACTCACGAGGCCATACTCTCGACCTCGTGTTATCGTCTGGTTCTCCGATCTACAATGTGGAAATAATTGGTGCGTGTCTGTCAGGTCATACTGCTGTTATAGTTGATGCATCTCTGTCCTTCCCTCTCACCAATTCTCATCTCCCTGTTCGTTGCTCTCGGTACAGTAACTCTTCAACTGCCAATAAGTTCTCTGAAGTTCTCACACCTGTTCCCAATACCTGCACTATTGAGGCTTCTCCCCCCCCCCCCCCCCCCCCCCCCAACTCAGCACTGAGGATCTTACTTCTTCATTTAACACCATTTGCTCTTCCATTCTGAATTCTGTTGCTCCACTTAAAGTGAAAAAGCGTAAGCCAAAAGGTCGGCAATGGTTTAGTGACAGCACTAGAGCCCGAAGGATGGAGTGCAGAAAATCAGAACGGGGGTGGAAATGTTATAAGCTTCAATTTTCCTTTGAAATTTTGAGAAACAATCTTCAGGAAGCAGTTAAGGCTGCGAGCGCAAAATACTTCTCTGACCTTACTTCCAAAAACTCTCATAATCCCAAGGTCTTCTTCAGTACCATTACTTATGTTATATGTTCCGCCTCCAGTACCAACTTAGATGGCTCCCCTGCTAAGTGCGAAGAATTGTTACGATTTTTCACTACAAAGTCGAGGACATTAGAATGAACATTTCCCCTCCCACCCGTAACATTGCAGTCTCACTGGTCTGTTCATCTAAATTGGATTGTTTCCAACCCATCGCGCTATCCGCCCTTGCAAAGCTTGTTTCCATCATGAAATCGGCAACTTGCCCCTTTGACATTGTCCCCACTGCCATTCTGAAGGATGTCGTTAACATAGCCAGTCACATAATCCTTTCTATTATCAACAGCTCTCTGGCCACTGGTACCATTCCAACCCGCTTCAAGCGCGCAGTGGTACAGCCTCTCCTGAAAAAAACCTAATTTAGACCCCGCCTTGCCAAGCAACTACAGACCAATTTCTAAACTTCCATTCCTGTCAAAGGGTCTCGAAAATGTAATTCTCATTCAATTACTGCCATACCAACACCAAAATAACATATTGGAAAGTTTCCAGTCAGGTTTTAGTGCTCACCATAGCACAGAGTCTGCCTTGTTGAAAGTGTACAGTCACCTGCTCCTCTCTATCGACTCCGGTGACTGTGCCATCCTGCTTCTTCTTGACCTCAGTGCGGCCTTCCAGATGGTGGATCACAACATCTTAATTGACCGTCTCCAGTAAGGGGTTGGTGTAGATGGCACTGCCTTGAACTGGTTCGCATCCAAAATCAAAAATAGGAGCTTCTCCATCAACATATGAAACATTTCATTTTCCCCAGCTAGCCTCTCCTGCGGGGTTCCACAATGTTCCATCCCTAGCCCCATTCTCTTCTCAATGTACATGCTTCCCCTCGACCAAATCATTCAAAAACATGACATTTCCTTCCACTGCTACGCTGATGACACACAGCTTTATCCCCCACTGAAACCAAACAACCGGTCCAATCTAATCAGTCTCATGAACTGCCTTGAGGAAATAAAATGTTGGATGGCACAGAACTTCCTACAGCTGAATGAGAGCAAGTCTAAAGTCATCCTATTTGCCCCCCCCCCCCCCCCCCCTGACTCCATCAAAGTGATAACCAACAGCCTTGGTAACTTATCCACCTTCATTAAACCTCATGTAAATCACCTTGGTGTGATATTCGATTCCGCCTTTAAGTTTGACAAGGAAGTAAATTCAGTGGTAAAAGCCAGTTTCTTCCAGCTTCGCACCATAGCTAAAATCAAGCCGTTCCTCCCCTTCAAAGACCTGTAGAATGTCATCGACGCCTTTATATCCACTCGCTTGGACTACTGCAACTCCCTGTATGCTGGGTTCAGTCAGTCATCCCTGTCCCGCCTGCAATTGGTCCATAACGTCGTAGCAAGGCTCCTTACAGGTGCCCGAAAGAGGGGCCATATTAGCCATATTCTGGCCTGTTTCCATTGGCTGCCAGTACGGTGCAGAATCGATTTCAAGATTTTCTTGTTTGTCTATAAAGCCCTAAACGGGCTTGCCAAGGGACCGTGAGGCCACGATGTTAAAGTCCGCAGGATACCGCGGTTGGAGCTCCCGAGTTCGATCCCTGACAAAGGGACCGTCAGATCCACGATGTTCAGGCCGCAGTGCGGACGGAGATATGATACGAATCAAAATCGCATCTCCGTCGAGGTGAGAGATTTAAAAAAGATTCCCCCAATCCCCCCTCCTCCCCCACCCCCACATAAAACAAAGCTAAAGAACACTAAAACACACATTTAACACACAGTAAATACAACAAAGGAAGAAAGGGACGAGACCGACAGTTGGCGAAGCAGCCTTTGCGGCGACAATCAGTGGTGATCTACTTCCATATATGTAATCTAACGGGAAGCTGCCAGCGCGCAGGGAATCCCTGGGCCAGTTCTGATCTATATTGATATTGATTCCAAGTTCATAGGAATTAATATCAAGTTCCTGGGAATAAATATCAAGTATGTCAGAATAAATATCAAGTCCCTAGGAATAAATATTACCGGTAATTTGTCCCAAGCCAGCCACATCAAAGCAATGACCAACAAAGCACGCCTGCGTGCTTTATTAGAAGGCTTAGGAAGTTCGCCCTGTCTGCAACAACCCTCACCAACATCCAGAGATGCGCCATCGTAACCTTCTTATCGGAATGAATCATGGCCTGGTTCGGGAGCAGTCTCCCCGAGGCCCGCGCGCGGCGGAAATGTCTCCCGGCGTGCGGCGGCTCCAGAATCGGTCCTGCCGCGGAAAAGAGAACATCCATGTCGGAGAAACCCTGGCGACCCTGGACTCTGCGAGCCAATGAAGACCGGGATTCGGAGAGAAGGGTGGAGGGAGTCCACGACGGCGGCGAACGTTGGACAAATGTTTCGGCATGATGAATCGGAGGGTGTTACCTTTCTCGCCCTCGAGGTCGGCTGCTGGTGACGCCCTCCGGCTAACCAGTCTCTAAAGAAGCTGTGACGGGCATTTGTGGTCAACTGCAGCTGGGACTGTGAAATAGCGCCAAAATGGTGTAACTTCAATATCGAATCAGTGGGCTGTTCTATGCACTATGAATTAACCGGATGATACTGCATATGTAGTGTGATTGTCTTACTGATATGTACGTAAAACTAGAGCTTCATTTCAACTTGGTACAAGTGATAATTTTGAACAATTGTACCATTGAACAGCTCCAACCAAGACCGCAAGAAATTACAGAGTTGGGGACCTAGCCTAGACTATCACGCCATGAGAATAACAAGCCAAAGAAACACATAAAAGACAGAAGGAAATCTCTGCAAGGCTAGGCTTAAACCTAATTCAAACTCTCAGTCTCTGTGTGTTTTCGGGAACTTCCGATAGTAACCTTCTCTGAGGTTGTCGCCAGCAAACTGACTGATGGATGTTCAGAAAAGCACTAAACTGCTGCATGCTTCAGAGGAATGCTGATAAATGACAGGCTTCGCTTTATAACTAGTTGTAGGCATATGTGAAGACACATTGTCTATTCTGGATCATAGAAATCACGTCAAGCCTCACATGCTGTTGGCGCAGAAGGCTGTTGAGTTACAGAACACGTAACGTGGTTTCTGAATGGCAAAAATGTTGCATTTCCGGCAGCTGATTCATGAATTAAATCATACCAAGCAACCTTTTGGCGAGCAACACCTGGCATATAATGATGAATACATCGTGAGATAATAGAAGAGGGGAGATGATTTGGGAGAAAGACACGATTTATTGCTTGTTTCGGATGCAAGATTAAGTGGCGATTTTCTTGATCACACCTGTATGAACGTTCCATCATTTGATGTGCCATAGCAATGTTTTCCTTGCGATCGATCGACTATATCAGTATTCTTTGTCATGCATGACCACGGTGGCAGCTCACCCTTTGCGACTGAATCCTTGACTTCCTAATGCAACATCAA
Source organism: Rhinoraja longicauda (assembly GCF_053455715.1). Classification (NCBI taxonomy): domain Eukaryota; kingdom Metazoa; phylum Chordata; class Chondrichthyes; order Rajiformes; family Arhynchobatidae; genus Rhinoraja; species Rhinoraja longicauda. The sequence goes on from NC_135971.1 coordinate 31,447,476, forward strand.
TCACATCAATACACCTTGAAAATTTGAGATGCAGAGATAAGAACTGTTTATCTTTAAATTCAGGTAATTATATTTTTGCTCCTGCGATGGAACCGATCCTGTGCAGGCAGTGGATGGGCGACGTTGCGCGTCGGGAACCTACCCCAGACGACCAAACGAACCTCCCATATGTTAGGACGTACAAGTGTTCCCATCGTCCAACATACCTCGCGAACTCACATGTTTTACACACTTTGGCGGTGAACGTGTCAAAAATAAACAGATACAAATAGCAATACATAATTGCAATAATGTTTTGTTTAATTATTCTCAGTATTCCTGGTAACGCCACATGCCAGCCTCTCACAAGTGTATATTGTTCCCTCTGTGACTTATTTTTAGTTTTTAATCATCGGTGTTGCTTTGCGTGCCGGCAATGTAAAAGTATGTTTTGTGATCAGGATACTGGTAATAATATTGCTTAAAAAGCAACAGAGCATAGGTTCAAGAATAACAGAGCAGTTGTTAATTTCAAAAATGATTTAAAAGAACGTTTAACACGTAGACTCGTAATTAACTAAAGAAATGCAATTACAGGCGCAGTTTTTGAAAACTAGTCCAATCGACTGAATGAGCACACGCGATCATTCTGCGTTACTATTTTTAACCCGACTGTTGTTCAGAAATCACTGTATGCAACTTATGTCGGCAGTGATAACACAGAAAATACGGATAAACATCGTACACCTAACCAAGTGAAAGCTATTTCAAGAGCAGAAGGAGCATTTATTCGGTAATATGCATCAAAGGTGCAAAAACATGATTTCTTCATTACTCTCGTTTCACTAATTGAGCTATTTGTCAGAGTGTTTATTGCACAACGCACCAGGACAACAGTGACCAAAGACAATTAAGCTGGCATATGATTTTGGCAAAGGTATTACGCCAATGCAATGGTTCTGGTTTGCTCAATTCACTCTAGGGATGTCTCTGAGATATATTTATAGCGTAAGTCGAAAGCATTGCTTATTGCTTCTATTGAACTAACCACACACGATTATGGGTCTGCCTGTCATTGCACTGCTAGAATATATTTCCTATCCTACTTTTGCGGTAATTGGAATTCCTGGTAAGTCATCGTTACAATTGATTTACTGTTCGGAAATAATTGTTCATGCATTTGAGATGACGAGATGAATAACTCGGAGTGAAATTCAAATTTGAACACAAATACGTATCAGTGGTCGTACAATTACTACCACTGTTTGTTGCAGGGACGTAATTATTTCGCAATGTTCTGGTCGATCAGTTCAATGTTACACGCCCAGCCATTACACCCAGGATATTTGGGTAGCTCCTGGAACTTTCGTAAAATATAGGAATATGTTGTCTTTCGATCAGCATTGATTGCTAAATAACGTCTTCCATTCGTTCAGAAAGGTATTATCACGAATGCACTTCAAATCAGGTACGGCGTGGGTGTATTTGGATTGAAGTACCTTCAAGTATATCTTCAAGCGCACTGCAAACCGATTTGGTCGGATAAGGAGATAAGAACGCAACACTATTTTGGGCTGAAATAATTGGCAATGGACGTTATTGCACGGTATGGCATTGCAAACCTGCAGGCATTATCAGGAAATTCAACCAAAATGGGACTGTCTAACAATAGACAATAGACAATAGGTGCAGGAGTAGGCCATTCGGCCCGTCAAGACAGCGCCACCATTCAATATGATCATGGCTGATCATTCTCAATCAGTATCCCGTTCCTGGCTTCTCCCCATACACCATGAATCAGCTATCTTTAATGAGATCCATCTAGCTCTCTCTTGAAAGCATTCAGAGAATTGGCCTCCACTGCCTTCTGAGGCAGAGAATTCCACAGATTTACAACTCTCTGACTGAAAAAGTCTTTCCTAATCTCCGTTCTAAATGGCGTACCCCTTATTCTTAAACTGTGGCCCCTGGATCTGGACTCCCCCAACATTGGGAACATATTTCCCGCCTCTAACGTGTCCAACCCCTTAATAATCTTATATGTTTCAATAAGATCCCCTCTCCTCCTCCTAAATTCCAGTGTATGCAAGCCGAGTCGCTCCAGTCTTTCAATATACGACAGTCCCGCCATTCCGGGAATTAACCTAGTAAACCTACAAGGAAAGACGACGTTATTGCATTGAATCCAAACAAACATATTTATTACCAATGAAAATGCAGAGGCGTGAGTGTGCACTGTTAACGCGAGAGTTGGCTTAAAACGAAAACTTGCGTTTGGCCATTATCCAGTCGCAGTTCGTTGGTGAGGAAATAATGGCTGCACAGTGAGATGCCTGAATGTACAACGTTATGGCTATTCCTATTGAGGTACGCTAGCATCGTTCAGTCATAGCGGGCATGAGATATGACGAATATTACTTGTCCTTGGGATCCCCAAAGCGATCTTTTGTAATGAAAGTTTTGAAAATTAACATGGAAACGATGTGCCGATTTTTTTTGTTGCGAATAAGCTAATAGTTGAATCGTTCAAAAAACGATGTCAACGAAATAATTCAACTATATTTTATGCAAGGTATTATTGATGATTCGCCAAGCGCAACAATAATTTCAGTATAGGAGCAAGGAGGTCCAACTGCAGTTGTACATGGCCCTGGTGAGACCACACCTGGAGTATTGTGTGCAGTTTGGTCTCCTAGTTTGAGGAAGGACATTCTTGCTATTGAGGGAGTGCAGCGTAGGTTTACCAGGTTAATTCCCGGCATGGTGGGACTGACATGTCATGAAAGAATGGATCGATTGGGCTAATATTCACTGGAATTTAGAAGGATGAGAGGGGATCTTATAGAAACATATATAATTGTTATGTGGTAGGACAGGCTAGGTGCAGGGGAAATATTCCCGATGGTGGGTGAGTACAGAACCAAGGGTCATAGTTTAAGAATAAGGATAGGCCATTTAGGGCTGAGATGAGGGAAAACGTTATCACCCAGGGTTGTGAATCTGTGGAATTCTCTGCCACAGAAGGAAACGGTGGCGCAGCGGTAGAGTTGCTGCCTTACAGCGAATGCAGTGCCTGAGACTCAGGTTCGATCCTGACTACGGGCGCTGTCTGTACGGAGTTTGTACGTTCTCCCCGTGACCTGCGTGGGTTTTCTCCGAAATCTTCGGTTTCCTCCCACACTCTAAAGACGTACAGGTATGTAGGTTAATTGACTGGGTAAAATGTTTTTAAAAAATTGTCCCTAGTGTGTGTAGGATAGTGTTAATGTGCGGGGATCGCTGGGCGGCGCGGACTCGGTGGTCCGCGCTGTATCTCTAAATCTAAAATCTAAAAATCTAAATCTAAAGAAGGCAGTTGTGGCCAGTTCACTGGATGTATTCAAGAGGGAGTCGAATACAGCTGTTAGGGTAACGGAATAATGGGATATGGGGAGATGGCATGAACAGGGTACTGATTCTAGATGATTAGTCATGATCATATTTAATGGCGGTACCTGCTCGAAGGGCCAAATGGCCTAATCCTGCAACTATTTTCGACGTTTCTATTCGTCCATACTCGAAGACTATGTCTAGTTTTTTTATCACTCTGATTAAATGGATTTATTTCCATACGGTCTACTATTTCTGTGTATCTCTTAATGTATTATCGCGGAATTGTGCCCAAACACAACCTTTTCCGCTCTAGGAAAAGCAGATCTCCACTCTCTAGTCTCTCCTCGTAACTGAACTGAAAGCCACCAAGCCAGACAACATCTTGGTGAAAATTAGCTTCTTCCCCCTCGGCGCTATCATACATTTCCTTTGGGATCGTGCCCAGAATTCCACGCAGTAATCCATTTGAATTCTGATCCATATTGTACCTGTTTGCAGCATAATCTCGCCCTTCTTTATAACCGTTCCATTATGGAAATGCAGTGTTCTTCCGATGTCCGTTAGTTACATGGATTTAAGCCCATCTATGGCTACCGCATATTTCTGTTTTAATATTTGAATTAATCCTGCATAGAATGAAAAGTATATGCTTCTTACTGTTTTCGTTGTCATTCCATGAGTAAAAAGGTACTGGTCTGTCCGCTTAACGGTTGCGTAACTTTTTTGATCATTTTAATAGCCTGGAAACAAAATGTTGCAGCAGATAGATTGGAAACGGTTGCCGTGAGAAGTTACCAATTATCTTCGCAACCGATTATTTCTACAGTAGGTAGAAAAAAATGATACTGGAACGATTTAAACAACTACGAAATTAATCTAGGAAAATTATGTTTTTACTTGTCTTTCCATTACTTCACTTTCCATTATTTCTCTTTGTGGTATTTTGGTGCGTTCGTTAAACATGTTAGACCTTATATAGTAATGCCAAGATTGAACTGTGTTGAATTCCAAACGGCGTTGGTTCCAATTGCGTTTAACCTCAGGCGATATGGATAACAATGTTTTGAGGTAGCACGAATTTGTCCAATGACATCTATTCAGCACTAACGGTAAAATATGTTTTGAGAATGGAAGAAGAAAACCTAGTTTTACTGGCAATACATGAAGGCCATAACTTATTTCAACAGAATCTGGACAGAACCGCTACCCCAAACTATGCTCACAGTCAATCAATTTCACATTCTTTTGATAAAGAAAATGATGATGTACCTTAATGTACGTGAAAACAGTTCTATCAATTAGAATATCAAATAGTAGGGCATGAACAGTAAAACAGTTTGATTTATTCAGAAGAAATCTGGACCCGTACATTATTGTCTACACTGTTATAGTTATCGAGTCATATAGTCATTGTGGAAACCGGCCCATCGGTCCAACTTGCCCACACCGCCAACTGGCCCAGCTACACGAGTCCCACCTGCCAGCATTTGGCCAATATCCCTCTAAACCTGTCCTATCCATGTAGCTGTCTAACTATTTCTTAAATGTTGGGATGGTCTCTGCCTCAACTACCTCATCTGGCAACTTGATCCATACACCCACCACCCTTTGTGTGAAATAGATACCCCATAGATTCCTATTAAATATTTTCCCCTTCACCTTAAACCTCTGTCCTCTGATCCTTGATTCGCTTACTCTGGGCACGAGATTCTGTGCATCTACCCGATCTATTCCTCGCATGATCTTATACACCTCTATAAGATCACCGCTCATCTTGAGCTCCAACGAATAGAGTCCCCCCCCCCCAATCAAACTCTGCCTATAGCTCAGACACTCTAGTCCTGGCAACATTCTCGTAAATCTGCTCTGTATACTTTCCAGCTCGACAACGTCTTTTGGAGAGTCGTGGACTAGACGTCATAGCCTCAGAATAAAGAACGTTCCTTTAGGAAGATGAGGAGCAATTTATTTCGTTGGAGGGTGGTAAATCCATGGAATTCTTCGCCACAGAAGTCTGTGGAGGCCAAGTCAATTGATATTTTTAAGGCAGAGTTAGATAGATTCTTGGATAGTACGGGTATCAGAGGTTATGGGGAGAAAATGGGTTAGGAGGGAGAGATAGATCTACTCAGATAGATCAGAAGAATGTGTGGCGAAATAAACTTGATGGGCCGAATGGCCTAATTCTGCTCAGATCACTACGACCTTATGACTCTATATCCAATATATGCCTCACATGTTTTAATAAAGTTATCACATTTCGCCTCAACCTCTAACCCTTCATCCATCGTATAAAATATACCCAGATGCAGCCCCACGAACAGGTAGTGTCCAGAAAGGAAACTCTATGTTTGATCGAAAGCTCATCCAAGAAATACGACGAATACGTTCTTGTTTCAGCAAACCTGCATTTCCGGTGCAATTTCAAATCAATTAGCAGCGAGCACGCAGACGTTCGTATTCATAACTCTTAAGCTTATTACATGTGTTTGAAAAAACAAACTTAGATAGAGTAAGCGCGAAAGATGTTGTAAGATGTTGTAAGATGAGTAAGATGTTGTAGCAAAAAGACAATTTCATTGCCATTCTTCATGTTATCTTGTATAAATTATATATCATTACTTTTTTTGCAGCTAATTTGGCGACAATTTTCATCCTATCATCAGGAAAGTGCGGTCTCTCCAGATGCATCACGCTATACCTGAGTTGGATGGCAGTAGCTGATCTAATGTTCTTAATACTCGGCACAATTCATTATCATATTAAAATGGTGCACCTTCCATATTCATTCTTGAATTTCACTCCAGTGTGCAGACTTAACTTATGCCTCATGTACATTTCTATTGATTGCTCTGTCTGGTTAACTGTAGCTTTTACCTTTGATCGTTTTGTTGCCATTTGTCTGCAGACGATTCGTTCAAAATATTGCCTCCCAGCGATTGCATCAAAGGTGATGACGGTGCTTTGTGTGTTATGCATTTTAGAAAATATTCCAATCTACTTTCTTTATGAATCTCGCGAAATAATTGACAGAGTTCCGTGGTCTTGTATTGTGAAATCAAGTTTCTACACCTCAGACCTTTGGTTTGCGTACTTATGGTTAGAAACTATTTTTACCCCATTTTTGCCATTTCTGTTAATCCTCCTGTTTAATTCTTTGACCGTAAGGAATATTATATTGACCAACCGAGTCAGGAGCAAACTCCGAGGAAAGAACAGTGGTAAGAATCAAACCGATTCAGAGATAGAGAACCGGAGAAAATCAATAATTTTATTGATCACAATATCTGGTAATTTTATCCTGCTGTGGATGGTAACATTTGCGTGCTTCGTCTGTGTGCATTTCACCGACAACAAATTTACAGAAACAAATTACACCAATTCTTTCACCATTGCGGAAAAGGTCGGCTACATGCTAAGGTTTTTGAGTACTTGTACAAACACATTCATCTATGTAGTATCGCAGCGTAACTTCAGGGAAGAATTGAAAAGCATGATCGTGCGTCCATTTGCTCTCATTGTAAACTTATTAAAATAACATGCATGACTTTGAAACACAACGCGACTTCCTTCAATGCAATGATTAGCCATGAAGTCCGTGCTCCGCTTACATTCGGGATGCCAAAACAAGTAACATTTCATTTCAATTGAAGATAGACACAAAAAGCCGCAGTAACTCAGCGGGCCAGTGTGCATCTCTGGAGAGAAGGAGTGGGTTTTTAAAATGATCGTGGAAGCTATTATGTTAATTCGATGATGCACGGAAGTCTGCATTCCATCGTGGGCAATAACGGACAATTTCCGAATATGCAATAAAAAAATTAATGCAAACACGTATGTTATGCTTCGACTAAGTTCGTGACAAGGTTGATAAATTCAATGTGTTCTGCACGGGTGCAGGTGGCAGCCCCACTGTAGTCATCCAAGTTCCGGGGAAACCTTTGGGGTGTGGCGCCGGATGCGTGTGCATCAAACGTGAACAACGTAGGGGCAGGCATATCTGGGGTCCATGCTAATGTCCTCATCTACACTACCGAATTGAACAATGTGAGCGAACAGCTATTGAAGGTCCGAACAGGTTTTTCCAGACGGGCGGGTGGTAATTGAGTTGGGGGGTGGGGCGGGTGGATTCGATCTCTGAGTAAGTAATACCCAGATGAGATTCACACATTCGTGATGGGGAACAGAAGTACAAAAGGTGCATTTGGGTTTTCTTCTAAAATACCATCCATTCAGTTCCCATTTTATGAATTTTCCTCTTCGATTTTCCTTTCAATTTCCTCTCTTACCTACCAAAATGGACTACGGTTCTTGTATTTTTCATTGACAAACACCAAATATGATTCGATGTTTATTCAGATATTGTGTATTGTTTGCAATCACTGGGAACTAGCTTTGGTTCCGTTTGCCACTTGTAGAAATGTTGATATTTTGTCATCAAGCTCCGACTGCTACCATTTCCATTTGAGTACCACCTGACAAGGTATTGGTCCAATTTATGAGAGGGAAAGCCTCTCCCATAGAATTCAAGTCAAACCCCTTTCCATGATGAGTTATATTTCAGTTTGTTACAGCAATTATAGCAACATGATCTTTACCATATAGCGCCCACTTATTGCGCCTGGTGCGCCTGACCAAGGCCATTCAGAAAACCGATTCATAATGGCTTCTCCCACGAAGACACATAACTTACACGTGCTGTTGATTAGCAGATGCATGTTTCAAGAAAATGTACGTTTACTTGTAATTATTATTCTCTCAGTCAGTGTCGGTAAGTTGAGTCCCCTTCAACAATCAAATAAAAATCGCCATTCTGTACATTGTGAACTTTTTTCACGATTATCAAGATCGTTTTCCAAATTGTGTTGCAGGTGTACCCATTTTTCTTCTGCGTCACACTGTTAGGACAATTTACAATGTCGTTGTGCCATTCCAGGCGGTAGCTTCCTTAACAAAGCAAATTTTGAGAGACCACCAACAATGTGGCGAAGAAACATAACAAGAGGTAATGCCTTCTGGCTTGGGCTGCTCGGAAAATAACTCTTCCCCAATGCATAAAGAAATGATGTACATTGACATGCAAACCTTGCACTGCAGATTAAAAGAAAAAACTAAGGTTTAGAGTAGTTCGCCAGTCAGCTTTCTTCCTTGTGAGGAAGGAACTGCAGATGCTGGTTTACACCGAAGGAAGACACAAAATGTTGGAGTAACGCAGAGAGTCAGACAGCATATCTGTAGAAAAAGAGTATATGATGTTTCTGGTCAAGAACCTTCTTCCTGAATAGATCTAAACAGAGTAGATGGCCGTCCGGGGGAGCCCAAACAGAACGAGACCGCTGGAGACGGGAGAAGAGGTAATCGCTGGGTAGTGGGGAATCTTTCCCATAGAACAGGGCACAGAGGCCGAGACATCGTGATTGATATTCCTGGTGAATTCTACGTCGTGATTGGTGTGCCTGGTGAATTCGACGTCGTGATTGGTATGCCTGGTGAATCGCTATTCTGTTATTCGCTGCTGGGAATATTTTTGCGCCGCCTTCCATTGGCAACGATCTGGTGATTATTCAGCTGCAAAAAGTGCAAATCCAACGAGGAGATTGCTCAGTTTCCAAATTTCATTGAAGATAGACACAAAAAGCTGGAGTCATTCAGCGGGTCAGCCAACAGCTCTGGAGAAAAAGGAAGAGCTGGCATTTCGGGTCGAGACCGTTATTTAGACTGCGAGTCGGGGGATGGGAAACGGGAGATGCAGACGGTGATACGGAGAGAGAAAGAAGAAATGAATGACTGATTTGCAAACAAATAACGATGATAAACGGAACAGTCTACTGTTAGCTGGGGCCTACTTGAAAACGAATTCAGTAATTTTCTCTCAGGTTTGTGATTCAGAATTTTATTTATTGGAAGGCCCGACATTTTATTTGAGGCATCGTGCTTTTTAAAGTAACACGTTTTGTGACAATATTATCTTAAAGCATAGGTAAATTGAACTCAATATCGCATATCGA